>NC_132911.1:2480294-2815153 GCF_047675955.1 Chlorocebus sabaeus | reverse complement strand
GAATTAATTGCAGGAAACACTGAACTCTAGTTTGCACATTTCTTTCTCACAGAGATATGAGTTACTAATTCTGAAACTGTTTGATATAAATACTAGGATTGGGGGGAAAAAAAAAACAATAGATGAGAGCCAGGCTTCTCCCTGGGGAACCGAGTTACAGTTCAGGAAAGGGGCAAGGCTTGAATGAAGCCTGTGGAGTTGGACTGGACTGGGATCCTATCAGATTCTAGTACACAGACGGTGAGATGCAGAAGTGGACACGGATGTACAAGTGTGTGCCTCCGCGTACACCCACATGTCACCCGGTCCTGTCTCCAGAGCGTGTAAGACCCGCGGCTCCCGGAGACACTGACAGTCTCTGATGCCACCCTTGGTCCAGGAGCCAGGGCTTCTGGGATTGTAGAACTGGGGCAGAAAATACAAGATGAGTTGGGAATGTTTTATGGACTCAGAAAGTAAGGCATTGCTGCTAAGAAGATGCAGGCATGCACGCTGGAGCAAGCAGGTGACAACCGGAAGGAGCTCCCAAAGGCCAGAGCTGGAACAATTTGAGCAAAGTAACAGCTCACAAAATAAAATCAGCATCCCTGAGTCCAAACGGATGCAGTCAAGCAGCTGAATGAGGAGGTACACAGAGGAGAGGCCAGCGTCTCCCAGCAGAACAAACATAGGGGGAAGAGGGAACTAGAAAATTACCCTCTACCCAGCCCCTCAGAAATCAGTGCTGCAGGCCAGATTCACTGCTGAACCTCAAATCTCAGCACACAGGTCTGCGGAGGGACAAGAGACTTGCCAAGTCCTAAAGTATTTACTAATTACCAAGGGAAAAATAATAACATTCCCAAGAAGAGACAGGGCAGACATTGCCTTAACCCAGTGATCAGATATCAGCACGGCTTTTGTTGTATTCCAGCTAAAACTGAGTCACCAACCCAATCATGGGAAACACCAGATAAACCCAGATGGAGGGGCATGCTTCAAAGTGACAGACAGATGGCTTCATGGCACCCAGGCCAAGAGAGACGAGGAGAGCCTGAGGAACTGTCCTAGACAGGGGGAAACCAGGAGCCAGGACACCTGATTGCAACATGGGACCCGAGATTCAACACGAGAACACGGAAAAGGGCATTCCTGGAAAAACAGGTGCAATCTGAACTGGTCTGAAGCGGAATTAATAGCATTACATCATCATTCAGCTCCTAGTTTTGATGGTTGTAAGGTGGCTAGACAAGACGTTAACCGCAGGGGAAGAGGATGGAGGATATAAGGGAACGCCATACTTTCTTCCCAACTTTTTTATGAGTCTAAAATTATTTCACAGTGAATGATTTAGAAATATTATATATTTGTAACTGAATATTATATATAATAAAATAAATGGTTGGAACTAACACAAGTGCAAAAATCTAAACACTAAGTCTGAGATCAATAATGGCTGAGAGACCAGGCGTGGTCGCTCATGCTTGTAATCCCAGCACTTTGGGAAGCCGAAGTGGGTGGATCACCTGAGGTCAGGAGTTTGAGACCAGCCTGGCCAACATGGTGAAACCCCATCTCTACTAAAAATACAAAAATTAGCCAGGTGTGGTGGCACATGCCTGTAATCCCAGCTACTCGGGAGGCTGAGGCAGGAGAATCACTTGAACCCAGGAGGCGGAGGTTGCAGTGAGCCGAGATCACGCCACTGCACTCCAACCTGGGTGACAGAGCAAGACTCCGAATCAAAAAATAAAAACTAAAAAATAATAATAATAATGACTGACAGAGGCAGGTAGATGGAAGCACAAGAACAGAGCTGCAGCCTCAGAGGCAGTGCTTCCGTCGAGTCCACTGAAGGTTGTTATTGATGATAGCCCTGAGGTTTCAACAGCACTGTGGTGTCGGAGCTGGAAAGGCAGACTTTCGCTCTTCTCAGTGCGGTCTGACATTCAAGCGAACTCCACCTAGATCCTGCTCCCCTTTTGAAGGGAAATGTAGATAAAACGGGAAAATTCCCAAAAGCTAGGAAATATTTGCTTCTAGGCTGGAGAAGACAGTATTGAGGAATGCAGAGCTCCTTCGGGAAGAGCCCCACAAGACGGTACAGCCTGCAGGGACCTTAACACACCCAGCAGCCTTTTGCTACTGCTGTCTAAATAGTGAACATCAGAACACACGCAGAGAACGGGAGATGCCCTGTGCTTTCTGAGAGGGGACTGGACACACCTGGAGCTCCCACCCCTGCAGCTGTCACAGGCCAGGACGGCAAGGCAGCCCACAGGTTGGCTGAAGCCACGCCCAGGCCAGAGGGAAGGCCCCATCACTGCCCCAGCCCTTCCCAGGACCATAAGGCAGCCCACACATCAGCTGATGCCACGCCCAGGCCAGAGGGAAGGCCCCATCACAGCCCAGCCCTTCCCACTGGGGACACGGCCAGCCACGGCCCCTCCCACCCTGTGGACATGAGGACGAAAATGTGCCAGGGAAGGCGCCTAGGGTGTCAGGCAGGCCTCTCTCCTCCCAGTTAGTTCAATTTAGTTGAGATTTTAGGAGAGCATTTACAAAGCCAGGCTCTGTATGTGAAATCTCCTGAATTGAATTAAAATACACATTTGGAGTTTGAAGCATGCTCTTATTTTTATGCATAAAGACACTGTGGGGCATGTGAGGTGGCTCACGCCTGTAATTCCAGGGTTTTAAGAAGCCAAGGCAGGAGCATCACTTGAGCCCAGGAGTTAGGGACAAGCCTGGAAAACATAGCAAGACCCTGTCTCTACAAAAAATCTAAAAATTAGCCAGGCATGGTGGTGCGCACTTGTGATCCCAGCTACTCAGGAGGCTGAGGCAGGAGAATCACTTGATCTCAGGAAATCAAGGCTACCATGAGCTGGAATGGCACCACTGCACTCCAGTCTGGGTGACAGAGCAAGACTCTGTCTCAAAAACAGAGAGAGAGAGAGAGAGAGAGAGAGAGAGAGAGAGAGAGAGAGACTGAAATTTCTTTAGTTTCTGAGATACTTTCAAGACTTCAGTGGTCAATATGTTAAGAATTTGAGATCTAGCCATATCTAGATGATATATTAATCTCACTTTTGAGTAGGAGGACAAAATCTCTTTTCTGAAGAACATTTTTGCTGCATTCCTCTTTGCCTGCTTCTAACTCATGTTGATTAAGTTTCTAACCTTCCCTTAAAGTGACATCTTCTATAGCCTCTGATGTATTACTCAGCATTTTTAACTAAAGAACAATTGTCTTTGCTTATGTCTGCATTTCATAAAATTCTCATTGCACTCTATTGATTCCATGTCACCCATTAACACAAAATATTCCAGAACCCACAGCACCAGTCTTTGGCAGCTCCATTCCCTGGCTTCATAGGTTTTGTGAAGTGAATTATTTAGCCTCAAATGGCTAAAGTATATTTCAACAAATTTTCCAATAAATTTTCGTATTATTCTTTTTTTCCAGTTGCTATCTAGTAGGAACGCATTTAGTCATCAAGCAGTGAATTACAATCATACATAATGGCTACCTAATATAGTTTCACATTGTTTAATAGTCAAATAAGAAGTTAAGGTCTTAAAGTTATAGTTTAGTTACAAAGGTGCTAAAGAAATGCCTGTTTTGTTGTATAATGAATTTGTTTGGGGAAGAGAAAACAGAAATAATGTTACTTTTACAAGTCTGTGGAATTTACAATAACATCTCCTTCCCTTTTTGTATCTAGGGATGCTTTCTACTGATCCAGGGTCACTGAAGAGTCAGATGCGTGAGCTGTGCCCTGATCTGCCTGCCTGTCCAGGACCCATCTCCTCCAATGGGCTTGGAGCTTCTCGGGAGAGCACTGATTAGAACCAGACCAGCCAGTATTCTAATCCCTGCTCTTTCGCTTAGTAGGGCTGTGACTGACAAAATGGCATGTTTCTCTCCCTGAACCCCAGTTTCCACATCTATAAAATGTGGGCATAAATATCTAACTCACAGGGCATTTGTGAGGATTAGATAAAATAACATGTATTAAATGTGTAACACAAAGTACCTGCTTGTTAACACTAACATGACCTATATTTACACATACATTTCCTGTGTGTTCACACACATACACAGAGCGTGTGTTTAATCCTGTGTGTGGACGTGTGTTTAATCTCCGTACCTCCCAGACCCAGCACAGTGCATGGCCTGTACTACAAACCCCACAAGGCTGAAGAGGGGGGTGGCCTCTCCCAGAAGATGAACATGTTTACGACGGATGGCAAGACACACATTACAACTGTGTATAACTTACAGCAAGACAATACGCTGTAAATAACAAGGAAGCTCAAAGATGCTGATGATTAATTCTCCTTTTCCAGGGGAAGGTTTGATTCAGCTAGAAACATAGATTTACTCATTGTCCTACAAAATAAATCCTGATAAACAACTATATCACAAAAACACACCAGAGTTCCAGTCCTGTAAGCTCCTGTTATCACAGTCCTTTTAAAAAAGACCCTGCCTTTAATACACTTTCCTAACAAATCCCTTAACATGGGATCTATAGTGACTTCATTTGAGTTTGAATACCAGACTAGTAAACTTAAAAGACGTGCGAGATTCCAAGCACCGATGTACTGACATCATTACAAGATGAAAGCATAGTATGTCAAAATTGAAATAGGAAAAAAAGCTAAGAACATACACGCTTTCAACACTTGAGTTTACTTACAAATATAGTCACCTAAGCAAACCAGTGATATTAGGGCTGTTAAAATTTGGGTGCCTTGACACCATCAAATAATTGGCCTGAACATGTCCTTTCCTTTGGAAAGCGAAGAGATCGATGAAAAGCCACCGTCCCTGCTCTGTCTGTACTTCCCACCCACCTGAAGTCCACTTTTATCTGCAGTGATGTCTAAGGGGTTGGTGACCCTGATGCGAGTCCTGTTCTCGGGGACTCCTCAATTCAGCCAGAGGATTACCTAGTTGTTTCAGATGTTGGCTTGTGCTTTGGCTGGGAAGGAACCAGATCGCCGGGGCAGGGCAGCAGGGACCTGCCCAGTGCTATGGATTGCATGAGAAGTCTCTGGTAGTTTTCTCAGTGACCCGTACCAACCCAGAGAAGCATGAAATACAGAAAACCTTGCTGTGTCTTCAGACTTAGTCTTGTTTTCTTCCTTTTTTAATTTTAATGATTGGGCTTGTTTTGGTCCTTTTACTTTTAATCAAATCTAGTGGGAATCCAACAGACCGGAAATTTGGAGTCTGGTTTCCACACATTATTTATTAGTTCTGCCTCAGCTCTCTGTTCGCTTCCAGAGAAAATGTGTGTTACTACCAAAGCCACCTTTGGTGACTGAGACATTGGAGAAATTTGTCTGTAACACTGTCAGGAATTTCAACTCTGCCTCCTTCTTCCACGTCCTCCCCACTGCCATGAGGGACCCCTTCCCTGAGCTAAAAGTTGTCATCATTGCTCAAAATTATAAAATTTTGAGAGGAAATGGCAGTGCCTTGATGTTCCCCAGGGAACGCCTGGTCCCAGCTGTGAGCCCTGGACAGCCCCGTCTACGACAAGGCTTCCATCGGCTGCTGTCACACTTACCTGTGTTGCCAGTTCACTTTCATTTCTTCTGTAAAATACTTCATGAAACACTGAAGTCGTATTCCTTCTGGGGTGCAGAGTATCTTCAGTGGAGAAGCAGATTTCCCTGCAGAAAATAAAACATCCTCAGATCTAGGAAAAGGAGTGCTTGCTATGCGATCACAGAAGGCGTCGCTGCAGCAAGCCCTCCTGTCCCCACCTGCAATCCTGTTCACACGTGTGTCTCTCATAAAGTTGGCCAGGCACAAATTCTTATACTTTATTCCCATGCTGCATCCATTCATTAAACAAGCTCTTATCATGCTAGAATTTTCCGAAAAGCTCTTTGCAGAATACTGTGAAAGACATAGAATTGTCTAAAAAGATTCAGCATCTGCCCCTCAGCAGCTTTGCTTAAGAAAAGGAGGCAAAGTAACAACAGCGCATGGCAAATGCTATGTGAGTTGACCCCATGCTGAAGTATTGTAGAAAATCCGCAAAAGGATTTAGCAGGACTCTTTCAGGTGGCAGTCAAGGAGACGGGAGCACCTCGGTTGGTTCTTCAAGACCAATGAAGCTTGGGTCAGAGGAAGGAAAGCAGAAGAAAGCCCAGAGGCCACAAGAAAATGCAAGAAACGAGAATACATAAAATGTGCTTGGAATAAAAATGTAGACTAATTCGATAGAGGTAGGTGATCTATGGGTCAGATGTCAGAAAGGAGAAGATAAGGAAGTAGCATTGATGAACGCAGAAGCTCTGAACTGGGTAGAGATTGTTATCAGATATTCAACCTTTGGAAATTTACATTCACATACAGTTACCTAGAAAACTAGATTTACATAATTAGCACAGATAATGGAAAATAAGATGGTCACCAACTGTTGCGGAGGATATTGTAGCAAACAGCCATTTTAAATAGTATTTTTTCATTTTAGTAAGCAACTTGAAATTTATATTATGAATCTTAAAATTATTCTTCGTTTTCTACGTAGTTATTGTGCTTCTAGTTCAAAGAACATATTCCTAAATACTGAAAGAGCCTTTTCTTGCCCAAAGATGTGCATTGTACAATTATTTAAAGTAACGAAAACTCATTAATTTCTCAATAGAAAAGAGCTTAAACCATGATATTGTGATTCATGAAACAATAAGTAATTATTTTCAAAAGTTAATGTGAATGTAACATCTATATAAAACAAAGAAAATTATTATAAAATATGTGGGGGAAAAAACAAAAAATGAACGCTATTTGTGACTCCAACTATGTAAAGAAATAAAACCAAAATAAAAACGGTTGTGATGGTGAAGCTCTTTGTTTTCCTTTTATCCTTAAATGCACATGAGGAAAGAAAGAACATCAACCAAAAATAAATAAATAAAGACCCCTTCCGTGACAGAGTTGGGGAAGAATGAAGAGATCGTGCGTGAAGCTCTCTGCGGCTGCGTCACCGCGTCACGCCAGGGTACTGCCCGCCTGCGGCTGCGTCACCGCGTCTCGCCAGGGTACTCCCTGCCTGCGGCTGCGTCACAGCGTCACGCCATAGTACTGCCTGCCTGTGGCTGCGTCACCGCGTCACGTCGAGGTACTGCCTGCCTGCGGCTGCGTCACCACGTCACACCATGGTATGCCGCCTGCGGCTGCATCACCGCGTCTGGCCTGGGTACTGCCTGCCTGCGGCTGCGTCACCGCGTCACACCATAGTATGCCGCCTGCGGCTGCGTCACCGCATCATGCCGAGGTACTGCCCACCTGCGGCTGCGTCACCGTGTCTCGCCTGGGTACTGCCTGCCTGCAGCTGCCTCACCGCGTCAGGGCAACGTACTGCCTGCCTGCGGCTGCGTCACAGCGTCACAGCCCGGTACTGCCGCCTGCGGCTGCGTCACCGCATCATGCCGAGGTACTGCCTGCCTGCAGCTGCGTCACCGCGTCAGGCCGACGTACTGCCTGCTTGCGGCTGCGTCAGAGCGTCACACCCTAGTACTGCCGCCTGCGGCTGCGTCACTGCGTCATGGCGAGGTACTGCCTGCCTGGACCTCCACACGTCCCTAAACCCCCCTAAACCCCGCTAGTCCACTGCAAGGGAGGAAAGCACCCAGGAACCCAAGGGACAACAGGGGAGGAAATGGCAGACTTTGAGCCCATCCCCAGAGCTTCCGGAGGTGGAGGGAGGGGCATGAGGTCTAGGGAACTGTGCGGGGCTAAGAAAGCCAAGAAGCGCCCAGGGAATGGAGTGAGCTTAGGACTCGGAGGGTCTCCGCATCTGGGCCGGCTACAGACAAGAGGGTTATTGAAAATCTGTAAGAAGCAGAGATCCCTGACCACCATCTCCCCTCCCCAGTCAGGTGGGACCCTGTTTCCTCTACCAGGAGACAGCAGTTCACCCTTCAAGGAATCACAGCTTGAAAAACAGCTTGGGAACTGGGTGAAGTTAACAGACTGCAGAGTCGTATTCCCCCACCCGACCCCATTCCTTCCGCTCAAATTCCCTGACACTGACTTATGAGACCACCACCACCCTAACCAGGCGGAACACGGGAGGGTCGGAGCAGCCTGAGAGCAAAGCACACAGACCAGAAGCAACTCCCCCAGCCTCCATCAGCCTCTCCCAGTGCTCCCCCATCCTCCCCCAGTGTTCCTCCAGCCTCTATCAGCCTCTTCCAGTGCTTCCCCAGCCTCTATTAGCCTTCCCCAGGGCTCCCCCAGTCTCCATCAGCCTCTCCCAGTGCTTCTCCATCCTCCCCCAGTGCTCCCCCAGCCTCCATCAGCCTCTCCCAGTGCTTCCCCAACCTCCCCCAGTGCTCCCCCAGCCTCCATCAGCCTCTCCCAGTGCTTCCCCAGCCTCTATCAGCTTCCCCCAGTGCTCTCCCAGCCTCCCAGGGCTTCTGTGTATGAGTCTGTATGCATCGGTGTGTGAGAGTCCACAGAAGTGTGTGCCCATATGAGTATGTGAGTGTGTGTATGAGTGTGTGGGCATCAGTGTGTGAGAGTTCACGTGTGAGTGCATGTATAAGTGTGTGTGTCGGGTGTGGGTATACTGGTGTGTGTGTATGAGCGTGAGTGGGAAATCGTGTGTGTGAGACTGCTGTGTGAGTGTGGGGATGTGTGTGGGTGTGTGTGGGTGTGAGTGTGTTGACAACGTGGCTTCCACTTCTTTCATTCTGATAAGTCAGGGAGAGACTACGGCCCACGGTGTCCGGTTTCCCATGAGAATAAAGGTTTCCTAGTGACGTGGGAAGTTCTGGGCCTGTCCCCTCTGTCCCTATCCAACTCCCAACATAATGTGTATGTCCCCTCAGCGGCCGCATCTCTGCCTCGAGGTGACGAGCACACAGTGAGGACTCTGCCTTTTGCATTTGCCTTATACACACTCACTCTTCAAGACCTTCTGGTCAGTTCTGTTATCCATGAGTGACCCTTGGGCACATTATGAGATATTTTAACACAAAATAATTTCATGAGTATAAGAGTAAAGCCACATTTTTACTACCCAAAATAATCTAAAGATTTAATGCAATTCTTATCAAAATTTCAATGTTGTTTTTCACAGAAATAGAAAAATAATTCTTGGCCAGGCACAGTGGTTCAAGCATGTAATTGGGGAGTCTGCAGCAGGCGGATCACACGGTCAGGAAATGGAGACCATCCTGGCCAGTGTGGTGAAACCCCGTCTCTACTAAAAATACAAAAAAAATAGCTGGGCGTGGTGGTGGTGCCTGTAGTCCCAGCTACTCTGGAGGCTGAGATAGGAAAATTGCTTGAACCTGGGAGATGGAGGTTGTAGTGAGCTGAGATTGACCCACTGCACTATAGCCTGGCGACAGGGAAGGACTCCATCTCAAAAAAAAAAAAAAAAGAAAAAGAAAAAGAATCCTAAAAGGTATATGCAATCAGGAAAGCCTAAGTCTAAGCAATCTTGAGGACAAAGAACAAAGCTAGAGGCATCACACTCCTTGATTTCAAAATATGTAGTTACAGAAACCAAAACAGCATGGCACTGACATGATAACAGACAGATCAGCCAATGGAACAGCATAAAGAGCCCAGAAATAAAACTAAACATTGATGGTCAATTGGTTTTCAACAAAGATGCCAAGAAGACACAATAGGAAAAGACAGTCTCTTTAATAAATGGTGCTGGGAACACTGAATATCCACATGCAGAAGAGTGAAATTGGTGCTTTAACTTACGCCACAAGGGAAAATTAACTCAAATTGGATAAAAGACTTAAACGTAAGACCTGAAACTGCGAAGCCGCTGGAAGGAAGCTTGGAAGAGACCCTTCACCCCATTGATCTGGGCAGTGATCGCTTGGATAGGACGCGAAAAATATAGGCAGCAAAAGCAAAAGTAAATAAATGTGACTGCACAAAACTAAAAAAGCTTCTGCACAGCAAAGGAAACAGTTGACAGAATGAAGAAAAAACCCATGGATTGGGAGAAAAAATATATTCAAGCTATGCATTAGCTAAGGGACTAATACTTAAAATCCATAAGGAACTGAACTCCACAGGAAGAAAACAAATAACCCATTAAAAACGGGCAAAGGATCTGAATAGATATTTCTGAAAAGAAGACAGAAAAATGGCCAACAGATACATGAAAAATACTGAACATCTCTAATCATCAGGGAAATGCAAATTAAAACTGCAGTGAGATATCATCTCACACCTGTTAGAATGGCTATTATCAAAAAGACAAAAGATAAAATACTGGCAAGGAGAGAAGGCTACGCTTGTGCACGGTTGGTGGCATGTAAATTAATAACAGCCATTATGAAAAACAGTGTAGAGGTTCCTCCAAAAACAAGCTGAACTGACATGTGATCCAGCAATCCCACCTCTGGGCATTTATTTGTAAAGATAACATATGGTTTAACGTGTACGACGCAAAGTGAGAGGTGTAAAAATTCATTACGGCTATTCAACACGTGTACAAAGCCGCTCACAGCAATTGTGTACAAAGCAATCATGCCAGTTAACCTAAGGCAGGATAGAAGAAGTGGCTAATCAGGAAGTCCAGACAGTTTCTTAAAGTAAAACTCAAACTTCAGACAAAACTGGGGGAAGTCCTTGAAAAAGCCTCATGGGCAGCAGATCACCACCCTGCCCTTCAATCCAGGGCCTCACACAGAACACCCACTGCAGCGCCATCGTGCCCTCTTTCGCAGCAGTGACTGCCCATCTCAGGAAATAGTGATTTCAGCACCCCAAATGACTTGAAAATTAAAAGGCATTTACTTACCACAGACTCTACTCATTGCCAAAATCATATCGTCATACACTGAAAATGAGAAGGGATACGCACCATTACGACATGTAATTTTAACAGAAAGCCGCATTTTCAATGTTTAATTAAATGGATACAGGAAATTGTGATGTTCAGTTGAAAAACGAATCATTAAAATGGCAGTCTTTATCCATAAAAGGCTTATGTGTGCAATAAATCCTTCTAACCTATTCACTTTTAAACAAGGATCCAGAACGTTTTACTTAATATAAATCCAACTCTACATTTAACTGAATCACTGCCTCAGTGTTTCTATCATTTTAACTGCATTAGTAATGGGCTACTTGGCTTCTGATGATGGACCGAAATGACATTTCATATAAACCCAGAGTAATATCATGCATTATTCTAAAACACTGAAAAAACTCTGAAGGCAACCAAAGAACAAATATATTTTCTTGTACAGTGTTACTGCTAAAGAAACAAAGTGTGCTATAGCTGAGGCTAGAGATAGACCTGCCTTCAGAACACATCGCATCCTGTTGGTGAAAGGAATTTCTTGTTCGCAGAACAAAGGTTTTCTTTTACCTTTGCCAGCTATTTCAAGGATGGACGCATCTTGGCCTCTGTCATCTTTCAAGGTTGCCTTGTATTCACCATGGTCCTTCTTTGACAACTACAAATAAAACACATTCCATATTTATGTAAAATCGATACAGCAATAGGAAGTGTAATAAACTCTAATACATTTTCTTTGCAAACCACTGAAATTCAGGATGCAAATTAGAGGAATGCAGAATTTCGAGTTATTTGAAAGTGCCGTTTTTGTTTTGCTTTCGTCTTGTATTACTCAATGCCTGATACCTTTGGGATGAGCAGCTGACAGGTTCCCCTCTCCAGGTCAGGCGATGTCTCCGTTTCATACAGAACGTCATCCTTGAGCCATTTGAAAACGGTTTCTTTCTTGGTGTTTGCAACCTATGGAATAGAAATCTTAAGTTTAGTATGTAAATCATTCTGACTCATGAGAAAAAGAAAGTCTATTAGAATTTTAAATCACAGAGCCCCCTCAAAAAACCTTAATTTTTACTATAGACAGTCTCAGATGAAGGCTTATTGAAAAGCTGTCGCTCCTAATAACGTCAAACACATTTCTAAATTCCAGCTTCTAAAGTTATTAAGTCCTCACAGTTGCTCACAGAAGGACAAATGATTCTCGTCATTCTAGTCCATGAAATTAGAGGGCATAAAGATCTTTGGTCTCTATGAAATGTCATTAACAAAGACAAGTCTTAAGCAATATATATAGGGATTTCTAAATAATATAGAATATTCTGAAGGTCTGTAAAGCTGCTTGGCAGCTGCTCTTTTAGCAGCATCACATTTCAGGTACAGGAACACAAAGGAAATGAAACCTTAACACAAAAAATGCCCACTAGAGGTGAGGACCTTCCCTTAACTGAAATTCCTCACAGTTCAATCACTGGCTAGAAACTAAGCTTTGCGGACTCCGAAGATAAGTGAGCATTCCAATTCACATGCTCTGGCGTTCATCTGAGGGACGAGGAAGAGTTCATATTCAGCATGGCAGGATATACGAATCCCATCGGACTATACGAGTCTGACAATTCTACGTTCACATCCATGTGGATTCAAGAAGAGTGATGTTGATGACAAAAGATTGCAAATGATTCAACAGTGTGATCAGCTCTGCTAGGGTAACAGTACAACACAGAATTTCCACATGTGCTATGGGAAATGGCATCGTTCTTGACAGCACTGGGACTGAATCTCTGTGAAGCAGGGGTTTTGTCTGTTTCACTAACACTTGTCCCCAAGTGCATGGCTGCCTGCCTGGCACACAGAGGTTGTCCTGTCAATGTTTGTGGAACACACAGATGGAAGGTATCCCACTGAGCTCCTAAGTAGGGTCTCCTTCTAAAGTCAGAACCACTCCTTGATAACAAATCTTAGAATGGACTGAGGCTGAGGCTGCACGACTCTAGCACACGATCCCCTTTAACATTTCAAGATTTTCTTTGGTGTCTCTTTTCAATGCCAGGCTAATTGCTTACTGTCTCCTAAATCAATACTGTTTTCCCTTCCTCTCTTCTTCAAAGAAATTTTACATTGCTGGTCCTTTCCAATTTTACATTGCTGGTCCCTTCCAATAAATGCCTTTCCAATGACCTTCAATTTCTGTTTTCTAAAAAAAAAATCTGTAATCAATCTATTTGTCCTATAAGTGGGGGAGGCAGTTGTAATTCCCCAAAACAACTCATTTGTTTCTTCCCCGCACTCCCTCAACAACTCTGTACCATAAACTCTTTAAAATATGGGCACCTAAACTGTACATGAATGTCTAGGAAAGATGATAACATCACTTCTTAGGCTACATATGGCCCATTCCTGACTCACACTTCCTAAGAGTCAGTGCTAATTCTCCACTTCTGCTGTGCAACAGATGTTTAACAGATTTTCTTATGTTTATGATTGTGGTTTCTCTGTGTCTTAAACTTTTAAAAATGGTTTTCTCTGAAGTTATAATGTGAATGTATCCCTGTATAAATTTTTCTCCATGTACTTTTTTCATGTAAATAATTTTTAAAATAACCATCTGCACCACATTATTAAATGAAAAACCAGTAGACAAAATGGTGCACAGAATCACAGGCTTGACAGGGACACAAGTATGTAAATCAAATGTATTAAATTGCACAAAAAAACCCTCAAATCTCAAGTAATATTAGTTTTCCCAATATCTGTGTTTAAAGATTTATGAATTACTTTAGTCAGGGAACCTAAAATACTTTTAAATATTTATAGACGGTTCTATCCCACTAAGATGATATCAGAGTCCATGTAAAGCAGAACTCGGGGGTCTCGCCACTGGCCTTGGGAGTGCACACACACATTTTATGGCATGTTCAGAACAACAACAACAACAAAAAAGAATAAACTGACGCCATAACCGAGTCACTCTGACTTGCTCTGGGCTTTGAGTTGCTGACTCCCTAAGGAACTGATTTTTGCAGTGCTGATGTCTACAATTTTGAGGAAACATACCTTTCTGCGTAGGGTAAATAATTGGAGAAAGTTGTTTTTCCAGCATAAACGGACTACGTACACAGGCTATCATCAGTCACCTGGTGGGTATCTTCCCTTTAAGTATCCATTATGCTTTTCATTTGTTGAGCAAGACTTCTAAAGACCACCTCCCTTGCAGCTTCCTTGCAAGTAACCTTCTTCTCTTCTTTTATCAATGTTTTCATTTCTGAATCTTCCTTTTAAACATACTAGCGCAAGAAATTCACTACCAAAAATCTAAGTATTTAATAAATTTACCACAACCTTGAGTGTGTTTGATATTAAAGCCTTAGCTCTAGTTATCACACACACACACATACACACACACACACACACATATATATACAGGAAATCAAATTGCAAATTAATTACCAATACTGAGGATGATCAAAATAGTAAGAAAGGTTCGTTTCATCACACAAATTTCTACGAGCAACCTGTACCTATCTAGGGTGTGTTCAACACCCACCTAGTTCCAAACCCCCGTGCCCACCCTCCTGCAAATCCCTGTGCCCAGGTCCACTCCCGAGTGCACTGCAGACCTCTTCATGGCAGGTCCCCATCTAACGCTTACATGAATCAACGAGTTTGCACCCCAGTGTCCCCACCGAGGTGGCCCAGCGGAGATCACCAAGGCTTAGCCCTGCCTCCTCTCCATTTGTCCTGCTTGGCCTCACTTTCCTGCTCAACTTAGACAGCTGGTTGACCAACTAACTACAGTTAAGCAAGACCCAAAGTTCCTATTCCATCTTCCCTTCTTGCAACATCCATCCAGCAAGACCCCAATCATGGATCTATCCCCTGACTCACACCAGGGTCACCAGCCACATCTGGAAACATCAACCCCAACACCCCTATTTGGGCCACTACGAACTGTCTCCACATTGGTTCACTCAACAGTGATTTCCATTCTTAATAAGGAGCTCCTGTCATGCCTCCTTCAGTGGCAATCACAGCCCACTCCTGCCACCCACCCCACCATGGGCCACCTTCCTCATCTTCAACACCCTCCAGCCTTTCACTGGAAAGAGCGTGAAATCAACTGGCTACACTGGTGGATCTGCTGCTTGCTCTGCCCTGGTTTTTGGCATCACCCACGCCCCCTCATTGTCCTTCACGGGGAGCTGCCCTGGGGGCCAAGCAGCCCCCTGCATGGCTGCGCTGACCTCCTGGTCTCATCTCCCTCCAGGCCAGCACTGCCCCTCCTGTGTCCCCATGCCCTCCCTTTCCTTCACCTGTGACTCCTCTTCTACTGACCCCTCTGCCTATAAATAGGATTGAGTGTCCCCATCCAGAAAGAGAGAAAGACAAAGCTGCCCTGACTCCCCTCTCTCTCCCTCACAGCCCGCTGAGCACCTCAGAGGGCAGCGGGCTCCTGCTCACATCCTCCCTTGTCTCTCATCTCCTCAACCCACCACGTAGAGACCCCGCCTTGCCAACAGCACCCAGCCCGTGCTGCCTCCAGCCACCCCTCCTCACCCAGCCATGCAACACTTCCTCCAGCTGCCCATCTTCACCCGGCCATGCAGCGCTTCACTCCGAAGTCCCTCCCTGCCAGCGGCACCAAGTCATTTGCTTTCCCTCTGAACTCTCTGACGGTTTCTGCTCAATAATCCCAGAGCTGCTCTCCTCTTCTCCTCTGACAGTCTGAATTTTCCAGATTGCCCCAATTGTTTGTGATGTTCCTGTCTCTAAAGGCTGTCCTTTGGCAGCTTGACCCACTTGCGTCATGTCCGCAGCCAAGCATTCCCGATACCTCATGAATCCACACCCTATATCTCATGACTCCATGTGCTCCAGTTGACTTTCCCATTGCTGCCAGGTTTACGTGTCCCATTGTGAGCTGGTTATGCCTTATTGCCCATTCCACGGATATAACTAAATCTTTGTGAAATTGAATGTATTCTCAAAACCCTAAAACTTGGCCCTCCCCATATAGTGCTGATCTCAAGTAATATCACACCCACTCAGTCCTTCCCTCTCACCCACACCCACCTACTTGCCAACTCCTGCTGGTTTTAACTGCTGGATGTTTATCCTAAATCTCCTTCTCTCTGTGGATATGAAACTGCCCTGCTGGAGTTACCCTTTCTCAGCAGCCTGCTGAAGCATCGCCCTCCAGCCCTGCCACCTCCAGCCTGCCTTGTCAACAAGCAGCCCATGTCACTGCACTAACAGCCCTCAGGTGCTCTGCACCCTCTCAGACCGTGGCCAGCCTCTGGGTCCTGCAGGAGAATGCCCCACTTGCCCATCAGCCTTGGATTTTTTATTGTTTTTATTTTTAAGTGCACAGTTCAGCTTCTCTGTCCCTCCCTGCTTCTCTGTCCCTCCCTGCTTCTCTGTCCCTCCCTGCTTCTCTGTCCCTCCCTGCTGCTGGATCTCCCTGCTTCTCTGTCCCTCCCTGCTTCTCTGTCCCTCCCTGCTGCTGGATCTTCCTGGAACCATCTTTTCCCACTCATTGGCCTACATAATTCTTAGTCCCCTTGGCACACGCAGCTCAGGAATCATCTCTTTATTGAAACTATCTGTTTACTTTTCTCTCTTATCCAGTAGACAATAAGAAACTAGTTTGGGGGTAAAAATAATGCATTATTGATCTTTTTCCCCCATCCCCCCATCCTGAGACAGTCAAATAGTAGGTGGTTATTAAATTGAAGGTTTGCTGCTTAAAAAACAGATTTTTATGTTTAGCAATAAAACATTTCATTACTACATTGTCAAATGAAACTGAAAAAAGCATCTTGTCTCCAAAGCATGCCTTTTCTTTCCTGATGAACTCATATGAGCAGCACCTCCAGTGTATTTCAGCAGGGCATGCTTTCTCATAAACTCAATAATAGTTTAAGTAAAATTTTTGTAATTCAACCTTCCATTGCATCCCATAACACTGTAATCTTTTCATGAAGAAGAAAAGACAAGCACTAAAGTCCAAGTAATAAAAACTCCACAGAACCCAAAAGCCACTCTGCCCATCCGCAGTTACACAGACACCACACGTTTCATCACCAGCATCACAGATTTGGCCACAGCTGCTCCCTGAAAGGCCCCTCTGATAGTAACCAGAACGAGACTTATCGTTTCCCCGTTAGAACCGGGTTTCTCACCTTGCAAACAAGTCGAACTTCACATTCTTCTGTGACGTCCCAGTGCAAGTACTCAGCAAAATGAGGGCCTAAGGAGGAAAAAAGGAAAAACAACTTTTTAAAAAGGAAAAAGTAAACAAATAAATATATAGCTATTATATATATACCTACACATATATGCATGGTGTGTATATATAATACGAAAACATATTATATATATTTATGTAATGCATTTTTGGCAGAAGACAATAGCTGTGCAGAATGAAACTGAGATAGTTTTCAGGCCTGGGATGTCGACACGTGTTAACACTGATTCTCCACTGGAATCTGTGCTTCCTGGTAGGAGCACTCCATCTGATGGCTCCTCCTTACTGTCATCTCATATCTATTGCTCTTTAGAAAGGAGACTATTGAAATAATTATATTTTGTTTCCCAAAGTATATGTCTAACCGAACATTCGACAACACGGTAAATAATATCTTTAAATAAGAGCATAGACATGAGATGAAGAAATAACAGTTTGACCTAGCAGTTGTGTAAAACACATTTTCTTTAGATAGCATTCAAAATCAAAGATGGGTTTATGTATGTTTTTTAAAAAATGTTAATCATTTTTATTTAAAATACATGTAGGAATAAGTCATACACTAATACCCTTTTGCCATTCAATGCAAAAATACAAAGCAGATTTGGAAAGTATGTGTTGACTTCTTTCATATACATGAATACATCCTACAAAGTTGGCCAAAAAATGTTCATAATGTAGAAATAAGTAAAATAAAATATTTGTGACGATTAGAAATAAAAACAATGAAAAATAATAAAAATGAATGTTTTGATTTTATGTTTCATACTTCATATTCTAATTTTTCTCAACAAGTACAGAAATCCCATATATTAAAATATTATTCGAATAAACCCATGGGGTATGTTTGAGAATCTAAAATGTGTTCATTTTCCTTTGTATCTAGTTAACATGTATTTGTAAAAGCCATCTAGTTAAAATATATTGTTTGTCGTCAGAAAATTTAAAAGCTCCCACAATTTTAAGTAGAATGAACAATTTCCTGGTGATAGGAATAGCCTCTACTGCCTTCTCTACATTTCAAAGCCGAATGATGCCCCTGCCTCCTCCACCCCCATTCTATATTCTTTTTCATTAAAATTGCTGGACTCTGTCTGGACATTAAAGCTATAGGCATGCTTTCCTCATCACTCATGGCTATAAAGTGGGTTCCTTTCCCATGCAGTTGGTAAGCCCCACGCATCTACGAGATGCTCAGCCCCATAAGAAATATTAGGAATTCGACAAACAACGGAAGAGCCGGCCTGTCCTCTGAGTGCAGGGTAACATCCAGCCCCTCACAAAGGCTCAGAGCCCGCGAAAGGAACAGCCGGGGCCCCTGCAGTCAGGGAAGGCCACAGGGGGAGGCCACAGGGAGATGGGAAGACTCCCTTTGGACTTGGGATTGGAAAGACCTCAAGAGAGACAAGACCACAGAGACAGGCATGGACGCCCAGGAAGGGGCAAGGTGAAGAAATCAGTCTGGCCCATCCAGGAAGTTGTCCCCATGGTGGGAAATAAGATCTGGTTAAGCGGTGGGTGCAGATTGTGGAAAGCCTGCATTTATCTGATGCATGCTTTATGGGGCTATTAAAGTGTTTTATGCAAAGGGGCGCCTAAAAAAACTAAGTGTATCGGAAGAACCACCTCCCAGCAGCGTATAGAAGAGAGTAGTTAGTCAACAAGTCAGTCACAGATCCTGGTTAGACTGATGGTTTCTTTGACTTAAGATAGTAACAGGAAATGTGAACATTAAACAGACGAGTCTGGGGCTTTTAAAGGTAGAAACATTTTTTAAAATGCAGGCAAAATACATGTAAAGGACAAAGAACAGAAAAGTATACACATTTCTAGTGCTAAGAAATGGCAATGGTCTAACTTTTCTTTTTTTTCTCTCTCTTTTTTTGAGACAGGGTCTCACCTGTTGCCCAGGCTGAAGTGCAGTGGCGTGATCATAGCTCACTCCAGCTTCAACCTTGGGATCAAGCTAGGACTACAGGCATGCGCCAACATGCCCAGCTTCTTTTGATTTTTTTTTTTTTTTTTTTTTTTTTTTAAGACAGGTTCTGCCTGTGTTGCTCAGGCTGATTTTGAACTCCCAGGCTCTGGTGATCCTCCCACCTCAGCCTCCCAAAAGTACTGGCATTACGAGCGTGAGCCACCAGGCCTGGCCTAGCCTAACCTTTAATCATTTAGAACAGCCTTTAGGGTCGCTTGGGATCACGTAGGATCTGCTTCTGACAAATACTCCAGTCGTAAGTCTTTGCTTTATGCTAGGGGCAGGGGAGCGGGTCAGTGACTCACCTTGTTTCCTGAGAAATTCTTTCCTTTGAAACTCAGCCTCTTCCAGCACAGTCCTGAATGCTAAATTCAATATTTAAAAAAAAATTTTATGAAACATATTTGGTTCTCTCCAAAAGAATTTCATTTGAATTATCTTTTATGGACATATGGAAATATTTGATATAGCATACCATCTCCAATAAGGACTAGAGAAGACTGACTTTTGGCTTTTCCGTCATGAATCTGCACAGTGTAGGTCCCCTCATTTTCAATAGTAAATCGATCCATCACCATCTCAATAATACCAGTAGCTTTGTCACATTTAATTCTGTGTATCTGCAAGCAAAACAAGGGAAATGGAAAATTATACAAGGAAATCTCTCCTAGTTTTCCCTCTCAGCATTTAACAATTGCATCAGCCATGAGATCTTAAGGGATTATGACAGGAAGAAACCAAAATGAAATTTTATCAAGGAAACCTCCAGGTGAACAAGGATCAAACTTGTGGGTATGAGCTGTCACTCACAAAGCCTGGCTGTGTGAGGAGATCTGAGGGTCCAAACCAGGTACCTTCTAGGCAGACTCCACACCTACCCAAGAATGAGTTACTAACGTAAAGCAGATAAAATTCACAGGAGAAAAAAAAATGATATGCAATTGATATAAATTATAACGATCGCCAGCTGATGACAAAATCCCACATGGATAGCGGCAACAGGCAATGTCCACAGCCACTGTCAGCTTCAGTTCCTGAGACACAGCACCCACAAGCCCCAACCTGCTGCTGTCCATCAGGATGCAGGGGTTTCAGGTGAGGAAAGGATAAATGGACCTCCAACAGGTGTTGACTTTTTAAATCACTTTTGATTTCTTTTATTTTTTAAATGTTTCATTTTATTCTACAGTACATGCACAGATACATATGAACACATTTTATTTAGGTAATCCTACAAGTCGAAGAACAAGTGTTTCTCTAACACACAGATGCATCAAACGAATTTGATCTTTTTTTTCCCTCTGATTTTGTGATGTTTATTAAATTTTTAACTTCACTAAAACCATTTTCCCTACCTTTATTAATGTTTATTTCTCTTTATTTCTCTTTTTTATTTTTTATTTTTATTTTTTTATATTTATTTATTTATTTATTTATTTTTTGCTGGTTTCCTTATTTGGGGGTTTGATATTTTTACCTTTTTGTGCTTGATAATTATTAAAATTATTATAAATTAATATTAGTAGTTAAATTTCACTTTTTCACTTAAATAACTAATTCTAATGGAATCTTTCAAAACATCAATCAGTCTGTGTAAATTTTAGAACTGTTTCAAACCAATTTCATATGATATTGGTCTTTGCCAATATATGTTCTTAATATATTCAACCATCTCTTCTTTGTAATTCTGAAAACAAGTTTTCCTTTGTAACAGTATATAAATTTGTCACATCTCTGTGGTCCCAGCTACAGAGGAGGCTGGGGCAGGAGGATCATTTGGGCGACAGAGAAAGACCCTGTCTCAAAAAAATAAAAAGAAATTTTGTTGGGCTGGGTGCAGTGGCTCACACCTGTAATCCCAGCACTTTGGGAGGCCAAGGCGGGCAGATCACCTGAGGTCAGGAGTTCCAGACCAGCCTGGCCAACATGGTGAAACCCCATCTCTACTAAAAATACAAGAATTAGCCAGGCATGGTGGCGCATGCTTGTAATCCCAGCTACTCAGAAGGCTGAGGCATGAGAATCACTTGAACTCGGGAGGCAGAGGTTGCAGTGAGCCGAGATCACACCACTGCATTCCAGCCTGGGCAACACAGTGAGACTCTGTCTCAGAAAAAGGGGGAAAAAGGAAATTTTGCCATATATAGTGCATACAACCACACTACAAACATTTGCCCACACAATTCCCCCTTCCTGCCTGCAGTGCAGCTGTCTTATTGCTAAGATGGGAGAAAGATTGGGAGGGGAGGCTGTTGGTTGCTCTGAGAACATTAAACTGCATCGCTTCATGATTTCTAGGTTTTACTGTATGACAGGAACAGTCCACAGAAGCCTGGACTACCTGCCTCTCTGCTGCTTTGGGGATGAATGTAGGGATATATTTCATGCCTTGGAGTTCCCCGAGGGCCATGCCCCACAGTTCTGAGCTCACAGGCCTCTCTGCAACCATGCAGCAGCTTCTGCCCATCCTTGCCGTGGCCACCTCACCTGAATGCAGCCCTTGTGACTGGCTCCAAGGGAGACTTCCCTGATGTCCTGGGGTGAGGCTTGGTGTTTTCTGGGGTCCACAGCCATGCCTCCACTCCCCCAGCAGCACCCTGCCCTCGGGAGCACCCTCCCCGGCCTACCTATCCTCCTGCCGTCTGTCTCACTAGACAATGAGCCCCTGAGAGCAGGCACGGCCTTACTCATCCCTGTAGCCTCACGCCGTGCCTAGCATCATGCCTGGCAGTGAGAAACACCAAACACCCGTCCGTCGAGGTCCTGATGAGAACGTCAGCTGGAGGGGGCTTAACTCATCCTGCCATCCGTGGTGTTGAGGTGGCTGTGGTCTCTGACACTACTGAGTGACACTGAGCAATTTTAGAAGATAATTATCCTTCTAAGTGAGAGCCCACAGATGTGGTCAGGACCAGAGCGTCCTTCCCAGTGCAGACCCAGGAAGCCTTCTTGATCAGCTGAGACCTTCCCCTCCTGATCAGTCATTGGCTGAAACTACAAACCTGTCCCAGCCAGTCCTTCCTCCATCCCTGGCTGCACCTGTCACCTCCCTTCCTTCAACAGCTAACCCCCTGCACCACCCTCTTTGACCTCCCTGCCCTGGTGCAGCTATGCCTTGGGCACAGAAGCCCCAGCCCAGGCAGCATCTGGGGTAGAAGCCTCCCAAGGCCATCGCCTGCTCCCAGCTCACCTTCCCCACGCCTCTGCTCGCTCAGCTTTTGGGATGCGCTAAGATACTGAAAGGTTTTATGGCTGCTAGTGGACTGCATTGTACTCCACCTGGATGATACAATGTCTGACATTGAGCCACCAGAGAGGCTTTAGAAGAGGAATATTAGCCAACTAGCCACTTGGTTCAGTTTCTCTCTCTGTTCATTTTCTTCAGCATTGTTTCTAAGTTCTTCTGCCTGACATTCAAAGCCTGTATCTTCTCACCCATTCCATTCCCAATAATATGTCCTAAGATCACTCGGCAAACAGCCCCCTCCATTGAGCCCACCCCTCCACTTCCCTGTGTCCCTATTCCCTGATCATTACTGGCTCTCTGTGCACTTGAGCGGCTTGGAATGTCTCATTCTCTCCCTCCCATCCCCAACCCCCACCCCTCAAGCCCCGATTTCTACCTCCTTGACACCCATTTCAATAACCCTCTACCCTTGAAATCCTTCCTGACTACCTCAGCCTCTTCAACTCTCTGCCTTCTCTGAATTCTGAGAGTGTCTACTGCACTGTTTTAATAGAACCTGGGTTCTATCTTTCTTCTCTGTCCTCCTCTCCTTGAAGGTGTATTTCTTTGACCCATGACAGTCTCTGTAAGGGCAGCTTCACATCTGACTGTTCTGTCCCTGCTGGTGCGTTGGCCAAGCGGATATTCACGTACAGGATAGGTGCTGCCATCCACTGGGAAAGCAAGAGGACCGCCCAGGCTCCCAACAGCTCCCAGGGATGCTGCAATTGTTGCTTCATTGAATCTGACTTTCAGGGTTTACATGAATAAAGTCTGCTCCACTCCTACCTCAGGTTTTGATTTACCATAAACACAAAAATCACCTTCACAATTAAAAATTCCAATATTATATCAGAGATGTAGATCACACAATGTATACCGTGTCAGATCACTGAGACTTTTTCTAATAAACAGAAAACTGGCACAGGAAATTGGTACATCTAAAATGATAGAAAGAGACAGAAATGGATGAGAAGGCATGACCTCAGACTGTTTTTGAGGGAGGGAGATTATTTTAAGAAATGGCTCAGCCAGTTTTTCTTGATAATTCTTCAAAACCATTATCAAGAATAAGTGGACTGATTCATCAAGGATATTTTCCCCACCTGACCTGAACCTTTTTCACAAAAACAAGCTCAACATCATTTTTAATTCCAACGGGCTCAGATTTTAAAGACTCCTGATGTCTCCTGTCACCCAGACCAAACCTTTGAACATTGTAAGAATCAACCATCTCCATTCATCTTGTCAACCTTCCACGCCCCAACCTTTAAGGCTCAAAAAGGGATGGAAACAGACAGAGTGTTGACACTCAGTAACTGACCTACCACAACAAAGGCGGGCTCCCTGCAAAGCCAGAGATCACTCACACAGGAACTCACCTCGCTGTCAGAGACTTCTCTGTCGTTAATAATAAATCGGTAGCTGGCGTCTGGTGATAAGTGCTCAGCCTGGAGCCAGAAGCGAACCTGCCCCTTATCAAAAATCTCATAAGCTAATTCTGATTTCAGAGGAATTGCTACAGGAAGAAAAGAAATCACAAGTCAATAATGCATGAATCCTTGTGAGGAAGAATAGCTGCAAATTGTAGGGAAATATCAATCCTAGTTATTAAATTTTTTGAGAATGTGAAACCCTGGAGTATTAGATTATGGAAGCCAAAAATAAAACATAAAACTTGAGTTAGCCTGTTGTCGCCTCTAAAGCCTCATACCACGTGAGTTCTCAGTTAGCTTTCCGGATGTGTTTGATGAGTAAAGATGCCTGGATTATTTCTATATTTAATGCAATTCAATAATAGAAGATTTCACTTGATAGGAAATGAAATCTTGGATTTCACTTGGATTAGGAACAGCTATACTAAACCCAAAATTCAAATCACTCTGTATGCCAAGTTTGCCAAGTTTCAACAAGCTATAATATAAGCTAATATTTGTTTTAAATCAATAGGTTTCAATCCTGTGAGCTGGGATCAGGAAATGAGGCCATCCTTTCCCCAAAGCTGTTCCTCCAAGAGCTCATGCATTAATGAACATGGCTCTCCAGCCAGCGGCTGTAAGCAGAGGTGCAGGGCTGGAGGCTTACTTACTGGGGTTCTTTATTTCATTGCTCAATGCCATCAAACGTTCGAGCTCTGAAACAAAGAAAAAGTATTTCAATTGATTTGGACCTGCACATTGAGAGGTTTGTAGACATCAGCAAGGCTACACACAAGCAAGATTGGAAACCCCCAGGATTTAATTGGAGGACACGAAAGGAATTTAAACGACAAGTCTGAGGGACATAGAGGATAGCTTTACCAAAACTTCACCATTTTAAGAACCCACCTAGTACAGGGGCAGCTGAGGACAAGGCAGGGTACAGTCATGGGGATGAAGGAATTGGGGGCAGGGGCAGGTATATGGAATATAGGAAGACTTGGAAGACAAAAGGTTAAAGGGAGCCTTTTCCAGTTGCTTGCACTTAATGTGAGCTCTTTCCTAAAATTGATTGGACTGGCTGAGAACATGCTTGTGGCCTGTGACTTTCCTTCCCCTCTCAAGATTTCCGTCTTCAATCTCATTAAAGAAAAGTATACATACCACTCATTTCATCACCATAGTGTATTACCATGAATTTAAAAAAAGGAAGGAAGGAAGAAATAAAGCAAAAAAATAAATAAATAAACAAAATACACTGCATTCATGAGAAAGTCCCAAGAGCAAGGTAAGAAAATCTGAGGCTCTAAGCCACTTCATTTTTTTCTCCTTCCTTCCTAAAATTAGAATTGGAAACAAGACGGTGGTCCCCAAGGCCTTCAAGAACATGTCTCTTCAAAATGGAAAAATGAGTCAGATTTTTCTGACCAAAAGTAAATTCACATTGGCAGCAGGTTTGACAGGGAGGACAGGCTTTCCCAGTTAAATCTTCTGGTAGGAATTTCCATGCATGGAATGAGCTAAATCTTCAACTGCAAAGTTTCGCCTCAAATATATTTGAAGTCTATACACGATATAAGAGAGGTGGAAATTTTATCTTTTGCAAATATTTAAAATATTTAAGATGGAAATTTTGAAATGGTGCGGAGGAATGCATAGCTTTTCGGAATTCCTTCAGGATGTCGTGAAGGTACAAAACTGCACTGACCCTGGAGGTGGGGCCAGCAGAGGCTGCTTTAAAAGCACTCAAGTCGATTTTGGGTCCTTCCCCGCCCTGCCTGTGAGCGGTGAACTGAGGACCCCAGAAAGGCAAGACAATGAGGCCTCCTCATTTGTCCGGCTGTGTCTTGTTAAATGTGCATGAGTTTTCCCGAATTTAACCAACATTGAGCCAGATCCGCACACTTGAGAAGCTGGGAGTGTGATTCTGGCTGCGCCCTCCATGGGTCCCTGCCCATCCTCCTGCCCAGCCCACAGCACCCATCCTGGGTCAGATGTTCTCAGATCACAGCCTCTGCATGATATCAGCCAGGACAGTGATTGCTAACTAAAGGATCTGCTTGTCAATCATAGGGCAACCCTGGAGATCATTTATGCCATCTGTGGAGAGCATTTTAATAGAAAACTTTTGGAAACTCATGCCTTAAAGACCCAAAGAAACCCAGAGATCTGAGGATACCATCCAGCCCTACAAGGTCACGCTGCATCACTGCCCCTTCATTTTAAAATGTCTAAGGCTGACACTGCCCTACGAGTGGGGTAGATGAGCGGCCACACAAATACACGTGATACCAAACAGTTAAAAAATCAGCCCTGCCTGCCTGAGACTGTGTGCCTGGTGAACTCAGATCTGTGAACCTACCTAAGAAAACTATTATTTTTCCCCTTGATTACTAAACAGACTTTTCTCACTTCTCTCTGCTGTCTTCCATTTGTAAGAGAACAGCAGGTTTTCACTATGGCAGTTAAACATTATTTCATACACATAAAAAATTTTTTCTTTGATCATCCAGATGTCTCAGTGTTGGAAGGAAGGGAAGACTCTTCCATCCGTAGGTCTCATTAATTTCATGGATTTCTTAGCTAATATGTTACCCTCTGCATACCAAACTATTAAAATGTGGCTAAGATTCAACTTTAAAAGTACAAGTTGAAGGCTGTACAAGCAATATATCAGGACCAGAGACTATTTGGTGGAAACAGTATAAACTTTAGAGTTTGTTTAATTTCTAAAGTAAGTTTTGCCTTATATACATAGCCACCACCGCCAGCCTCCTGCAAACATACATCTTTTTTCTAAGCAAGTAAGCCTTTTCTATGTTGGCGTCAATCTTTAAAAGTGTGATAAAACCAAAACAGGCAAGGTTCTGCCATATAAACATTACCTTCTGGGTCCAGAACAAAACTGGAGGACACTCCGTCTGTATCACTTACAGACACAGAGTAAGTCCCTAAATCCTCTTTATCCGGATTCTTTAAGTACAGCTTGGAGCTAAAAAGGAAGAAGAGTCGGTGAATGTCGATCATTTCTGTTGGCAGGAACTTCTAAAAGTTTCCAATATCCAAATTCCAGGCCTGACTTACTGATCCCCCACGGTTTCGATTTTAAACCTCTCATCATCCGCAATCTCCTCGTAGGATTTACACCAGGTGAACTGAGATGCGTCTGTCATTTCCTGGCAGTCGAAGGCCAGGTAGATGTTGCCTTGTTCGTCGACACCAGCACTGATTTCCTTGGTGCCTGTGTAAGAAGAGCATGAGGTGAGCGGCTCAGGGACATGGTGTTCTTTCAACTCTTTTTTGGGAGAGGGTGATATGGTTTGGCTCTGTGTCCACACCCAAATCTCATCTCGAATTGTAATCCCCAAGTGTCAAGGGAGTGAGGTGATTGGATCATGGGGGTGGTTTCCTCCATGCTGTCCTCATGATAGTGAGTGAGTCTCACAAGATCTGACGGTTTTAGAAGCACCTGGCATTTCCCCTGCTGGCACTCACTCCATCCTCCCGCCCTGTGAAGAGGTACCTTCTGCCATGACTGTAAGCTTCCTGAGGACTCCCCAGCCATGAGGAACTGTGAGTCAATTAAACCTCTTTTCTTTATAAAGCACCCAGTCTCCGATATTTCTTCATAGCAGCATGAGAATGGACTAATACACAGAGGTTAGCCAAAGCAGAGACCCCATCTCACACCAAATCTTCCGTTGCATTTAATGACCCAGGGCTGACCAGAGAGTCATGAGAGAGAAAACACTTTAGGGAGGACCTGGAGGGGCTTGGTTGTTTTGTGGTTGCTGATTTTTTTAATTTATCACATTTCTGCCCACGTCCTTCTCTGCATCTCATACTACCGCAGAAAACCTATCAGGGCTGCCTCTCCAGGCCCTAAAGATCCTGTTATCTCTGGAATCTCCTCCTCTGACCCTCAGGAGAAGCCCAGCAGCCATGTGCCCACCACAGAGCTCCCCCTTCACACAGCTCTGCCTTCTGCAAGGGGCCTTGCCTTGTCTTGTTTGGGAGTAGGGGTTGTTTGTGGTTTATTTGCTACTTTTTGACCCAGGTGAACATCTGGCCATGTCCAATGACAAGACACATCTGAGCCTCTGCTGGTGAGTGGAACTGAGGCCATGAAGTGTCAATGCTCTCGGGTTATGAAGAAGACACAGATGCAAGGAAAGCCAGGTGGCAGGGTGAGATGAAGCAACGAGAGGCCACTGCAGAGAGCCGTGAGGATCTTCACAGTCTGAGGCTGCACTGCTTCCTGATACTCACTCAGGTCACACTCTGTGGCTGTGGTTTGGATGTGGTTTATCCCCTCAAAACTCATGTTGAAATGTAAAAGCCAGTGCAATGGTGTTGGGAGATGGGGCCTTTAAGAGGTGATTAATGACTGGGGGCAGCAGCTCATGCCTGTAATCCCAGCACTTTGGGAGGCCGAGGTCAGCGGATCACTTGAGCTCAGGAGTTCAAGACCAACATAGCGAGACCCTGTCTCTATAAAAAATAGAAGGCCGGGCACAGTGGCTCATGCCTGTAATCCCAGCACTTTGGGAGGCCGAGATGGGCAGATCACGAGGTCAGGAGATCGAGACCATCCTGGTTAACAGGGTGAAACCCCATCTCTGCTAAAAATACAAAAAATTAGCCAGGCGTGGTGGTGGGCACCTGTAGTCCCAGTTACTCAGGAGGCTGAGGCAGGAGAATGGCATGAACCCGGGAGGCGGAGCTTGCAGTGAGCCGAGATCACACCACTGCACTCCAGCCTGGGTGACAGAGCGAGACTCCATCTCAAAAAATAAATAAATAAATAAATAGAATAATGAAAATCTTTCTAAAAGAGGTGATGAGGTTGTTAAGATAGACTCATGTCTTTCTGGAAAGACTGGGTAGATTCTTGCTGATAACGACAGATGTTGGTTAGTTAAACTGGAGTGGACTAGTTCCAGTGAGAGTAAGTGTTGTAAAGCAAGGCTGCCTCCCGTGCTGGGTCCATTTCCGCACACAGCCCAGTTCTCCCCTGTGTTGTGGGGCAGCGGGAGGCCCTCCTCACCCGAGCCTCGGGAGCCACCACCGCAGATCCTGGCGCTGTGCTTCTTAGATTTCCTGCCTCCAGAATCATGAGCCAAATAAACTTTTAAAAACAAATTACCCAGCCTCAGTGTTCTGTTACAGCAACACAAAATAGACTGTGTATCCTATGAATATGTGTCCTGCCTTCAGAAGTATTCATTCTTTTAAGGTTGACTCCAGGGAAGTTTTATTCATTGAAACCAAGAAAATTACCAACAGCTTTAAAATTTTCTGATAAAAATTCAGCAGTAATATTTTTTAAATGCCCTCCTTCCTGCACATGGTTTGATCATTCCAAGAACAACCCCTGCCAACCATGAAGATGACCCAACGTGCTCTGCTTCCAACCCAGGGCCATTAGTGCACAGGCAGAGATTTAAGTGCACACTTCATTTGCCCATCCAAATCTTTTTAAAATAATGACAAGACATCCATTCATTTATCTGTACACCCATCCATACATGCACACGTAACACATGCACACTCTCCCATCTATTTATCCATATACCCATCCATACATACACATGTACACATAACATATGCATACTCTCCCACTTATTTATCCATATACCCAACCATATATACACAAAATACATGCACACTCTCCCATTCATTTATCTATGCACCCCTCCATACATGTATACATAATACATGTACTCTCTCCCATTAATTTATCCGCATACCCATCCAATTCATGCATGCATAATACATGTACACTCTCCCATTAATTTATCTACATACCCATACATAAACACATAATATATGCACACTCTTCCATTCATTTATCCACACATCCATACATACGTACTTACACAGTACATGCACACTCTCCCACTCATTTATCCATACACCCATCCACACATCCACACATAATACATGCATACTCTCCCATTAATTTATCTACACACCCATACATAAACACATAATATACGCACACTCTTCCATTCATCTATCCACACATACATACATACATACATACACAGTATGTGCACACTCTCCCACTCATTTATCCATACACCCATCCACACATCCACACATAATACATGCATACTCTCCCACTCATTTATTCATACACCCATACATAAACATATATCCATGCACACTGTCCCATATATTTATCCACACACGCATACATACATGCACACATAATACATGCACGCTCTCCCACTCATCTATCCACACACCCATCCATACATACATAATACATGCACACTCTCCCCCCAAATCCTTGCTGTTCTGTAATTTTTGTTGTTTTGAATGACTGACAGCAAAGCCTTACCTGGTCTCGCCTCTACCAGCACGGGCTCTGACATGTCCGAGGGCTTCCCCACGCCGTTTGCATTGACTGCCCGGACCCTGAAGACATAGGTCTTACCTTGCTGCAGGTCACAGACCTTGAAACAACAGAGGAAACACCAGATGTGTGGAGGTAAAATAAAGATGACTTTGGAGTTTTTCAGATTGTATTATGAATAGACCTTTTCAAAAATAGCTTATTTTTCCAGTTGGAAAAACGATACTGAATGAGCTAGAAAAGGAGGGAAGAGGAGATTCACAGTGGTGCAGAATTTGACTTTGGAGGAATAAACACATTCACTACCAATCTGATAGAACCTCTTTCTTTTTTTTTATCTCTGCATATTTTAAAGCAGAAGTAAAATCATACTGACTAGTTTATAATCTGGTGTTTATGTTGGTGTTTATGTTTAACATAATTCTATGGAACTAATACAGTCTTAAGTGTGATATTTAACTGTGTAAAATCATCACTGGGACATCAAAATTAAATCTATCTCTACTTGTACATACCTGGGTTATTCCTATTAAAACCTGCTTGGATAAACATCAATATATATTTACTAAGCTTCTAGTTGATTTATGTAGCTGATTCTTAGAAGCTGATTCGTTCATTCTAAAGAAACTGGTTGTTTCCTGTAGTCAAAGGGTTTCCAGAAGGTGTCACCTGTGGAAGCCCCTCTCGGCCTGTGCTCGGGCACCGGACCCAGATGTGACTGTGCTTTAGGGAAGGACGCAGATCCGCCCCACCACAGGGCCCAGCACCCAGAGAAGAAAACCTCTGGGTTAAGGCAGTTGACAACTCAGCTGGAGCATGTAGGCCTCCTGGGGCTCAGTCCTTACACCTGACCCAGTTACTGGGGAACCGCAAGTGCTGAAAACCGAAACATTTGGAGAAAGAGAGGCTGGCGGAAGTGCCACATTAAAGTTTTGCTCCGTGTAGGAAAACTGTGTGTATATCTGTGTGTGATGTTCATCAAATGGACTTTAGCGATCACATGAATTAAGTAAATTCAATGCAGGGCATGAAGTGGAAGGACATAACACAAAATGCATCATCCCTGTGGAAAGCACACAGACGTAGCCCATGAACAGACAATTAACAGCTATTAGACTGCAATGTGGAAGAACACAGGTGTGTCTGCGCAGCTCCCCAGGAGCGAACAGCATGTTGGTATGAATGGAAGGAGGGCTCTGTGTACTGCTCCCCATCTGCTGGGACCCACGATGCGTGGCGGCTGCTCCCTCCGCAGCCACGCCCCTGTCCTCAGAACAGGTTCACCTTGGGGCTCGGTGCTGGCTTGCACAGAGATCGACAGCACTTTCACACACAGGGAAACTCCAAGACAAAAGACTTACCTTTATTTTTTGTTGTTTGTTTTGTTTTGTTTTTGAGACAGAGTATCGCTCTGTCACCCAGGCTGGAGTGCAGAGGCTCAATCTCAGCTCACTTCAACCTCTGCCTCCCAGGTTTAAGCGATTCTCCTGCGTCAGCTCCCTGAGTAGCTGGGATTACAGATGCCTGCCATGGTGCCATGCCTGGCTAATTTTTTTTTTTTTTTTTTTTTTTTTGAGACGGAGTCTTGCTCTGTCGCCCAGGCTGGAGGGCAGTGGCCGGATCTCAGCTCACTGCAAGCTCCGCCTCCCGGGTTCACGCCATTCTCCTGCCTCAGCCTCCCGAGTAGCTGGGACTACAGGCGCCGCCACCTCGCCTGGCTAGTTTTTTGTATTTTTAGTAGAGACAGGGTTTCACCGTGTTAGCCAGGATGGTCTCGATCTCCTGACCTCGTGATCCGCCCGTCTCGGCCTCCCAAAGTGCTGGGATTACAGGCTTGAGCCACCGCGCCCGGCCTTTTTTTGTATTTTTAGTAGAGACGGGGCTTCTCTATGTTGGCCAGGCTGGTTTTGAACTCCTGACCTCAAGTGACTGGCCCGCCTCTGCCTCCCACAGTGCTGGGATTGCAGGCATGAGCCACTACAGCCGGCCAAGACTCACCTTTAAATAACGGTTGGCCGTTGTCGTCTGATTGACAGTGACCCACTCTCCAGCATCCTCCTCCCTGAAGTCCACAAAATATCCAGAAACAGGGCTGCTGCCGGAGTACACGGGGGCCTTCCACAGCATGACCAAGGATGTGTCCCTGACCTCACAGAACGTCAAGTCGTAGGCAGGACCTGCGAAGTCAGATGCCACCTTGCTTCTGTGCGCACAGCCAGCCCAGCACACCCACCACCAACCCAGCCCCGGGGACCTACTGCTCCTCCAGGATGCCCCCCACCAGGACCATCTGTATCTGTTCCCCATCTGATGTTTATCAGCCTCTCTTGGAGAGCGGGGTAAGGAGGGTGCTCAGCGTGATGTTGGGGGTCGGGGAGGAGGGCCCAGCCTCATGCTCCTGCCACCCCCTCTTTGGGCATCTGGGCAATTGTGGATCTACGTAGAATCATTCAGAAGTCCACGCTGCATTGTCAGGACCAGCAGATGCTATCACAGAGAGGAACGGTGTGCAGAAAAGGACGGGTTCTCAAGTTACCCTCCAAGGGGCTGGACACCTGTCAGTCATAGTCGTTTAGGGAGCCTGCCCACCTGGCCAGAAGCACATCGCTGCAGCCCTGTCCTCTACAAACACCCACGGCAACTCTGAGGGCGTGTGGTGCAGAGGCCCAGGTCCAGGCAAGCACCAAGCGGTGCAGGGGAACGGAGAGGCAGCCCCGCCCCATCTTCAGCCAGTCTCACTGCAGCCTTGAGCCTTGAGAGGCCATCTCCTATCAACCCTCAAAAAAGGCTCAGGAAACTAGAAAACCTTTTTCTTCTGCTGGTTTTCTAAGGTCCAAAATTTAATTTCATTAAAACCAGAAAGGCAGGAAGGCAGGAAAGAAGGTGGGAGGGAGGGAGGGAGGGAGGGAAAGAGGAAGGGAAGGAAAGAAGGAAAGAAGGAAAGAAGGAAGGAAGGAAGGAAGGAAGGAAGGAAGGAAGGAAGGAAGGAAGGAAGGAAGGAAGGAAGGAAGGAAGGAAAGAAGGAAGGAAGGAAGGAAGGAAGGAAGGAAGGAAGGAAGGAAGGAAGGAAGGAAGGAAGGAATTTTCTAATTGACTTATTTATCTGGATTCTTAGCAGCTGATTTGCTAAGTCAAAAGACGCTGACTGAAAGGAAAAAGGCAGTATACTCCGGCCATAACATCGGAAAACACTCTGAACTTTGATCTTTTTCAGCTTCAACTTTCAGGATTTACTTTGTCAAAGTATGAGCATATTATCCATTGCAATTGATTCTTGATAGGTTAGAGACAAAGAAATCAACGTCTGGTACTTGAGAACTTGTAAAAACAGAGAGAAAATGTTAGCGGGACACGGTGACGTGAACCTGTGATCCCGGCTATTCATGAGGCTGAGGTAGGAAGATGACTTGAGGGCAGGAGTTCAAGACCAGCCTGGGCAACGTAGAGACCTCATCTCAGAACAAAAAATCAGTAGAGTACTAGCTAAATAAATGCAGATCTGCAACAATTGGCCTTTTAGAACTGGAAGCCCCGAGATCCCCAAATGGTATGAGAGGACGGCAGGAGCTAACCCACGAATTAGAACCCTGTTGTGCCTCCCAGCTGGGGCCCGGGCTTGCACCTTCCCCTCCAGCTGTGACCCTCTCTGCCTGCTCCTTTGGGGTAGGTGACCTGGGCCAAATCCTTGTCATAGGTCAGGGATGCATGGGAAGCTATCCCTCCCCCACAGTCTGGATCCTCCTGTGCTCCCTCCCACCTCACCCTCAGGGCCTCCTACTCTGCCCTCATCACTGGTCTGTGGACCATGCACAGCCCAAACTAGACGCTGAGCCTGCCTGATTCACAGCCTTGCACTGCACCTGGCACACGGCGGCTCTGCGGCTGCGGGTGTCAGAGGAACAGATATGCCGTGAAGGCTGGCGAGGCCTGAGCCACAGCCACAGAGGCCCCTTCCCAGCCAGCCTGTGCGCTAGAAGGCAGGTATCCTGGGGGCAGCGACTCACCGGGCTCTGGCATGGTCCAGGCCTCACACTTGAAGTGCTCACTGGGGTCCGAGGGCTCCCCAATGCCAGCCAGGTTGATGGCAGCAATTTTGAACTCGTAGAGTGAGCCTTCTGTCAAGCCGTCCACCTATTCGGATTTTGTTTAAATTAATACATGAGATAAAGGATGCATTACAGTCCACTGAGGGGGAGGATTTGTTATAACTGGTTTGTGAAATAAAATATGAGAGGAAGGAACCTTGTCGGGAAATTGGACCAAATATTTCAGGAAGGCCCTTGATGGAGCCCGACAAGCAGCAGCCATGTGAAACCTTACGTGTCCCTCACTCAATCCCCAAAGGCTCCTACGGGGGTTGGGGACAGGTGATACCCCAGCGGCAGGTAAGGAAACTGAGGCACAGACAGGCGACGGTCACCCAGGGCCAATGCAAGGGCAGAGGCCTGGAGGAGACAGGCACTCAGGCTACGTACTGTCCCCTGAGCAGGCCCTGCCCTGGACCCAAGGGGGGGTCACCCTGGAGACAGAGCCCACCACGTCCCCCACACTCAGACTCTACAGGACAAGAGCCCCTGGGCTGCCCAGGTCCCTGGGATGCTGCAGTCCAGGGCCACCCACCAGGCCCTCAGGGACACTGTCTGGCTGGAGGACAAAGCACTAGGGAGGCCTTTGGCCAACACTACGAGCCTCGACTCCACAGGGCTAGTGGGACAAAAACACTATCTGGGTAAACACTGTCTCAAAAAAATAGCTTCCAAAGTAAGATATCTGAGGATAAACGGCTTCGGTCCATGGTGATGGCCTTCATCCTCCTCACTGGATGAGCTGTGAAGCATTCAGAAAGTAAGCAGTACTTTTCTCAGGAATCTCGTACCAAGTAAAGAACTGTTGTGCCGCGCGAGATGACCCCAGGACAAAAGGACAGACACTGTGCGATCTCGCTCAGATGTGGAATCTGAAACAGCAGCACTCACAAAGACAGAGAGCTGAAGGGCAGGTGCTGGCTGGCGGGGGTGCTGGACAGAGGGACAAAGCTCCAACATGAACAGGAGGGGCGAGTCCTGGTGCTTCCTGCACAGCTTGGGGATGATTTAACCCATAATAATGTGTTGTAGACACATTTCAAAAAATTTTTTAAATAGATTTTAGGCTGGGCATGGTGGCTCATGCTTGTAATCCCTGCACTTTGGGAGGCCAAGGTGGGCGGATCACCTGAGGTCAGGAGTTTCAGACCAACCTGGGCAACATGGTGAAACCCTGTCTGTACTAAAATAATACAAAAATTAGCCGGATGTGGTGGCACGCGCCTATAATCCCAGCTACTCGGGAGGCCGAGGCAGGAGAATTGCTTGAACCCGGGAGGTGAAGGTTACAGTGAGCCGAGATCATGCCACTGTATTCCAGCCTGGGTGACAGAGTGAGATTCTGTCTCAAAAAATAAATAAATGCATAAATAAATAGATTTTTAAATGTTCTCACCACAAAAAAATTATAAGTACTGGGAGGCAATGGAGATGTTAATAGCTTGATTTAATCATTCCATAATGTAAACATACATTAAAATATCACATTGTACCCCATTTATACGTACAATTATTATTTGTCAATTGAAAATAAAACAATTTTTAAGTTGAGAACATTCAGACATTGTAAGGGGTCAGAACAGAGGTTGAACGCAGGCAAAATATCAGTCATGTCACAACAAACTGGGAAGTTGCCTACATATCATAATATGTGTATAAAATATTGAAAATACATTATAAAGAGATATATTTATAAGGCAGAATTTTCTAGTAGACAAAGATCAGATCGTCTAAGGCCTTACCCCCTCCACAAAGGAAAGGCCTCCTGTTGGAGTGTAAGTGACTCCCCGGGGGTCTGTGGCTCCCCAGGGTCGGGATGGGAGCTGCACTGTGAGATGAGGGCCGTTCATCCATGCTCAGATGAGGGGTCAAGGGTCGGGCAGGGAACCAGGACAATGGCTGCCAAGGGTGTGTCTGGATCTGACCCCAGATCTCTGAGCTCCGAGTTGATGTCCTTGCCACGCTCTGCACCTGAGCACCACGGGCACCGCGGCAAGGGATTCTCTTGGAGGCTTGACATACAAGAATGTCTCAGGGAAGCGGTGGGTGACAAGCAAAGAGCCAACATCACTCTTCCTAAACAGACATTCAGCACGACTCTTCCCTCAGGTTCACACGTGAGACTCCATCCCTGCCCTCCAGGCCTCAGAGTCAGGGGCAAGGAACATTACCACGGTACTGGGACCAGATGCTGGTCACACCAGAGGTCATGGACTCACTGTCAGACCCACTCCGCCACTGAGCTCCCTTCTTCACTGCTTCTCAAAAAGAAAAAGAATATGATTCCTAGGATCTTTTTAGCTCCAAAACTTCATGATCTCATGATACTATTTTTTAATCCATTTTTGTGTCTATCAAATTATCTAATGTCATCAAACGCGGAAACATTGCCCAAAAAATGTAAAGAACCACCCAGGCAAAAATAAACAAAGAAATAAAAACCAACCGACCGTTAGGATTGTCTGTTTGCTGGGTGAGGAATTGACCTCGTGCCAGTTTTCATGGCGAACTTCACGCTTGTCCAGGTAATAGCCCAGGATGGGCGAGCCACCGCTGAATTTTGGGACCTTCCAGCCGAGGGTCATGGAGTGGCCATCACAGTTGAGAAGTGTGATCCCATAAGGATGGGACGGGACAGCTGCAAGGAAGCACAGCCAGGGAGTTACCGAGGGCCTCAGCTGGGAGTTTTGTCCGGGGGCAGCCAGCTCTAGTGTGGCAGAGGGAGGAGGAAGCAACGTGGAGAAGGGCCTGAACACTGTGCCCTCTGATCCCTCTTAACCCACATTTAACCACCTTGGTCTTTATACCCTTTTAAAGGGGATGAGTATAAAAATAAATCAAAAGTGTATCTCCTGTATATGTATTGCTATTTCTAAGTGTATCCACTAGGTTTCCGTAGGACAAGGGTGATGAACGGTTTGAATCTGGTGTGAACATTTGACACAGCAGAAGATGGCCTGTCCTCCCTGCCCCTGAAAGAAGCTTGGAGAAGGAGCTTTCACCTTTACAACCATAAGGACTAACTACTCAGCATCTGTGACCAGAGATGACAGATACGATTCCAGTTTGTTTTAATTTCCTACACAGTTACAGGAGCTTCAGGTTCCTTCAAATGAGTGTGAATTTGTGTTTCCCTGTTTGAGCAGGGCATTCGAAACAGACCACCTTCTCCTAACAAGTCGAGAATGGATGGGCCTGAGTCTGCTTTGCCCAGCTCTGAGTCACCTCGGTGTGGCCATCCTCTGTTACCCGAGACACAGGTGACTAGAGTTAAGTGATACTTATTGTAGAATAAAAACAGGTCAGGTGCGGTGGCTCATGCCTGTAGTCCCAGCACTTTGGGAGACCGAGGCAGGAGGACTGCTTGAGCTCCTGAGTTTGAGATCAGCCTGGGCAATATGGTGAAACTCCGTCTCTACAAGAAATCAAAAAATTAGCTGGGCTTGGTGGTGCGTCCCTGTGGTCCTAGCCCATCAGGAGGCTGAGGCACGAGGATCACTGGAGCCCAAAAGCTCAAGGTCGCAGGGAGCTATGATCGCACCACTGCACTCCAGCCTGAGCAACAGAGCGAGACTCTAAGTCTAAAAAGAAAATTACGGGTTTTCCTTTAGTAGGAATGACTTTAAAAAGAAAATGGGAATGTTTGAAAGTCCCTCATGGAAAAAATTGAGAGATTAATCTTAAAACAAAAGAGTCAGCGCTATTGTACCCAGCTAGGTGTTATCAGATTTGACATTCCTTGGAAATCCAACAGCAATCTCATTAGAAGACAAATTTTAATTTCTGAAAATGTTGCAAATTTAGTCAGAGATGAAAAATCATCAACAAGCAACACAGTTCCCTCTGAAGTGGGAAGATAATACTGTGAATCCAAGTGTGTCGTGTGTGGCCTTTGTGTTTCAATATGTTTCTGAGTATGGGCACTTACTTGGCGTGGTGCATTTCATGAGAAAGCAAAGCCAGGAGGCTGCAGCACAGCTTAACACAGCAACTGTTCTAGGGAGGGTCCCTGAGATTTAGGATCCCAATTGTCTCGTTGGATCAAAATAATAAAAACTGTTAAACACCACTATTTACCAACAAAGTCACAAAGTTACATAAACGTGACATTCTCTGAAGTGATTAAAGTTCCTTAAACTGAGAACAGCTAAAAAGGCCATTGATGTTGCTGTATTTTACCACATATTTTGAAAAGAGAAATGTATCCCCTACAGCACACATATACATATATATATACATGATTGTACATATATATGTACACACACACATATATACACACACACACAAGATCGTACAATGGTGCCATCTTGGCTCACTGCAACCTCCTCCTTCCGGGTTCAAGTGATTCTCCTACCTCAGCCTCCCGAGTAGCTGAGACCACAGGCACGCGCCACCACGCCCAGCTAATTTTTCTATTTTTAGTAGAGACGGGGTTTCACCATGTTGGCCAGGGTGGTCTCGATCTCTTGACCTCATGATCCAGCCACCTCAGCCTCCCAAAGTGCTGGGATTACAGGCGTTAGCCACCGCGTCCGGCCTACAGCATACATTTTCACACAAGTACAGGTATTTGGCAACACATGTGACCTCTAATAATGTTTTCTATTTTTAATTTGCATTTTATTAGCCTATTATCATTTCTCCCTCATTTCCAAGACAAGCAGCCAACCGAGAGGCTTCAAAGAAATGCATGTTCTCTGTTCAACAATCGAGTCCCCTTTTTCCCTCCAATAAATTTCCGAATGGCATCATAAATGTATATTCATACAGAAATGACAGTGTATGGGAGCCATCGGCCCAGAACAGCCTGTGAGTGACTTACTGAGTGCAGCCTGCACTTTTATGACGTCCGATTCCTGGGAGTTTTCACTCATCCCCACGGCATTGACCGCCTTGACTCGGAAGATGTACTGCTCTCCCGTGGTTAAGCCGTGCACCACGAACCTGAGAAACACAGGGATCAGGGTCAGAACTGCCAGGCTCCACTTTTTCTCTCCTGCAGCAGAAGCGAAAATCATCCTGAACGCTCCATAAAAAATGTTTATGGATAACATACATCCTTCATTTTCAATTCCAGTTAATTAGCTCAACATTTAGAGTCTAAAAGTAAGGTCACAGCACCCAATTATAGCCGGAGCTGACTACACGTGGTGTCAAAGCCATTTGTTCTGTGAGTTCACCTTTGTTTTTGCACTTTCTGGGCCTTGTCTGGATCAAAGGTCTATTATCCAACAGTATGCCGTTCCTTATCTAAAAGAACTCAGGTATGTAAAACTTAGTGAGCGGTAATCACACTGCAGTGGTTAGAGGCCAAGACTTGGAAGTCAGATGGACTAGACTCGAATACTGGCTTTGACACCTCACAGATCCTCACAGATTTTATGGCCTTAATCAAGCTTCTTAACCCCTGTAAGACTTCGTTTTTCTGTCTGTAAGATGGGGATAATTCCTACCCACAGTATTGTTGCAGGCACTACATGGAAAACTCTCGGTGGAGAACTCAGCACAGATGCCTTGTGTATGGAAGGTACTCAGTCTGTGTAAGCAATTATTACTTATCATATATAGTCAATAAATACTCACTAACCATTTCCCTGTACTGGAATCATGTTTTAAGTTTCTTATTCTGATCGATATTTCTGCATTTGGTGTGGGCTGTGAAGAACATCTGTTATTCTTTTCGATGACATCTCTTTTTGTTAGCCACCGCTTTTTACAGTGTATTTTTTTCAGATTGTAAAAGGAGAAATGGCTGAGCCATAATTGATCATTCATCCACAAGGGTGGTTCTGACAGCTGCCGACATTTTCCTAAGACGTGTATCACAGAGAAGCCTAATACCTCAGACATCCCTGCACACTCAGCAGGCAGCAGGAGGAAGGGTCTCCAGAGGCAGGGTCACTGGCTTTCCCCTGCAAAGCAGCCAGCATCCCCCCAAGCTGCCCCCACCCCCCAACAAGTGAAGAGTTGGCGCCTGGTGGGGTCTCCATCAGGCACTAGAGAATAGAACTACCAGGCACGTGATCAAAGCAACTTTCAAGTTCAAAAAAATCAATATGAAAAAAATAAAATGACTTTCACATTGTAGTCACTATTTTTAACTCTGCTATTCAAAGAAAAGGCCTAAGTGCTAATTATGTCAGGAAAAAAAAAAAAAACAGGTTCTGGAACTCTCCTTTCATCCATAAATAAATCGTTTTGGTCAAGATGAGCGAGTGCAGTAACTAGCTGATCCAAGTGGTCACACTGTAAAATTATACAGTCCTCGTGCGTGGCTAACACAGACTCATTTATGCAGAAGCCTTGTGGCCGTGGTACTCCCTGTTCCAGGGCCACAGGGGCCTCAACAGTCTTGCTTCTCATGCTTTATTTCAGGGCTGACTCCGGGGCTGGGGAAGGAGGCCGCACCTGTTGTATCCGATGGGCTTGTGGTTGCAGGGCTCCCAGTGGTTGGTTCCGGCCACACAGCAGTCCACGTAGTAGCCCAGCAGGTCCTCCTCATGCTTGGGTCGGTCCCACTGCACCACCACCGACGTCTTGGTGTTTCGGGAAGCCAGAACCCGACCCGGAGCAGAAGGGACAACTTTTTGTAGGAAACAAAAGGAGTGGTGAGATGGCATCAGAGCTTTGGAAGCTGCACCAGAGATCTTCCAGCCCTTTCCACAGGGAACTGGACAGCCAGGTTGGGGGCTTTGGAAGAAAATCAGACGAGGGGTCCGGGAGCAGGAGAGGAGCCCGGGGCCGACCACCCAAGGGTCATTGGGAGGTGCTGGTCTCTCCTATCTCTTCCCAAGCTCCACACAACTCCTAGAGACACAGGATGACATCCATCCTGAAGCCTCCTGTCCCCCACCAAAGCAGTTAAAAAGATCCTCTGTTGGCACTGGGGATGAGGCTACCTGGGTAATAACTATTTTTTGGACTGGAAATTAACCAATTTTAAGAAAGAAAGACTCAATTTTATCAGATCTGTTGGAATCTCCCAGGGGCACTCAAAATTCAGTCATGACCTGACCATTAGATCTTCTCATCTCAGCCGGGCGCGGTGGCTCACGCCTGTAATCCCAGCACTTTGGGAGGCCGAGGCGGGCGGATCACAAGGTCAGGAGATCGAGACCATGGTGAAACCCCGTCTCTACTAAAAAAATAGAAAAAAAATTAGCCGGGCGCAGTGGCGGGCGCCTGTAGTCCCAGCTACTTGGGAGGCTGAGGCAGGAGAATGGCGTGAGCCCGGAAGGCGGAGCTTGCAGTGAGCCGAGATTACGCCACTGCACTCCAGCCTGGGCGACAGAGCGAGACTCCGTCTCAAAAAAAAAAAAAAAAAAGATCTTCTCATCTCGTGCCAGGTCCCACTAGTGGACTGTGAACTGGGGTCCGGTAAGGCCTTGGGGCCACCTGTGTCCTCCATGCTGGCCACCTGGGCCACACCCCACAATGTTTCTCAATGATGGACACTGTCATTTTTCACATGCGTCATAAAGCACAAGAAGGCTGGGCCCTGCTGAGAGACAGCTGGTCTCGTCAAGCCTGTGGTTCTGGGTGTGAGTTCTAAGAGCTTTGATTAAAACCAGAGCCAGATAGAAACTTGAGGATGCCCTGGAGGCAGCCGGCCTCATGACCTTGTTCATTTCCATATCTGGCTTTCTCAGGAAACAGGACATAGAGAGAGAGGGAGGAGGGCACCCAGGCACTCAGAACTGTGTTCCTGACACCAACGTGCCTCCCACGAAGGCTTCTGGGGATTTCCAGGGTGCCTCCGCTTACACGCTAGTTAATTGCTATCCATGAAGGAGTTATGACTCCAGGGACTGCAATTCAGAATTTCTGTAATTTGTATTTGCAACCTTCCAAGAGGGACCGTCAAGCCAGATAGACAAGAAACTCTAGTGCCTGACTGGGCACACTGCCTCACGCTGGAATCCCAACATTTCAAGAGGCCAGGGTGGGAGGATCCCTTGTGTTCGGGAGTTCAAACGACTGGCCTGGGCAGTATGGTAAAACTCTATCTCTACAAAACAATTTAAAAAATAAAAAAAAAAAAACACTAATTTTAAAAAAAACAAACCCTAGTGTACTTAAAATTTGAATTACTTTAAAAGTGACCATTGCAGAGAAAAGGGAGCACTTATACACGGTTGGTGGGAATGTAAATTAGTTCAACTATTGTGGAAAGCCATGTCATGATTCCACAAAGAGCTAAAAAAAAAAAAAAAAGAACTATCATTCCACGCGGCAATCCCAGGACTGGGTACACACCCAGAGGAACATAAATCATTCTACTATAAAGACATAAATGTGAATGTTCATTGCAGCACTGTTCACAATAGCAAAGACATGGAATCAACACAAATGCCTATCAATGACAGATTGGATAAAGAAAATGTGGTACGTATATACCAAGGAATACTATGCAGCCATAAAAAAGAACGAGACCATGTCCTTTGTAGGAACGTGAGTGAAGCTGGAGGCCATTATCCTTAGCAAACTAATGCAGGAACAGAAAACCAAACACCAAATGTTCTCACTCATAAGTGAGCTAAATGATGAGAACACATGGACACATAGAGGGGAACAACACACACTGAAAACTGTCAGAGGGTCTAGGGTGGGAGGAGGGAGAAGAGCAGGAAAAGTCACTAATGGCTACTAGGCTTGGTACCTGGGTGACAAAATAATCTTTACAACAAACCCCCAGGACACAAGTTTAACTGTGTAACAAACCTACACATGGACTCCTGAACCTAAAATAAAAGTTAAAAAAAAGTTTAAACAAAACAATGAAAGTGACCATTTCCTAACCATATTTTTCAACTCACTTACTGGTTTCATGAAAAGAAGATGGAGCTTTGGAGAAATGTCAAGAACCAAACAAAACATGGCACAGAGCTCTTAATCTCTCGTAAAGTGAAGTTTTAAGTCCATTTGAACTTCAATTTGTTTATAACATTAATGTCTTTATTCACATAATTTAAGGCTATTTGGTGTCACCCCACTCCACTCTTAGCCCGTCCTGCCTTGGGGCCACCCAGGGTGACAGCTCACCAGTCACGTCCTGGGCCTCAATGGGGGACGTTATCTCCGACGGCTCGCTCAGGCCATGCCGGTTGGCTGACAGCACTCGGAACACGTATGACTTCCCCTCCATGAGGTCAAACACGGCATATCTCGGGGACCTCACGGCCGTCTGGGCGTTGACTCTCTGCCAGCTACCGCTCCCCACCACGGACTACAAAGAGAAACGAGACTGGCGGTGAAAACCGAGAGGTTCCCAGAGGCGTGTGGAGGAGGAAAAAATGCTCTGTTCTCTCTAACCCAGGTCCACCAGGCTCGCCCACCGCGTCTCGCACACAGAGGATGGCCATGCATCTTCTCGGAGTTTTATGAAACATGATGCCAGTTTGGAGAAGGAAGTCACAAATTACCCAAAGTTGATCATATTTACTAATAAATATTTTTCCATTAAAGTAAATGATTAAACCATAGAAAACGTAAGAGAATAAATACATAGGTGGTAGTTTTAGCAAAATAGAATTAACCTGCAAATAATAAAAGATAATTTAGAAGTATGTTTGCAAAATTCCATCGTAACTCAGTGGTTCACATTTCAACTTAAAATTATTACCATATTGCAGCTACTTGCAGTAGTGATAAAATGACAGCAATCAAAATGACTACCAATACAGTAAGACACATGATGATATGTTCATAGATTAAAAACCACATAGCCAGTTAAATTACTGTAGAAAGATATTTAGTCTAATAAGAGAAATTATGTTATTTTGTGGAATGTAACACAGAATGCAAACTGTATGATATAACAAGTACATTAAAATCTATGGAGAAAAAGACTATAACTATATGTACCACACTTTAATATGACTATTTAATATGATGGAATTATTGTTGATTTTAATTGCATTCCATGTAACTTCTCTGTCTTTCCCAAATTTTATATACTGCTTATTTATTTTTTATCTTTCATAATTACTTTAAAAACCTTGATTACATTTTATTTTATTTTTTCACATAGAGATAAAACTCCTTTTTGAAAGTAGTTTTGTGGTCGTAAAAGTTGGATATACATTGACCCTGGTAAGTCTGCTGAAAATTTCAGATAGCAACCCAGACTTCTAGAAATCAGACTCATATTTGAAGGGATTTTCTCTCATTTTGGTGGAAGTGAAAAGTCGCTATTTTGCATCTGCCCCAGGCGTTCGTGGTGGGAGCCTCCAGGGCATCATGGGCCTGAGGCCCTCACAACCCCAAGCAACCGCAGTCCAGGTGTCTATAGGAGAGCTTCCTCTCCTACCTCAGAATGTGGGTCCACAAAGGGAAGGCTTATCCACAGCTGGGGGAATGTCAGTTAGCTCAGTCACTGTGGAAAGCAGTGTAGAGACTTCTCAGAGAACCTAAAGCAGAACTACCATTCCATCCAGCAATCCCATTCCTGGGTATGTGCCCAAAGGAAAATAAATCATTCACCCAGAAGATGCATGCGCTTGTATGTTCATCGCAGCACTGTCCACAGCAGCAAAGACATGGACTCAACCCCGGGGCCCATCAACGGTGGACTGCAGAGAGAACGTGGTGCCTCCACACCAGGGAATACTACGCAGCCATAAAGAGGAACGAAATCATGTCCTGTGCAGCCACATGGGTGCAGCTGGAGGCTGTTATCCTAAGTGAATTAACACAGGAACAGAAAACCAAATACTGCATGTTCTCACTTATAAGTGGGAGCTAAACACTGGGTACGCATGGACACAAAGATGGCAACGATAGACATCGAAACCTACCAGACAGGGCAAGGGCTGAAAAACCACCTATGGGGTACAATGCCCACTACCTGGGTGATGAGATCAATTGTACCTCGAAATCAGTATCACACAATATACCCTTGTCAGAACTTGCACAGGTACCCCCTGAAGCTAAAATAAAAGCTGAAATTACATTTTCTTAAAAATGTGTTTACTGCAAAGGCATAAGAATGACACAATGGGCCAGGCACGGTGGCTCAAACCTGTAATCCCAGCACTTTGGGAGGCCGAGATGGGCGGATCACGAGGTCAGGGGATCAAGACCATCCTGGCTAACACGGTGAAACCTCATCTCTACTAAAAAATACAAAAAAACTAGCCGGGCAAGGTGACGGGCGCCTGTAGTCCCAACTACTCGGGAGGCTGAGGCAGGAGAATGGCGTGAACCCGGGAGGCAGAGCTTGCAGTGAGCTGAGATCCGGCCACTGCACTCTAGCCTGGGCGACAGAGTGAGACTCCATCTCAAAAAAAAAAAAAAAAAGAAAAAAAAAAAAGAATGACACAATGGACTTCGGGGACTGGGGAGAAGAGTGGGAGGGCGGGCAAGGGATGAAGGACAAGAAATACCGTGCAGTGTACACTGCTCAGGTGACGGGGGCACCCACATCTCACAAATCACCACTGAAGAACCTACTCATGTAACCAAATACCTCCTGTACCCCAATAACTAATAGAAAAATAAAATAATAAAAATTACAAAAAAAGTGTGTCTGCCATGTCATCAATACTGACCGCAGGTGGTTCTGCCCACACACTGGCTCGACGGTACGGTCCTCCTTCTACAACTGTGTTTGCAGGACAGGTGTTGTGGCTCACCTGGCCTGTAAACACATTGAAGTGCCTGTAATCCCAGCACTTTGGGAGGCTGAGGCAGGAAGACTGCTTGTGCCGAGAATTTGAGACCAGCCTGGGCAACACGGCGAGACCTCATCTCTACATAAACAATTAAAAATCAGCTGGGTGTGGTGGTGCACACCTGTGGTCCCAGCTACTCTGGGGGTTGGGGGCTGGGGAAGAAGGACTGTTTGAGCCCAGGAAGTGGAGACTGCAGTTAGCCATGACTGTGCCACTGCACTCTAGCCTGAGTGACAAAATGAGACCTGATCTCAAAAACAAAAATAAAAGTGTGTTTGCAAACTTGGTGTTTCTGGTATTGGTGGAAGATGAGGGGAATGAGGGGCCTGAGAAAATACCTTCCACCCCAGGAGAGCCCCACAGAGGGACTGACCACTTGTATTTTCGTAACACAAATAACTATATTTTATCACCCAGAATTAATAATGTAATGTTTACCCTGAAATAATTCCAGTTTCTACCCCCTAGATAGCACGCATTGCAAATAAGCAGAGAAGCCCAGAGGGCCCTCCTCCATTCTGGAGTCTGAAATATGTTCATTTCCATTTCTGCTTCCGCCATGCCGCACTGAGTGGTGCTGGATGTGATTACTGTATTAGGTGGCATAAGCTTATATATGTTATATTCTCTGTCACGTGCATACTGCCTGTTGGATTACATATTATAATATAAATTTTGTATCACAAAACCATAGTTACAGCCTTTGTAGGACATTGGAGGCTTATCCAACTATGGTCTACAACCCAATAGAGGGTCACCAAGTCAGATCAGTGGGTCACAACCTGTGTTTTTAACGTCACAGGACAGGCTAAAAAGAGAATGTGTGCTGGGTGAGGTTATCATCTGTGAAATTCTGTAGGTTACCTACATACACATGTGTGTGATTGCAGAACTGCAATATACAATGTATTTTGTATTTCTTTGTATGCATTCAGGGTGGAAAAAAAAAGCCTTCTGTTGGATGATCTGGCAATTCTAACGCTTCTCCGTCTTGTGTGAATTTCCTCTACACGATTGCCACCCAGTGGCCATACGGCTTGTGCACAAGCACGGCCAGCGAGGAATCTGGAATCCCCAGACGTAGGTGCCTGGAACGCTGCAGCAGGAAGGAGATGGTGGAACTCTCCACGGGGCAGTGGAGAACACGGGCACCCAGAGAGGGAAGCCACTCCGTGCTCACACCAAGGTGCAACGCCAGGCTAGGACGCAGCCCAGCCCCCTGGTGCCAATTTCCTCCCTGCTGTGGTGTGACCTCATGTTCCCCAGCAATGGTGCAGCGTCTGGACTCACTGATGGACCATCTTTAAAACACAGCAAACACGACAGTGTGGCTGGACCATCTTTACAACACAGCAAACATGACAGTGGGGGGCCACGCAGAGATCACGACAGTGGGGGGCCACGCAGAGATCACGACAGTGGGGGGCCACGCAGAGATCACGACAGGGGGGCCACGCAGAGATCACAACAGGGGGGCCACGCAGAGATCACGACAGTGGGGGGCCACGCAGAGATCACAACAGGGGGGCCACGCAGAGATCACGACAGTGGGGGGCCACGCAGAGATCACAACAGGGGGGCCACGCAGAGATCACGACAGTGGGGGGCCACGCAGAGATCACAACAGGGGGGCCACGCAGAGATCACGACAGTGGGGGGCCACGCAGAGATCACGACAGTGGGGAGCCACGCAGAGATCACGACAGGGGGGCCACGCAGAGATCACGACAGTGGGGGGCCACGCAGAGATCACGACAGGGGGGCCACGCAGAGATCACGTCAGTGGGGGGCCACGCAGAGCTCATGACAGTGGGGGGCCACACAGAGATCTGCTTTTCCAGGACACAGACTGAGAGTTTACCTTCTCGATGAAGTACATGAGCGGGTCCTTGCCGCGGGGAGTGGGTGGCTCCCAGCTGAGGACGACATAGTTTCTGCTGATCTCGGAGGCGTGCACATTGGTGGGAGGCCCTGGAACCTGGACATCACCTGGAGGAATAATAAACTCGGTGAGGGCTGGAGGACTCCCATCAGCCTCGCCGTGGCCCACCTCGGGGCACTGGAGGATGCTACCACATGGGTATTGCACTTTGTCTTGTTTCTATTTGGGGGAAGCAAACAAACCCCAAAGATCTGCTTCTTCGGAACCAGAGGATAAGGTACCATTAGATCATTTGTGCTTCCGATACAGATATAAGCCAGTTCATAAGAAAGGAATCTCATCCAAAAGTCTTCCAGAGATTCTGCTGGAAGAGGGGGAAGGATTTGCCAGAAGAAACCAGGCATTGCATCCGAAATGGAACCCTGACTGCACTGGGAATCTGTGCAGAGAACGTATTCGCAGTCTGTGTTCTGCAATACGAAGCACCGCAGAACGAGGCGGCCCCATCTCTAAGGATCCCCTCCAGGTTCTTTCTTTATACCATGTGCCCTCAGAGCACTTAAATTATGCATCCGCTTCTAAAGCACCTTGCCTGCTCCTCCCTCAGAAGCTCAGTACCATATTCACAGGCACGGTAGTCCATGTCTGTATGTTTGAATTCTGGAGTGATGTTAATAAGTCTTCTGCAAATGACTTATGCTAGAATATTTGCAGTCAGAGATGCTCCATACGCCTCTCTTCTGACATACATCTTTTTAAAATACACTATGAAGTGTGGGGATTTCTGTCTCAATTTATAGGAGATTCTCATAAGGCGTGGAGGTGGAGGTTTTTCCAGACCCACAGTTCTTGAAATTGTGATACAAAATGTTATGAACCTCCAATTAGATTAGCACATGATTAAAATGGTCTGAAACCTCCCTGGGACATCTCTGAGCCCTTCTCAAAATCCAGTTGCTCCCTCAGGACTCTGTGGCAGGCCAGGAATTGAACACAGAAATAGCACAAAACAAGACTGGGTTTCGTTTCCTGAGCCCTATTGCACAGTGCATTGCGTGTCAGAGACAACACAGGCTGAGCTGGGGTCATTCTGGTAAGGTGCTGAATTTCACACAAGGAGTCAGCGTGTCTCCAGAAAGTGCAGAGGGTAACCGGGGCGGGGGACACTCCACAGGCCTGCTCTCCACCCACGCACCATGTCCACACCTCGAGACCCACAGAAAAAAGCATGCCAGAGAGAAGATGTGGAAAACTCATCTCCTGTAATACACGCCGAAATTCCAAAATGGAATCCTGGTTTATTTTAGAGGTGCTGACGAGGGAAGCAAACCAAGGGGACAGAAAGAACAAGGCAACGAACAGAAGCAGCGAGCAGATGTGAGCCGCTGACTGCAGAATCTCGTTCACACTCTCGGAACGGTCTTGCCGCCTTTGCCCCTGCACGTAGCAAAAGACCAGAGAAAGCACAGTGAGAGACAATTCCTTTGATGACAAGGTGGGAAGAAAGAACACAGCTTTGTCAGCAGGGGATCCCCGGCTAGGGCAAGACACTTGAGTCATTCTTCACATCGTCATCACCTCGGACAATGTGATCACAGGAGCCTTGCGGATTTGCAGATGCTCCAACCATGGGGAGAGGAGAAAAGGGTTCAAAAGGGTCCCACAAGCCAGGGAGAGGGAAGCACGGGGGTGGGGATGAGCAATGACCCTGCAGCTGAGAGGGGAGCCGAGGGAAAGCAAATGAACATTAAGCACACACGAGACACTGCTAGGTACATGTGAGATACCGCTAAGCACACGAGAGACACCACTAAGCACACACAAGGCACCACTAGGCACAGGCAGGATGCTGCTAAGCGCACGTGCGATCCCGCTAGTCACACGCGAGACGCCACTAAGCACACATGAGACACCACTAAGCACATGTGAGATGCCACTAGGCATATGTGAGATGCCGCTAAGCACACACAAGACACTGCTAAGCACACGTGACACACTGCTAAGCACACACGAGATACCACTAAGCACACATGAGATGCCACTAGGCACATGCGAGATGCCGCTAAGCACAGGTTAGATGCCACTAAGCACACACAAGACACCACTAAGCACACATGAGACACCACTAAGCACACATGAGACACTGCTAAGCACACCGGAGATGCCGCTAAGCACAGGCGAGACACTGGCCAACGGTTCTACCCCCAGGGCACTGACACTGCCCTCACTTCTGCTTCAGCCCTGAAGGCTCCCGAGCCCTGTTCCAATGGGCCAAGTCAATACTAAATGAAAACAGTGAGAGAGAAACACACACATACTTCTCGTATTATTATATGTTATATACATTATTAATATATAATATATATTATTGTTGTAAAATGCTTTTCACATCCAATATCTTATTTTGGGTTCTGTTCATGTATGGAGGAAGATACTATTGGTTTCCTCCACTTAAAAATCCAGAAATTGAACTCATAAAAACATAACATTTTCCTAAGATCGCACAGCTACTGGGTGGCTGAATTGGAGTCCAGACTTAGGTCTTCTGGTTCCATCTTCTGCATTTTGTTCCCTCAACCACCTAAGGAAACCACAACCTCCCCAGGAGATTTTTCTCTAAGTAAATGAAACGCCAAGTTTAGTTTAGATTTGACAGAATTCTAGGGTCCTGCAGAGCACAGAGCAAGTGACTGAGCACGTGGGCTGCAGATGACCCAGCCTAGGACAGCACAGCCAACGCTTACATGCATAATTAGGAGAGAAAAACATGGTAAAACAGTAGAGTAAAAACGCTCTCATTAAATTCTGCGAGAGTCTATTCTGGCCTTTCCAAGAATACGGTGTCCATTTTTCAACGAAGCAATTCAAGAAATACTGGGCAAGTTGGGTTTGTGTTAAGGGAAGAGCACGGATAGCCGTTTAAATGTTTGAAGGAAGACATTGCCGAAGATTAAAACGATACGGAAAACTTAGCAAAAAGTCAAAAATAGCAGAGGAGCCATTTTTAGCTAACAACAGTACTGAGTTTCTGTTTCATTAAAAACAAGTGGCATTTACCAAGTGTTTTCTAGCTAAAACAATGGTAAAAGAAAAAAAAAATCAGCTGAAGAAAAAAGACACAGGTAGAAAAGGGAACTTCCTAATAGCAAATTCTTGAAGCCCGAAATGGTTTGCTTAGAAACATTATAGATCTCTTTCTTCAGATAAAGATTTTTTAAGTTAGAGGAGTTACTCCTTGTTTAAAATGGCTGAGGTGAACAGATGGACTTTCCAAAACCCCATATCAACGTAGCAGAATTTCAGTTTCATACCCAGTTTGTTTCTGACCGTGGAAATTGCCTGTTCACTGTACACAAGGTGTCACGTCAGAGAACTGAAGCCCGGGAGGCTGAGCCTCAGGCAGTGTCCACGTACCAAGTCAAGCAATTTTCCATCTAAGAGTCTCACCCTCAGCCTCCCATGACCCACCACATAAACACAGTCTTGGAAAAGTCCCCTGAGGATGAATAAATCCTGTTGTGTTCACAGCCGCCTCCAACAGAGGAGGGCACAGGCCCCACCAGCCAGAAACCTGCCTTGCTGAAAGCAAGGAAAACACGCGACCATGGAAAATAGCATCTGTGTCTTTACTCCAGCGGGAAATGAGAGCTACTGTTTCTGGACACCAAACTTCCGTTTTATCAACTGGCAAACCAAGCCTCAGGACACCTGCTCTTTCTTCCTTTGACACGTCATGAACAGCGGGCTACGGTCTATCCCACCACAATCACGTCTCGCTAGAAAGATAGACTGTCCCTCCGAAAAGGCAGGGCTTCCGCCTGGGGAAGATTCATTCCATTCCATGATTTCCCTTCCCCAGTGCTCTTCACAATGGCCTTGACAGAAGGCAGATCTCATCACAGATATGTGACGTTTACAAAGCAAGTTACACCTTCTCACCGTGGCTCATTTTTGCCAGGCTGGAATCCTACACATCCACTCAGCAAGGTCCGGGCTGCCCGTCTCCTCCCTGAATCTGTCTGCCTGTGAGGAGTGAGAAGGGGGACTACCTGTTCCTCCCACAGACCAGAACCAGACCTCATTCCACACAGCCTGGGCTGCCTGTTCCTCCCACAGACCAGAACCAGACCTCATTCCACACAGCCTGGGCTGCCTGTTCCTCCCACAGACCAGAACCAGACCTCATTCCACACAGCCTGGGCTGCCTGTTCCTCGCACAGACCAGAACCAGACCTCATTCCACACAGCCTGGGCTGCCTGTTCCTCCCGCAGGTCAGAACCAGACCTCATTCCACACAGCCTGGGCTGCCTGTTCCTCTTGCAGGCCAGAACCAAATCTCATTCCACACAGCCTGGGCTGCCTGTTCCTCCCACAGGCCAGAACCAAACCTCATTCCACACAGCCTGGGCTGCCTGTTCCTCCCACAGACCAGAACCAGACCTCATTCCACACAGCCTGGGCTGCCTGTTCCTCCCACAGACCAGAACCAGACCTCATTCCACACAGCCTGGGCTGCCTGTTCCTCGCACGGACCAGAACCAGACCTCATTCCACACAGCCTGGGCTGCCCGTTCCTCCCACAGGTCAGAACCAAACCTCATTCTATACAGCCTGGGCTGCCTGTTCCTCCCGCAGACCAGAACCAAACCTCATTCCACACAGCCTGGGCTGCCCGTTCCTCCCACAGGTCAGAACCAGACCTCATTCCACACAGCCTGGGCTGCCTGTTCCTCCCACAGACCAGAACCAGACCTCATTCCACACAGCCTGGGCTGCCTGTTCCTCGCACGGACCAGAACCAGACCTCATTCCACACAGCCTGGGCTGCCCGTTCCTCCCACAGGTCAGAACCAAACCTCATTCTATACAGCCTGGGCTGCCTGTTCCTCCCACAGGCCAGAACCAAACCTCATTCCACACAGCCTGGGCTGCCTGTTCCTCCCACAGACCAGAACCAGACCTCATTCCACACAGCCTGGGCTGCCTGTTCCTCCCACAGACCAGAACCAGACCTCATTCCACACAGCCTGGGCTGCCTGTTCCTCGCACGGACCAGAACCAGACCTCATTCCACACAGCCTGGGCTGCCCGTTCCTCCCACAGGTCAGAACCAAATCTCATTCTACACAGCCTGGGCTGCCTGTTCCTCTTGCAGGCCAGAACCAAATCTCATTCCACACAGCCTGGGCTGCCTGTTCCTCCCGCAGGTCAGAACTAAATCTCATTCTACACAGCCTGGGCTGCCTGTTCCTCTTGCAGGCCAGAACCAAATCTCATTCTACACAGCCTGGGCTGCCTGTTCCTCCCACAGACCAGAACCAGACCTCATTCCACACAGCCTGGGCTGCCTGTTCCTCCCACAGACCAGAACCAGACCTCATTCTATACAGCCTGGGCTGCCTGTTCCTCCCACAGACCAGAACCAGACCTCATTCCACACAGCCTGGGCTGCCTGTTCCTCCCACAGGTCAGAACCAAACCTCATTCTATACAGCCTGGGCTGCCTGTTCCTCCCGCAGACCAGAACCAGACCTCATTCTATACAGCCTGGGCTGCCTGTTCCTCCCACAGACCAGAACCAAACCTCATTCCACACAGCCTGGGCTGCCCGTTCCTCCCACAGGTCAGAACCAAACCTCATTCCACACAGCCTGGGCTGCCCGTTCCTCCCGCAGACCAGAACCAGACCTCATTCCACACAGCCTGGGCTGCCCGTTCCTCCCGCAGACCAGAACCAGACCTCATTCCACACAGCCTGGGCTGCCCGTTCCTCCCGCAGACCAGAACCAGACCTCATTCCACACAGCCTGGGCTGCCCGTTCCTCCCGCAGACCAGAACCAGACCTCATTCCACACAGCCTGGGCTGCCCGTTCCTCCCGCAGACCAGAACCAGACCTCATTCCACACAGCCTGGGCTGCCCGTTCCTCCCGCAGACCAGAACCAGACCTCATTCCACACAGCCTGGGCTGCCCGTTCCTCCCGCAGACCAGAACCAGACCTCATTCCACACAGCCTGGGCTGCCCGTTCCTCCCGCAGACCAGAACCAGACCTCATTCCACACAGCCTGGGCTGCCCGTTCCTCCCGCAGACCAGAACCAGACCTCATTCTATACAGCCTGGGCTGCCCGTTCCTCCCACAGGTCAGAACCAAACCTCATTCTACACAGCCTGGGCTGCCTGTTCCTCCCACAGGTCAGAACCAAACCTCATTCTACACAGCCTGGGCTGCCTGTTCCTCCCGCAGACCAGAACCAGACCTCATTCTATACAGCCTGGGCTGCCTGTTCCTCCCACAGACCAGAACCAAACCTCATTCCACACAGCCTGGGCTGCCTGTTCCTCCCACAGGTCAGAACCAAACCTCATTCCACACAGCCTGGGCTGCCTGTTCCTCCCACAGACCAGAACCAAACCTCATTCTATACAGCCTGGGCTGCCTGTTCCTCCCACAGACCAGAACCAGACCTCATTCCACACAGCCTGGGCTGCCTGTTCCTCCCACAGGCCAGAACCAAACCTCATTCCACACAGCCTGGGCTGCCTGTTCCTCCCACAGGCCAGAACCAAACCTCATTCTATACAGCCTGGGCTGCCTGTTCCTCCCACAGACCAGAACCAGACCTCATTCCACACAGCCTGGGCTGCCTGTTCCTCCCGCAGACCAGAACCAGACCTCATTCCACACAGCCTGGGCTGCCTGTTCCTCCCGCAGACCAGAACCAGACCTCATTCCACACAGCCTGGGCTGCCTGTTCCTCCCACAGACCAGAACCAGACCTCATTCCACACAGGCTGGTCAGCCTCAAGCATGCCTTCTCTTCCAAAAGAATTTGGAGCCATTTTTCAGTCATTCAAATATCCATGTTTTAATCATCCAAAAAATGGAGAGGGTTTCCATGCACGAGACGGAATACTAGGCTGAGTCAAAACACCAGACGCCCAGGAAGCTGCAAGCAGTCGCCCTCCCCAAAGCCCTCACTTTCATTCCTTACGTATGGAGTGTCCGTCCTGAGTTCTAGGTCCTTCTGGAGCCACGGGGTTTGACTAAGGCTCAAAGGTTAGCTTGGCTTGACCAGAACTCTTAACGGTCTTCTTTTGGGAGTTTATGTTCCTCATGGGACACATTGGGACATATGTTTGTTCTGAGATCCCAGAGAAAAATCTTCATGTGGCAGAAAATGCCATGTGTGGATACTAGATGGGGACCTATCGCTTCAGATGTAGAAAACCGATCCAGAAAACGTTTTTGCGACTGCAGCTCTGGGAGAGAGAACACGGCTGTGATTTTAAAGAGCAGCTCAAAATCACCGCTCCTTAGCCAGTGGCTCCAAACTAATTCGAAATCTTTCTTTTTAAGTTTTCACCCATGGCACTCTATGAACTCTAGTTATAAGTCCAATTAAAATCTTTTGATTTATGGTCAATAATGTTGGATTCTCCTTAACACATCATTCTTTCTAAAGCTCTTTAAAAGGAATATCAGGGAGAAGAAATATCCACAAAATCAAATATAAATAAGGACCAAGAACATCCTTTGGCAGGAAAGACTCAATCCATTTCAGTTAAAATGTCAGGAATAAAATTTTTGCTTAGAAAATGTAAAATGAAATCGATTTCACAACGCAATCCACGAGAAAGGATCTTACGTCACCCAGGAATCAAGTCTTAGCTTTAGTTGGGTTTCTTCTCTACGAGTCCCCGAAAGAATGCCTTTGTAAACCCCAAATGAAAGGTGAGTCTAACACTCACTACTCCTTCACCCTTTCTCCCACCCTCTCACTCTGTCTTGTTTTTTTCTTTTTTTAACTTCTGTGGGCACTGGGCTTGCAGGCCTGACCCGCAGTTTTCATTGTTCCATGCAGAGGCTGTGCTCAGTAGGGGCGTTCTCTGTCCATCTCTCCCATCTCTAATGACAACTCCAAATCCCCAGGGGACGAGCAGCTGGAGTGATGAGGAGCGACTTACCTTCAAGGTCATCCTGATAAATGACAATGTCCTTCTCTCCTTCCAAATGAACGGCTGTGGAGAGAAAGGTTGACACTTGACTTGACACGTGAAGGTTGCCCAAAAATCCCCTGTCTTCCCTAATTCTGTGCCAGTTCTGCGTCTCCTCTGCATTCGCACTACAGCCTGTGAGTCCTCTGGGGGCATCCGAGCTGATTCTGGAAGTGTCCTGGTAACAGCACTTCTCCGCTCTTGGTGGTGGATGCAAAGGACCATGTGGGAAGGAAATACAGCGGCTCGCCTAGAACCATAACGAAGGGCCCAGTCCCATTGAGGAAACTGTGTCATGCGAAACTAAAACTCAGAAATAGGACGGCCTTCTAAGTGTCATTATGTGTGAAATTATATCACCAATGGAATTAAAAAAAAGGTCTAATTCTGAGCCAATTTGACTGGATTCCAGCAAAGAGCTTTCTGGAGGTGAGGCACAATCATTTTAGAGTGTACATGTCAGCCTGTTCCCATTCCTGCAGTGATGTTGGCAGAGACGTTGGAGAACAGTGAAACAGCCTGTGCTACACTCTGCACACAGGGCGTTCTCTCGGCTCACATCGAGTTGGGAGGGAAAGAGAGAACAGATCATACACAAAGCTTCCTGGGCACAGCGGATACTGAGGTGTGAGCGGCTTACCTTGTAACCTTCTGAGGTCCAAGGGGTCAAGTGCGGCCACCGCATCAGAGACCCTGGAGGGGCGGCTGATGCCCGCACTGTTCACCGCCCTCACTCGGAATATGTAAGACCTTCCTTCAAAAAGCCCCGTGACCGGGTATTTGCAGATTTTCACTGGTGCATCATTGCACTGAACCCAGTTGTTCGTTCCTACTTCACATCTTCAAGTTAATAAAAGAAAAACAACAGAGAATAACAAATGTGGCAACCTACTAAATATATATAGGTATATACATATATGAACACACCGATTATAACAGGAAAATATCTCATGCCAGTAAAATCTATGCTGCTAAAATATTGTCTTGTATAGATAAACTTTAAAAGACAGAGCTATTTAGAAAATTCAATATATATATTATATGTATTATCTAGTATATGTGTAATATATACCCATGAATCTTAATAATTTATAGTTGAAGATTAATTCCTGTCATCAAACACATTTAGGCAAAAATCTCCTCAAAAAGTTATTTTAGACGTATCCTGAACAGTTTTTTCCGAATTATGTGACATAGTCAAGGCACCCCTAAGCTGCAGCATAACCTGTCTGAGGCCCAGGCTGGGGAAACAGGCTCAGCCCGCTCTGCCTCCAGCTCCCGTCCTACTCTGTGGGACCAAGGGCCCAGGTCCCCGGGAAAGCTGGCTTCCAGTCTCCTGGAATAACATTAGGGCATTTCTTTCTAGAATGCTTATCGTGTGGAATTTAGAAGTCTCTTGAAAATATTAATTCCTGACCAGAAACCTGGAAATACAGGAAAGATTAACCTCCATTTTCCACAGGTTAAAAAATGTAAGAAAAAAACCTTCAGGTTAAATCCCCAGGAGAAAAGAGCCAGTTCAGAAAATCAGTCTTGGGAGGGAGCACTTCAACCCCAGAGTGGTGCCTTCATCTGGGAAAGAACCGGCTCTCCCACTAAGGATCTAGCACTTTTAATGAAAGCTCTCTGATCCACAAGTCATGGGCTGTTTTAGCCAAAGACAACAACAAGGTCAAAACCAAAAGTCTGGTGGGAAAACCTTCAACTTCAGGCAACAGCTAGCAAGTTGTAAGCCTGAAGGAAGGACAGAGGAGTAGCTGCACCCCCCACTTCCAAATGCACCCCCATTCCCAAAACATTCGGTTGCTTTGATGTTCATGTTTGCTCGTTTTGTGATGAGAGGAGGAGTGCGGATTGTTAACTGAGACAGTGCAGGAAATGGTTTGTGTCAACATGGCCAGAGAAGTTATCAGCTGTCCCAGGAGAAAAGATCACTTTGAGGGCTTGTTTTTCTTGTTGTTGTTGCTTAATTCCAGGTAAGCCCTGAACAGCAGTCCCTGCAGAACTCTAGCACATCAAAATATTACTTTGATGGGGAATGTTTAAGCCAAACAAGTAGCTTTGTTGGAAGAGAATTTAATCAACGTAAAAAAAAATTAAGCCAATTCCCTCTTTTTTTCCTGAGCTAATCACCTTATTTTTCTGTTTAATATACATATAAAATTTTGCATTTCTAGCAGGAACCATCCTCTTTTTTTTTTTTTTTTTTTTCCAGAAGGAGTCTCACTCTGTCGCCAGGCTGGAGTGCAGTGGCGCAATCTCATCTCACTGCAACCTCCGCCTCCCCAGCTCAAGAGATTCTCCTGCCTCAGCCTTCTAAGTAGCTGGGATTACAAGCACACACCACCACACCCAGCTAATTTTTGTATTTTTAGTAGAGACAGGGTTTCACCATATTGGCCAGGATGGTCTTGATCTCCTGAACTCGTGATCCACCTGCCTTGGCCTCCCAAAGTGCTGGGATTACAGGCATGAGCCAACGTACCTGGCCAGAACCATCCTCTTATACTCTCTAATTTCTAAATTCATTTTCTCAACTAGAATTTACTCCAATAACCGGAATTTGTATTTAGGGCATAAACTGCATATCCAGTAAACCCACTGGCTCTGCTCAGTATACTTCCCAGCCTCCGAGTGCTGTCCCCAATACGGGAAGTCAAAGAGTTCAAACTCCACTGGCTCCAGCGGTGACCTAAACGTAAGTTATCAACTAAGACACAAACTCCAATATTTCAAAGCTCAAGATTTCTGCCTTGGAAACAAGAAGAACTCATATTCCTCAGAAGAGAAAAGGAAAGAACTTCGGTAGAAATGAGCTGGCATTCTTCACACCACTTTTTCTCTCAGGAGGGAAGGACAGTTCCAAACCCGAATTCTGCTAGAGCCAGGGCCCTCTCCAGTATGAGGCACAGCCTGTACCTCAACGGAAGCACAGCATGAGGCTCAGAGCAAGCCTGAAGACATTGGTGGGATTGGTTACTGGCAATTGGTTACTGTGCAACAGGCAAATGAGGCCCCACTTTCAACAAAAAGAAACCCAGTGTGGTTACGCTGGGCTCAGCCTACTTGGCCGTATTTACCAATTGCCTAAACAGGACCTTATACGACCAATTAGCCATGGACCTAGAGCCAATCAAAAAATGGGAACGTCAACCTGTGTTGAGAAAGATTTCTCAATATATCGTCCGTGGTAAGATTCCGTGCAGAAGACACTCACCGGTCCACAAAATAGCCCATGACAGGGCTCTCGGTGGTGGTGTTGGGCGGCTTCCAGGTCACGATGACGTAGTCTCGGTTGGCATCGTGGCACTGTAAGTCCATGGGTGCGCCGGGGGCCCCTGTGACCAGCGGGTCAGCATCTTGGGGCAGGGAGAGAAAAGGCACACATCTGTCATTTAAAGGCTGGGGTCACTGCAAAGCTTGTTTACAGCTCCTCCAAGCTCCAATTCTATCCCCTTGATTTGATCCACTGTTTAATCCTCATGTTCCAAGTACTAGAATATTTCTTACTCTGGTGGAAATTGGTGACAAGAAATATAAAATTATTTATGAATTAAAAAGTTTCAAAACATAGAATCCTCGATAAAACACTTAAGTCTACAAATTTCTGTCATTAGATCCCGAATTCAGTTCATCTTCTCTTGGTGCTGCTATGTTGCATAACGGCACATGGCCAGAAAGGTGCGGATGAAACAGTGGCAAAAATTCAGCATTTCTAGCACCTGAGAAATATGACCTGAGATACTCTTCTATTTCAAAATCCTTAGGAAATTGGGTGATTTACTCTTTGGGCCAATTTTGAGCCAATGTTTGGGACAATATTGTATCATTCATTTCTCAGTCTATTGATGACCATGTTGCAATTAGGTTTAATTACAGCTGCATGAAAACCAACAGAGCAACTTAGAAAGTTAATACACAGAATGTTAACCCTCTTATCTGAACTATGTATTTATTCAGTAGCCATGGCTGTCCTGTGATGCATCCTTAGCAGTGTAAGCACTCTCCAGTTTCCTGCTCACATATCCTCGGGGTATTAAAAGCTGAGAATTTCCTGACATTGAGCCAAGTAGTTTCCTCTCACATTCAAAAGCCTCAGAAAGCGATTGAAAATGGTTAAACTCCCCACCCTCGCCTTAATTTCTTCCTGTTGTTGGTGCTGAGTGAGCAAGGCGATTTGAGCTGTGTTGCATGTATTGCCTTTTTATGGGGTGGAGCGTCATACCAGCAGGCACATGCAGAGGATGGAAGGGACATTTAACGCCCACCTAATAATAGCAGTGAAACATGGTGGAAGTGTCTAACCTCACAGACTTGCAAGCTTAGGCTATCGTGTGGGAAGTGAGGAGGGTGAGATACGTTTGGTCGACATTTCTTCTATTTATTTTCAGATGAAATATTCTTTAATGATACAGTCCTTCCTGTAAGCTCTGATCTAATGGATGCAATGGAAAAATAATCATGACGATGTACAGATGCATCGTGCACCCCACTGGAGCTGGAGGCAGGTGGGAAGGTGAGAACCTGGGCAGCACGTAAGGACACCGGGCTGATCAGGATGGAGCCAGGAGCCCGGGGACCCGGAGAGGAGCAGCAGCCACATGGCGCAGGAGTGCTCCAACGCCTTCCTTGTAGGTCAGCTGTGCCTCAGCAAGGAGGCTGCCCCTAAACCCAGAGGCTGTTGAGATGCCGCCCAGGGCAGAAGCGGGACAGAGTGAAATAGACACTGATAAAAAACGTAGGTGAGGCCAGGCAGGGTGGTTCACGCCTGTCATCCCAACGCTTGGGAGGCCGAGGGGGGCCGATCACTTATGGTCAAGAGTTCGAGACCAGTCTGACCAACACGGTGAAATCCCGTCTCTACTAAAAATACAAAAATTATCCTGGCATGGTGGTACACGCCTGTAGTCCCAGCTGCTCGGGAGGCTGAAGCAGGAGAATCGCTTGAACCCAGAAGGCGGAGGTTCCAGTGAGTCAAGATAGCGCCACTGCACTCCAGCCCGGGCAACAAGGACTCCGTCTCAAAAAATAAATGAATAAATAAATAATAAAAATACAAAAAATTATCCGGGCGCGGTGGCGGGTGCCTGTAGTCCCAGCTGTTCAGGAGCCTGAGGCAGGAGAATCGCTTGAACCCAGGAGGTGGAGTTTGCAGTGAGCTGAGATCGCACCACTGCACTTCAGCCCGGGCGACAGAGTGAGAATCCGTCTCAAAAGCAAAACAAAACAAAACAAAAAAGGGTTGGGGGGTAGGTGGCCCCTCCTTCTCAGTCACACGATGCCAAAAACACTACAACTGTATAGCAGGAGCTCAGGCTCCAACAAAATTTAAATCCCAGCCTCTCCACCCTAGAGACATTTCTCCTGCCTCTGAGCCTCAACGGATTCATCTGGAAAACTGAGAATAGTATTTCCTTTAGCTGTTATTGTAAGAATTCTAGCTTATGTATACACGGATGTTTATGTAAGTATAGACACATACATGCACACCTATAGGATGTATACAATAGGCATTTTATAAATATATATATGTATATCACAAATTTTGTCTTTCTTTTCATAAAATGGAATGAGTGAAGCCTCCATAGTGAGTCTGTCGTGAAGACTAAATCCGTGTAGGACCCCAGCACACTGCCTGACATAAAGCCTCTGGTGGTGATGGCTGTTGTGGCCACAAACATCTTTTTTTTTTTTTTGAGATGGAGTCTCGCTCTGTGGCCCAGGCTGGAGTGCAGTGGCCAGATCTCAGCTCACTGCAAGCTCCACCTCCCGGGTTCCCGCCATTCTCCTGCCTCAGCCTCCTGAGTAGCTGGGACTACAGGCACCGCCACCACGCCTGGCTCATTTTTTTGTATTTTTAGTAGAGTCGGGGTTTCACCATATTAGCCAGGATGGTCTCAATCTCCTGACCTCGTGATTCGCCCGTCTCGGCCTCCCAAAGTGCTGGGATTACAGGCGTGAGCCACCGCGCCCGGCCACAAACGTCTTAAGCACAAGTTTCATTAAAGCGGTTGGTGGAGGTCACAGCACTGGCTGTCATCCTCACGTCTGTTTCTCTTAAGCCAAAGTCCAGAGGCAGTGAGTCGCTGGCAGGAGAGGAAGGAAGCTCTTCCCTGGGACTCCAACACTGTGCCCCTCTTTGTCCTCGGGCTACCTTCCCTGAGAATCAGTAAATCTGGTGCACTCACTCTTGGGAGCCATTTATCAAATGCTCATGAGTATATGAACGAATGACGATTCTGGTCTATTCCGAATTGTGTCCTGATTCTTCTGTCTGCTCATCGGCAGGAAGCGCCTGGTGTGCCCGTGCACCGAGGGAAAATCGGTGCCGCACGGGGGTCTCCAAGGATCAAAGTGGTCTCACACCCTCCTGACTCCTTTTCCCAGTGCCTCCCTCCTCCCAGGGCCGCCTCCCCTCCCCGGGAACACACAAGGTCTGCACCCTGACAACCCTGCCACACCTCTGACAAACAGGAAGGCACTGTGGTCGCTGACGCCGCCCCGGGACACGATGCGCAGGGTGTACAGGCCCTCGTCATCTTTGTGCAGGTGGCTGAAGGACAGGGAGGCCTGGCCTTCTCCAAAGAACATCTTCGTCCACTTAGACTCTTTCACCAGCACGTCTGAAAGAAAGAGCGTTGACACGCAAGGTTTGCATCCAAAATCACCCCGGCAGGCAAAGAAAGCCTGAGGACACCAGCGCCGTCTCCGAGCGGGACAGGACAGTGGAACTGCACACCACGGAAGGCAGAGCCTCAACCTGGTAAAATCCCAACAGCTGCACTTCGTGGAAGCATGTGCATGAATGGGGCACCTACAGCCCAGAGCACGGGCTGCCACCCCACAGCCCAGAGCACAGGCTGCCACCCCACAGCCCAGAGCACAGGCTGCCACCCCACAGCCCAGAGCACGGGCTGCCACTTGAGTGGGTAAAGGTGGGACGTGCTGCGAGCGGTCGCCAGCTTTGTCCTCAGGTAAGCTGAGTTCACCTGGGGGCTCCCTGCTTCTCTGCTGGGTGGCCACTGCCCCAACCAGCTTCCTCCTGCCCGTAGGGAATCACAGGGGCGTGCGTCTGAAGGGGCTACTGTCACATCTCCAAAGAACCCAGCATAGACCCTCCGCATCACCAAACTCTAAAAACAAAATGACTGGACTGGAAGGAAGAAAAGAATCGTAATAGGACTAAGGTAGCATTTCTGTCTAGAGATAGTACACAAGCTGCTAACCAGCCCCTTCCATGCAGTAATGTGCATTAAACTCAATCTCAATAGCACGAGACCATTCTGTCTGTGGTCGTACGAGCCATCAGTCTCTAAGTGGCTGCTCTAGATTTGGGGTTTCTCTCCAAGATTCTCCTGGATGAAGTTCAAAGTCAACGGTGGGCCGCCAAGTTCTCTACAGTCCCTCAGTTTGTTTGGCTGTCTGGAGCTGACCCAGTGGAGAGACAAAAGCCACACTGACACCCACATTTAAAGGACATTTCGACCCAAATCCTCCTGGCGTGTGTCCGGGTCTGGGCTGTGTCCTACTCACCATCACGGTACCACTCGGCTCGCGGCTGCACCCGCTTCAGGTCCGGTGTCACCAGCACGGTGCACTTGAGAGTGACCGTCTCGCCTTCCCTCCTGAAGGTGACCCCAAACTTCTCCAAAAACTGGACGTCGAAGTGCGTGTACGGAATCACTGATGACAGGGGCACTGCACAGAAACGATGGAGGCTTTCAGGGCCGAAGGGCAGAGAGCAACTTTGAAAGCAGACACACTCAGGCCGTCACTGCAAAAGCATATCTTTGTCACCGCCCCACAGCATGGAACACCCCAGCCAGGTCTGTGCTCCAGACGGAATATCTGTGTCCCAAATTCTAGGGTTGAATCCCTGACCCTCAGTGGGACGGTGTGAGGAAGTGGGGCCTTTGGAAGGCGATGAGGGTGGGATGAGATCATGAGAGCTGGGCCCCAGGGCGGGGATGAGCGCCCTTGGAAGAGGAGGAAGAGGCCAGACCTTCCTCCCGTCCATGTGAGGATGCTGTGAGCAGGTGCCGTCAGCAACCCAGGAGGAGGGTTCTCACCAGAAGCTACGCCTGCTGAGTGTCAGGCTTCTGCCTCCGGAACAGAGAGGATAAGTGCTTATTGTTTGTAAACTGCCCCGGCCATGGCGTGTTGTTCCAGCAGCCGGAGCTGAGACAAGCCACTGCTGAAGAATTAAATGTCACAAAGTCGACCTTGTGGTGTCGTTAGAGGCAGGGCTGAGAACCTGACCGTGTGTGAAGACTAAAGGTTTAAGTCCAACCTCAGCCCCAGACTGTGGCTTCTGGCAAGTCACATGGACTTCGAGGCCACGGCTGCCTCCTCTTCAAAACAAACGGTGGTATTTGCATCCATAGAGTTTAGAGTTCACCCAAGTGAAGTAACGAGATCCAGAAGTGTCAGCCTGGTTAAATTTCAAAAATACGTGTGGTAGGGGGAGTACATACGTGTCAGGAAAAAGTCTATACTGAATTTTTAAAACCAAAAAAAAACTGTATGATTTACAGATATATGCACGTAAGGAAGTTTAAACAACAGCCACAGGCCGGGTACGGTGGCTCATGCCTACAATCCCAGCACTTTGGGAGGCCAAGGCGGGAGGATCACTTGAGCCCAGGAGTTTAAGACCAACATGGGCAACATGGTGAAACTGCATCTCTTCAAAATACAAAAAAACCAAATGAGCCAGGTTTGGTGACACACACCTGTAGTCCCAGCTACTCGGGAGGTTGAGTCCTTGAGCCAGGGAGATCAAGGCTGCAGGGAGCCAAGATCGCACCACTGCACTCCAGCCTGGGCGACAGAGTGAGACCCTGTCTCAAAAATAAATAAATAAAAATAAAAAATGTTAAAAGCCACTGCAAAGGCCAGGACGGTGTGGGAGACGGACAGGAGCAGCGTTGGGTGCCTTCATCATCTCTGTGATTGTTTCAGCTCTTGGAAAACAATTGAAGCTAGCCTGAATGGTACAGTGTACAATGGCTAATGTTGTGTTATGTAAATTGGACTTCAATGAAAAACAACTGAAGCAAAAATAGCAAGATAGTTCCCCCTGTCAAACACGGGTGGTGAACACACAAGCATTCTTACATGGTGATCTATGCTGTAACTGCACCCCGGTTCTTGTTTAGAAAGATAAAATGGTCATAGGTAGGAGAAACTCCGGGATGGGACCAGGTGACCGCCAGGACCAGCCCAGCTCATCAGTGCCTGGGGCACCTCTCCACACAGACTCCGTGCTGTCCTGAGGGCCAGAACTGCACACAGACGCCCAGATCTCCCAGCCTCCCCAGGCTCACCTCGGCCTGGTCCCTGCCTGCCCTTTGGTGGTCTTGGAGGCTCACCGAGTGTTGGATGTAGCCCAGCAATAAAAGTCACACAGAAATAGCAAGCGGAGGCCACGCCCACAGCGTCCAGCAGCTGCCAGGAGGCTCCACCCTCCATCGTCACTTTGGTCAACTCTCCACTCCCAGCACGTGGCCCGGAGCATCTAAGCCTTGCATTACAGTAAAATCAGTGCTTCCATCGGAATGTACGGTTCCTTCCTGGGAAGTTCAGGCCAATTCTGAAACTCACTCCCAAGCCATAAACAAGCTGCATTGAAAGTGCATCCATCATGTCCCAGTTCTCAGATGCCCTCATGGGGACCTCCTCACCTCACCCAGAATGGGTCACCCAGCACCACGGGACTGCGAGGGTGAAGCCAGCCCAGGGCCAGAGACAGCTTCGCCTGATTACAGGGCCACGGCAGGTCCCAGGCCTGGGGCGGGTTTCTGGGCCAAAGCCTGCTGCACTGCCCTCATTTTGACCTGAAGTTATTTGTTACAAGGACCAAGAGACTTTTGGAGGAAAAAAAAAAGAAAACACCACATCTCCTTAAACACGAAACAGCAACGGGATGCATTCAGGTCAAGAATTTGAATGTGTCTCTTTTTTTCCAATTCAAAAATGTAGTCTCTCCAAGCGATGTTTTCACCAGTCTAAAAATACCACCTAGCCATAGAATGATGTGGGAACAAATGTCAGCACGCTAACACTGGCCAGGAGAAACTTGGAGGAGTTTTCTGAAATATGATTTTTGTAAAAAAGAGTTGGCCCTTAGGTGTGAACCCGGGAGGCGGGGCTTGCAGTGAGCCGAGATGGCACCACTGCACTCCGGCCTGGGTGACAGAGCGAGACTCCGTCCCAAAAAAAAAAAAAAAAAGATTTGGCCCTTAGGAAACCATGTTTTCAAATTGCCTGCTATGTCACTAAACATTTCACCACATGGAAAGGAAACGAAGACCCACTTACATCCTATCGGGAGTCCCACCGAATGGAACGGTTCCTCGTCTCCCCGGAACCCTGCAAGACAGTGAAGTGAGTGCAGCAAGAAAGAGAAAAGCAGGAGGAAGGCGCTCCGTGAAAGCCCACCCAACACTCACTTCTCACCACCACCGCCGCGTTGGTGGACACCTGTCCGTGGGCGTTGGTGGCCACTGCTGAGTACGTTGCGGTGTCGTCAAAGTCTGCCCTTGGAGAGAAAAAGCGAGAGAAAGTCTGCGGGACCGTCCTGTAAAAGTCAGTGACCCGGATTGCACAAAAGCATTCCTCGAAAGCAAATCACATGGCGTGGGTTATTTGTTCATGAGTGATTTGTACAAGAACAATGCCAGCTCTGTCCTTGGAAAGGTGAGGCAGCACTCGGTATTAATTATAGACACAGATGAAGGCCTGATCCCAGATGAGGGTGCAGCTTTGGCCTTCAGAATAAAATGGTACTGGCACTCCTGAAAATCCTTTGTTCATTCTCAAGGAGAAGTCTCTATTCCATTCTGGTCCTATTTTTACTACCTCTGTAGAATGTGAGGCTTCATCTTGTCAACAGACAGCCTCCCGGGACCTCAAGCTCCGGCAGAACCACTCGTGATGGGATGATACAGAGCCTGTGGGGGAAAGCCTTGGACCCGCTCCGTGTAGGAGCGAGGTTGCTGCCAGAGAAGAAGGCAGAGCGCTGCTTCAGGGAGGCCCTGAGCCATGGCCGGGGGTCCATTCCATGAGGGAGCTGTTCCCATGAAAGGAGTTGTTCCCACGTGGGCAATCCATCCCATGACAGTTCTAAGGTAGTCCAGGAGCTTGAGCTTTGCTCCACTCTCCCAGGCGATCCTGGTGCACAGGGGCATTGAGGGGCTGCCCTCGGAATGCTCTCCGCCTGGTGCACACGGGCATTGAAGAGCTGCCCCTGGAATGCTGTGTGTCTCCGCCTGGTGCACACAGGCACTGAGGGGCCACCCCCGGATTGCTCTCCGTCTGGGGCACACGGGCACTGAGGGGCCGCCCTCAGAATGCTCTCCACCTGGTGCACACGGGCATTGAAGAGCTGTGCCTGGGATGCCCCCCACCTGTGCATGCAGGCATTGAGAAGCTGCACCTGGGATGCTCCCCACCCTTTAATGTCCCTGGGATGAGAATCCCGGAAGGAAGCCGCTGAGAACCCACCAAAGCCCTCAGCACAGCTTGTGCCTGGCACACACGAAGGGTTCCAAGGTGCAAACAGAGACCAATTAACTCTTAAGTGACAAGCTCCCTGTTCCAAAAGCCGATTCTACAGCCCGACCCGGCTCCCCAGCAGGATCCCATGCTCATAAGAGGCTACGTCCAGAATCCCAAAGTAATATGATCCCCAGATACGAATCACCCACTCAACGGTGTATTGAAATGTCTGAGTTGGACTCCACCTGAGACACTGATGTATGTTTACCCCTGGGGAAAAAACAAACAAACAAACAAAAAAACATGACTTAGGAATAGCCAGAGACCACAGGCTCACAAACCCCAAGTCCCTGTGGGGGTGGGTCTTCTGCTTCCCCATATCCGTGGCACTAAAGCTAAAACTTCTTCTCTTGGCTGTGAACTGTCTTCCCACCAGCTTCCCCAGGAAACGGAGACAAGAGGGGGTACGGAAGAGGCGCTGAGATCAGCTGAGCTTTTACTCAACACCAAGCCCTCTTCAGGTCACGTTATGTCAACATTTCCATGTTCATCCCCAAGTAGCCTCGAAATAGACGTCATTATCCCACTAGGATGGCGAGCAATCAACATGGCAAGCTAAGAAGCTAGGTTAACAAGGTCCACGTGACTCCAAAATTGCATTCTTTCTGGTAACTCCTTTCCAAGCCATGGACACCTGAGCAGAATCTTAATCCAGGAAAAGAAACAACACAAGAAGTCCCACTTTTGAGAAAAGCAAGAGTTACTCAAGTCTGACTTTTCAAATGCATCAAGAAGCCAGTGCCTCCAGAGACAAAATCCATTCCTGCAAAGTCATTAGTAATTTTATTTTCTTCTCTGTTCCACTAGGAGCTGAACATATTTTCTTAGACCAAAAATTTCCATTTCTCCAACAAAAGGGAAACAGCGTGTCTGAGACCTGTGCTATTACCAAGAATTCTTTCCCCTCCTCCTGAAGTTCAAATCCAGCCTCAATATGTCAGAGAAAGTCATCCGGTCTCCCTGGCTGCCACTGCTCAAGGGACAGATGACACCCCACAGCCCAGTCCGAGTAGATCTTCAAACCAAGAGCATTATCTTCTAGTTCACCTTGGAGGAATACAAGCCGAACTACAAAATCATCACCAAAGCTACAATTCCAGCCTGAACTCACTAGAAGCTACACTGCTATGCAATTTCCAGATTCACCGCAAGTACAGCCATGTCTCCAGGGGCAAAGTAACAGTGTGTGTAAAACACATAAAAATCCCATAAGTAGAGGCTTTCTCCAATGCTAAGCGTTAACAACCTGTGCTGATCTACCCATATAATTCACACATAATACTTGTATACACATTCCCACAAGGAGCGCAATGTGCCACTGCCTCTCGGAACACGCCTGGGACTGGGGTCCAGGGTGGAAGGAGGAGCTGCTTCTCTGTGGGATCCATGGGCATTTTTCCATTTTGTTTGTTTGTTTGTTTGTTTGTTTGTTTGTTTGTTTTGTGCTCGTGTTACTTCTTCTAAATAATAAAACCATTATGTTTTCATAAATGCATTCTCCAAACCCAAAGATATTCTTTTGGGATTCGCCCTAACCGTTCCTCTCCAACAATCCCACCCCCACTAGCAATAACACAACAGATGAGAGAAACAAGGGTGACAGCCTCCCACAGACACTGCTGGAAGGATTCGAATGCCAGCGTATATGGAAGTGAGCAAGGCGGTCTGTAAAATCTGCTTGATCAGAATCTGCTGACCTGGAGCCTGTCCTGTGAATGCACAATCCAGGTGGACTCAGACTCGCAAGGAGGGAGCCATAAACCAGAGAAGCACAGAGCAGGTGCACGGGCAGTTCCCATGCAGGAACCGCCAGACGTGACCCTGCTGGACCAGGGCAGGACTCAGGGGGCGTGACCTGACTGGACAAGGGCACAGGCTGTCCCCAAGCCCAGCAGGTCACCGTCATGACCAGTTCCTGAGTGAGGAGGGGTGAATGTCTTGACCCACCCTTGTCCTCCAGGAGCGGGAGTGTGGGCTGCATGGACGGGGCTCCAGCCAGTCCCCTCAAAAACCCTGCTGCTGCCTGTTACATTACATCGACGGCGTTCACACTGCGCCCCACGGCTCTCAACTCAAAACTCCCCTGTGTGCTGCACGTTCCTTCTTCTGTGTGTTTTAGCCGTTTTTAAACTGTGGTGTCAGTGTAGACTCAGCACATCACACACCGGTCAGGCATCGAAGCCCAACTCAAACCCCACACAGCCACTTAACTCACGGGTACCGTGGCCTCGGGCAGAGCTTCTCCTACCACCTCTGTGTAATCGGATAATATTCTGAGATGTCAAGGTAAAAATGTTTTCACTTGCAACTACTTGTCTGGGATTCAGGATTTTTTTCAATATGAGGCAATAAGAAGAAGAGAGAATAAGAAGAAACCTTGAGCAATAAGAATAAATAAGAAAACTCAGGGCACAAATAGTTACCGAGGCTCTTTTTTCTGAGACGACGTCTCACTCTGTCGCCAGGGCTGGAGTGCAGTGGCATGATCTTGGCTCACTTCAATCTCTGCTTCCCAGATTCAAGCAATTCTCCTGCCTCAGCCTCCCGAGTAGCTGGGATTACAGGTGCGCGCCACCACACCCAGCTAATTTTTTGTATTTTTAGTAGAGACAGGGTTTCACCATGTTGGCCAGGCTGGTCTCAAACTTCTGACCTCGTGATTCACCTGCCTCGACCTCCCAAAGTGCTGGGATTACAGGCCTGAGCCACTGTGCCCGGCCTGCCAAGGTTCTTACACACCAGCAGCTGCCAGTCTCGAATTTTCCTTCCAAATCGGTGCCTTCACGAGACCAGCCCAATCATTCTTATCTACTGACTTTCCAAGAAACACATCGAGGGTGTTTTAGACTTCTAGAGTACATGTACTGAGCACCCACAGCTTACTAGGGTGACTTTGGTGATTAAATAAAACAATGTATTTGCAAACACTTTGTAGTTTCATCATGTAATGTTCATCTTATGTATCAGTAATTAAGAGATAGTAGCTGAATTCCTGATCCAAAAGTTCAAAGATGATTTCTTCTGGCCTCTCCTCCACGGAAACCCCTCCTTGCCCTTATAGTCCTATACAGCAGCACAATTTCCAAGTCTTTTGAGAACTGCCACGAATTGCTGTTTCACAGCTCCTTGGCAGGGGATAGCTGGGAGGGGCCCAGGAAGGGGATAAAGCTTGTGTTAGAATGGAGGAAATAGGATCACTGGTGCCAGGAGAGGAGAAGGAGGAGGGGGATGTGTCTCCCAGGCCAGCAGCCTCTCCCAAAGGGCAGGGAGCTTGTTTTTCAATTGACTTAAGGCATTAAGATCCCAGGGGAGTGCAGCCTCACGCATTAGCACTGATTAGCTCGTCAAATCACCAATTAGCACTTGGTGCTCAGAGGCAGCAGCCACTGGGGAAGAAGCCCTCCATCCACTTCGCCGCCCGCAGCGACCGATGCAAAACACTTGGGCTCGTGAGCATGGATTCCAAAGAGAATTGATTCCGAAGACAGCGCTCTCCTTCCTTCTGTAAGGAAACCCATCACCTGAGCACAGATCCCGACCCACTGACGATGGCGGTGGCCCCAATCCATCCAGGGTGTGCCCCGCTAAGGAGCTTGCAGTCACCCCCAGGGTGGGCATGGGTAAGTCAGGCCTTCTGTTTATGGTCCCCGCTATCTCACCCTTTTCTGTTTCTCTTTCGTCCTTGTTTCATGCTGTATGATGTGTGTTGGAACACAGGTCCCTGTGTAGATTACAAACAAACGCACAGACCTGCCCTGGGAGGGAGGTAAGGGCGAAACGGGGTTTGGCGGGTTTGCCCCCTGGCTGCCCCAAGGCCGGGAAACAGGGGGCCTGGGCAGAGGACAGAGCAGACCCGGGAGGAAGGTCAGCCACTCTCGCGTGGAGACTTCCTCAGCTTAGCCTTTGTCCACTCGGGATTTGGAGGCAAATCACAGCTTTTGTCCATGGGCAGTTTCCAAAGGACCCCAGTCTTCCTTCCTTTCCCGAGGTCCCACACAAGCACTCGGCTCACCCCCAGTCTAATTCCAGCCTTTGCTTCATGCTGTAAGAACTTGCAAGCAAGTGAGGGAGAGGCAAGGGTTTTATTTTCTGTTCGGACAGGTTCCCAGAATAGACGGAGAGAGTCTTCTCTGGTCTCAATTTATACAAACGTCCGTGGGGCCCTTTGCCATCCCAGAGTCTCTGTTTAAAGGCCCCCAAAACAACCCCCTGGGAGAAGTGGTTCTGTCCTGTCTTAAAGATGAGCAGACATGAGGTTAAGTGCCATATCGATTCTCATGGGCCTCATGTTCTCACATTGTAAGCGGTGACGACACTGGATTTGTAATTTAATTAAATCAAAATGTAAATAGCAAACTCTACAAATAAAGTACAAGAAATGTTTCACCCTAAAATGACTCAGCAAGGAGTGAGTGGGGAGTGAGCGTGTTACTTAGAGAAAACCAGATAGATTGTTCTATTATAAATATTTTTATAAAAATATGAGAACATCATATTCTTCGAAGAATGAGGGCTCACATCCTGAGTCCCATGAGAAAATCTTACGAGCATATAAAACAGTGCCAATTACAAATTTAAAATCAAATAGTACCAAGGGGGAGCTTCTTTTTCGGCACTTGAAGAATTCAGCTTACAGTGGCCAAAGAATATTCATAGGAATAAATGTCGCTCATCTCACAGATGGAAAAGCTCATTCCTGAGCCAATGAAGACGTGGGTGCCAACACATTCCGCCCCTGAAAATGGCCACAGATCCGATGACCGGCGGCTCAGCAGTTTGGAATGAATAGCTGAGACAAGCTGTAATTTGTGGGCTTATCTCATTGCTCTTTTCCTGAAGCATATTAACATTTCATTTGTTTGGAGCTTCCCAGGACCAAGAAGAATACTGAGAGAAAAGTTGGTCTTGGAAATTTCCTTTTCCCAAGTTTCCCAAATATTTGCATATTCAGGCAAAATCCAAGTCCATCAGAGGAGACCTATATTTGGGGATCATGGAGTCGTGGTGTTCCCGGGGCGGATTAAACAACTTTAGCTCACAAATGAGTCCATTCCGTTCAAAGCCCGTACGGTTCCCAGGGTAAAGTTTGAATGTTGCCAACACCAGTGTCAATGTGACGTTTTTCATTCTTGAAAAAGGAATATCGTTATTTTCTTTTTAAAACAATTATTGGAACACAGCTTGGGAACAAGCTGATCTGGAACTCAGACCGACCTACTTACCCCTAAACAGTCATGGCACACACAGGGTAGAAAGCAGACAGCCCCACACATCCACGAGCTGTCCGAAATGAAGGCAGATGGTCTCTTGCCAGACATGACGGCCTATGGTCTATTAAAACTCCCACAACTTTCGGAAATCCAAGGAGAGAAAGTTTCTCTCTGAAAAACTTGGAGACGTTCCTGGGCGAGGCATCCCGTGCAGCCTGTGCCTAACTCCCCTGCCCATGCCAGGGCTCACCCCGCTGTGACGGCCACAGCTCTGAGAACACTTGGACCCCTCTCTTCACTAATGTCCAGTCGAACCCAGCAGCAAATCCTGCTGGTTCTACCCTCAAAATCTGCCCAGAGCACCCACTTCTTCCCGCTCCCCTGTGCCCTCCTGCTCCCAGGCCCGTGGTCCTTCCTGGATTCTGGCCAGGGCTCCCCACCAGGCCTGCCAGGCCCTGCAGCCTGTCTGCAGTCAGAGTGATCCTCTCGAGGTGAAGGTCACATCCTTCCTTCTCCCCGCAGCCCTCTGGGGTCTCCCTGCCTCCCTCCAGCAAAACCAGTGTCCTTACAATGGCCCACGGGGTCCCCTGAACCGCAGGGCCACTGGCTATGCCTATGACAGCTTGTCCCCTGCCAATCCGCTAGCCCGGGACCCCTGATGTACCTCTCAGAGCCTCTGTGACAGGGGCCCACCCACTCCACAGTTCTGGGTCCTCTACTGGCCTTCAAGCCTTGCTCACGTGACATCTCCATGAAGGTCCACCTGGCGTCTATTTCACACCGCAACGGGCCGCAGCCCCTCCCCGTGCCCAGCACTGCTGCTGTGGCTGGCTCTGTCCTTCACTCACAATTGCCTCCTGATGCCAGAGAGTGGGACCTGGAAGGCGGTATCCGGGTCTTGACCCCTGAATCCTCCCGAGCCTCCAGAACAGCACCAGGCACAGAGCAGGCTCTCTGTGAGCAGGGCCGAGGAGGCTGCCAGAGGGAGAGCTTTCCTAGAGAAACTCAGATTTATCTGGGGAAACGAGGTAGGATGCCCCGCAAATTTCAGTCTTAACTATCGCCTTTCAACAACCAACTCTAGTGAATCTGCAAAAGGTGGACAGTTCCAGCAGGAGAAAGGCCACAGGCCTCATGCAGGCTCCTTGGAAGAGGAGGTAGGAGGGAGTCTCACCCAGAGGAGCTGGTGGACCCCCTGACTCAGGGAGGGGCACCACCGGGCAGATGCCATGCTCCAGCCACCGGGGCGAGCATCAGGAAGAACTGGCTCAAGCCACGGCCCCAGGCAGAATCAGAAACAGGAGGAAGGGAAGGCAGGAAGAGGAAGAGTTGGTGAGGATGCTGAGCAAGGGCACATGGCAGGAGCCAGACAGGAGAGAAGCCAGGCAGAGCCCGACTTTCCGCCAGGCTGGAGGGGACAGAGACACCCTCCTTCACTAAACACCGGGCTGGACGGGGACAGAGATGCCCTCCCTCACTAAACACCGGGCTGGATGGGGACAGAGATGCCCTCCCTCACTAAACACCGGGCTGGATGGGGACGGAGACACCCTCCCTCACTAAACACCGGGCTGGATGGGGACGGAGACGCCCTCCCTCACTAAACACCGGGCTGGACGGGGACAGAGACAGAGACGCCCTCCCTCACTAAACACTGGGCTGGACAGGGACAGAGACAGAGACGCCCTCCCTCACTAAACACCGAGCTGGACGGGGACAGAGACAGAGACGCCCTCCCTCACTAAACACCGGGCTGGACGGGGACAGAGACAGAGACGCCCTCCCTCACTAAACACCGGGCTGGACGGGGACAGAGACAGAGACGCCCTCCCTCACTAAACACTGGGCTGGACAGGGACAGAGACAGAGACGCCCTCCCTCACTAAACACCGAGCTGGACGGGGACAGAGACAGAGACGCCCTCCCTCACTAAACACCGGGCTGGACGGGGACAGAGACAGAGACGCCCTCCCTCACTAAACACCGGGCTGGATGGGGACAGAGACGCCCTCCCTCACTAAACACCGGGCTGGACGGGGACAGAGACGCCCTCCCTCACTAAACACCGGGCTGGACAGGGACAGAGATGCCCTCCCTCACTAAACACCGGGCTGGACGGGGACAGAGACAGAGACGCCCTCCCTCACTAAACACCGGGCTGGATGGGGACAGAGACGCCCTCCCTCACTAAACACCGGGCTGGACGGGGACAGAGATGCCCTCCCTCACTAAACACCGGGCTGGACGGGGACAGAGACAGAGACGCCCTCCCTCACTAAACACCGAGCTGGACGGGGACAGAGACAGAGACGCCCTCCCTCACTAAACACCGGGCTGGACGGGGACAGAGACAGAGACGCCCTCCCTCACTAAACACCGGGCTGGATGGGGACAGAGACGCCCTCCCTCACTAAACACCAGGCTGGAGGGGACAGAGACGCCCTCCCTCACTAAACACCAGGCTGGATGGGGACGGAGACGCCCTCCCTCACTAAACACCGGGCTGGATGGGGACGGAGACGCCCTCCCTCACTAAACACCGGGCTGGATGGGGACGGAGACGCCCTCCCTCACTAAACACCGGGCTGGATGGGGACGGAGACGCCCTCCCTCACTAAACACCGGGCTGGATGGGGACGGAGACGCCCTCCCTCACTAAACACCGGGCTGGATGGGGACGGAGACGCCCTCCCTCACTAAACACCGGGCTGGATGGGGACGGAGACGCCCTCCCTCACTAAACACCGGGCTGGATGGGGACGGAGACGCCCTCCCTCACTAAACACCGGGCTGGATGGGGACGGAGACGCCCTCCCTCACTAAACACCGGGCTGGAGGGGACAGAGACGCCCTCCCTCACTAAACACCAGGCTGGAGGGGACAGAGACGCCCTCCCTCACTAAACCAGAGACAACTCATTGGAACCCCCTTCTGAACCAGTCCCCATGCTCGGTGGGCCTTCAAGAGTAAGAATCCCACCAGCTCAGCCAAGCTCAAGCCCCTCCCTCGACAGCAGATGGGCTCCTCACCCCTCCATCCCCAGGGATGTCTGACGGCCCCAGCCTGCCTTCAGCCGGAACCCTGCCGGGGAGGCTCGGCGTGAGCCCCGTCACCCCCGTCTCTCCTGAGTAATTTCCCATCCACCCTACCCTGCTCCCTGGTCTCACTCCCACTTTCCTGCTGTGCTCAGAGCTGAGCCCAGTTTCTCTCCCCCAGGGCAAGAATCCTCCCTGTGGTCCTTGAAGGAAGTCTTCCTTAATGTCCTTAACAAGTGTCAAGATAACTTTTTAACAGGATCCAATGTGTAAAAGCTTTAAAAAACGAAAAACAAACAAACCAAAAAAACCAAGACTTTCACTCTAAGCCGGCTTCTGGGGAGAAGAGGCAGGGATGATCCACGTTTGCGTTCACCTTCTGAGCTCCTCCGAGCTCCCTCTGGGAATCAGTGGGCACCTTTTCCTCTGAAGAAACGAGGCCTAACAATGACACACTCACTGCTTTACAGTTTAGTCAGAATAAAATCAATCAAATCGTCTATTCCAATGTCTCGCTTACTTTTTACCTTATTAATATTAACATCCCTCATGTTTTCCTAGAAGGGATTTGATATAACTGACCACCCATACAAGCACACACACCCCAAACATCCCATTATATATATAAACATATATATAAACATATATAAACACAAAGTGCATCTTCTTGCAGTAACTCTATGAGTCCTATAGTGAAGATAAAATTGTTACTGTCTCTTGATAATTGTTTTCAGGAGACGTTAATGGCTTATCCAAAGTCACACGGTAAATGTGGCCTTCTGGCTCCTGGACAAGGGTGTGCTCCTTAAGTTCTATAACAGGCTGTCAGGTTCACTGGAAAAATTAACATTAGAGCCATGGGAAGGTGCCATGATATACTACTGGTGAAAAAAGCTGACTTGTGTAATGTCAGGGTCTTTTGTGAAAAGTAAAAACCGTGTATGCAGAGAAACAGAAAAACAACAGCAGGGTCTCACTTTTATTTTAAAAATGAAATGTGTGGGCCGGGGGCAGTGGCTCAAGCCTGTAATGCCAGCACTTTGGGAGGCCGAGGCAGGCGGATCACCTGAGGTCAGGAGTTCAAGACCAGCCTGACCAACATGGAGAAACCACATCTCTACTAAAAATACAAAATTAGCTGGGTGTGGTGGCCCATGCCTGTCATCCCCACTACTCAGGAGGCTGAGGCAGGAGAATCGCTTGAACCTGGGAGGTGGAGGTTGTGGTGAGCCGAGACCATGCCACTGCACTCCAGCCTGGGCAACAAGAGTGAAACTCTGTCTCAAAAAAAAAAAAGAAGTGTGTGTGTCACGTGAGAAAAGAAGAAATGCCAGCTATACAGCAACATCCTGGGTGCTGGATGTACAGATGATTGTCTTCATTTGTCTACATTTCATATACTTTTTTGATTTTTTATAAGAAAATCAAGGTTATCATTTTTTGAACAGTCTGAACTTAGGGTGTATTACTTGAACCTGGCAGCAGGTGTCAATGAAACCTCCTTGCACTGCATAGCAGCCTTTCCACCCAAATGCCATTACCATTCCCTAAACTATCTACTGTCTTTATTCCCAGAGTTTGCATTCCTCTGGCCAGACACTAAGGAAAAACAAAGGAAAGCTTCCAGCACCAGTACCATTAACTCATAAATGCTATTTAAAGTCACCCGGGGTGCAAACAGACAGGTGTGATTTGGCCTCCAGTTACCCATCTGACTTCTTCTTTGGGGTCTGCAATGCTGATTACTGGACACCAGCGTCCAGAGCCCCCACCGCGGCCATACCTGTTGATCTGCAACGTGTGCACGCCATAGTTGCTCTCAATTCTGTACTTTCCCGGTTCAGCCGCCTGGCAGATCAGACTGCCATCTTTGTACCTAAATGAGGAAAATACGTTTTTAGTTTAAAGGCAGAGTTGTTATTTTGTGTGTGTGCAATTCTGCCCCAGCTCCCCCGCGCCCCTCGGACATGCTGCTGCCCATTTCCGCATGTTTCCCTTACAGCCTCAGGTGGAAGGAGGACACAGCCCTGAGGGTGAGGCCCACAGCTCGCACTGATTTTGGTTTCTAAGGCGAGAGCAGCACTTGCCTCGTTCAGACTCTCAGGGGATTCCCCACCTGGCAGATCCGACACCTGCTTGACTTTTGTTGGGAATTCAGGACTTGTCATTCCATGAGGAAAACTGGGGTGCTGGGTCCCGGACCCGCCTGCTTAAGCTGCGGTGGAGCTAGTGTCTCAGGGAGTTCTGCGAGACCTAACACACTGACCCTGGGGAAGGGAAGCTGGCTTCATGGCTCCATCCAGAAGGCAGGACCACATCCCCCCCAGCATCTCCACATCACGAGCAGGCGAGCCTCCGCCTCCCAAGCCTGCCTTCCAGAGAACCTCAGCATCCAGCCATCAGCCACAATGCGCCTGGTCTGTGGCTCAGAGTCCCAACCCCGCGTATAAATGCACATAGATATAGGTATAACTTTAGCAATACATGTTGATACAAAAAGGGTCTCGGGGCTTAAAGATGTAATTCTTCAATTATCACAGCTTGATTAACTGCAGCCCTGCGGTCCCAAAGCTTCAGAGTTTACGCTTTCCACTTATGAGTTTTCCACATTGAAAAGCAGACTCTCCAGCTCTGTGTACCTTCAGCAATCACGTGTGTGCTCCTGCAAACAGGACGACAGCCAGGCTCATTTCAGGGCAGTGACTTTTAAATAAAACCCTCTGGCCAGGCACATGGCTCACGTCTGTCATCCCAGCACTTTGGGAGGCCAAGGCAGGTAGATCACTTGAGGTCAGGAGTTCAAGATCAGCCTGGCCAACATGATGAAAGCCCATCTCTACTAAAAATACAAAAATTAGCCAGGCGTGGTGGCATACACCTGTGGCCCCAGCTACTTAGGAGGCTGAGGCAGGAGAATCACTTGAACCAGGGAAGTGGAGGTTGCAATGAGCTGAGATTGCACCATCTTATTCCAGCCTGGGCAACAGAGCAACATTCCATCTCAAAAAAAAAAAAAAAAAAAAAAGCCCTTGAAAAATGTGTTGACTCAATGTCATGAAAATAAAAATGTGTGCATATTAAAGTGGACGTTCAGAGTTTCTATAAACATATTTCTGCATAAAGTTTCAACGCAAGCAGCCTCCAGCACAGGCTCAATGGCATTTGTCTCCTTAACTAGGGTCTTTCTTAACGAAAACGCAGAATGGACCTCTTAACCCCCTAGGAACAGAGCCCCTCACCACTGCACCACGGGTGTGGGAAATCCTTGCACGGTAAAACAAAGCGTCACAGACATCCTCTCCCAGACGGTGTGGGATCGCAGCCGCACCAGGATCTCAGGAGCCCTGCTTATCCGCTCTTCGAACGTGTGTCTCTCCCAGGCCAGCTTGTCCTCCATCTGCCCCGAGAAGCAAGGATGGTCAGGTACCCAGGCAGCGAGCCACGCTCCGCCCTCGGCCCTTCGAGCACCATGCAGACAAGCTAAGATCTAGTCCACGCATCCCAGAGACCCAGCCACCCTGAGACCCTCCTACCATCTGCTGAATGGCGTATTTGTCCAGCTTGTCGCGGGCCTGGGAGCGTGCCAGGTGGACGTTCTCCTCCATGTGGGCCAGCTCGCTGAGGAAGCGCTGTCGCTTGGCCTCGCCATAGGCGGCCACCAGGGATTGGTACCTGCAGGAGCCAAGAAGCGGCCTCAGTTTCAGGAATCGCAGAGAAAACCAGGGGGCCCCTGAAGGCTAGAAAGAGCAGGCCGTTCTCTCCCCCTGGGGTTTCCTTAAGTGCGTTCAAGAAGAGAACAGGAGAAATGCTACTTCTGCTCATCTGTATCTATCGCCAAGAGTGTATTTTGATGTGTGAATGCCATGCATGATGAAGTTGTAAAGAAGAACGTGTATGTGATTTATTAATAAAAAAATAATACAGGAGGTGCCGGCCCCAACTTTCTTTCACCACCGAGAGTGCACAATTGCAACCTCTTGGAGGCCCTCAGAGATGCTTTGGAGAATTGCTGTGAGCCGCAAAAGACAACAGGCACCCACTCAGAGTGGGGAAGTTAATCTGGTCTCTTAAAAACAGAGACATCGTTCCTCATCTTCGCGTGCCCAGAAACTCGCATGCCGCAGGTGCTCGGTAAAGACAGGGCACCTCGGGAAATCAGGGAAGCTTTGTGGATTTATCAGACAAAGGGCTTGATGCTTTCCCAGGTCTGAGACTCAAAACTGTTAGGTGCTGCTGGGCTAGGGGTGCTTCTGAAGTCAGTTCCATGATTTGAAAATTTAGGAAAATGGTGATGTCCCTTTGTGTGAGTTTTCCTCTGCAGGGCAGCAAATAAAAGCTATGTGTTTTCCTGGGAAGGATGCAGTTTCTGAGGGATTTTAAGACTGAATTAAAGTATTTTGAGTTCAAAAAAAACACAGATAAGAAATGTCTGAACGCTAAAAATAATAATAATAAATAAAGGATTAAATAAAGGATTCAGCATCTTCAATCCGTAGGGGCTAAGAAATGTCCACATCCTCATGGCTCACGTGCCATCTTGTGAGCCCCACAGATCGCACCCCAACACTGCCAGGCCCGGGCTACCTCCATGCTCTGAGATGCTCCGGAAACCCTGCGGAAGCTCTTTCAGCCTCATCTCCCTCCCTCACCATCGTGTTCCCAAAGTCTCCCTGAAATTAGGACTCTCGCTGTTCTGCTGCCGTCTTGGGATTCTGTCCCACTCGCGAGAAAAGTCGCGCTGCCATCCCTTTCAATCAAAACTCTATCCTTCCTTCAAGGCCCATCTCAAATGCCATCTCTCCCATGGAGCCATTCCTAATTCTCCCCCCTCTGCCTTAAACGTCAGACCTCTTCTTATTTCTCTTAGGGCCTTTATGATTGTAATTTGCATACATTTCATCTTCCCGGAGAAAGGATTGGCTGCTTCTCACCTCTGTATTCCCCAGATTCAGTACACAGAAGACGACTCATAAATACCCAGTAGTCTAAGTTAGGCTGGGGGAGGTTGGTTCCCGAGTGGCAGGGACGGGAAGCTGCACAGACTGCCTGGGAAGGAGGCGGTGGAGGGAAAGGTGGTGGAGCCGGAGCGCTGCCTGCGGTACTGTGTGAGCCACCAAGAGGCTGTTCGGCCAGGGCCACAGGGCACAGAAAGTCCCAGTGTCAAAGCTGGAGCGGACAACAGAGTCACGGCTGTCCAGAGACACGGGGAGGGCTGTCCGAGACCCGCTGCAGGTTGGCAGTAAGGGCTGTCGGAGGCCCAGGGTGCAGGGCCTCTGTCTGAGGTGCTTCCACACCCCACAGAGCTCCCATGGACCAGCACTTCCCCTGCAGCGAATAAGACTAAGGCCTGGTGTGAGGCATTTGGGAAGTTCGCAGTCAGAATTGCAGAAAAGTCTGCAGCCTCTTCATACAGAAACAGGGTGGGAGGACCACTAAAATCTAACCATAAAAGGAATGTGGGTTTCCCTCCTTAGGAATCTGGGATCTCACCTCCCACCTCCCTGTCCCCACTCAGATCCGACACACCGCCTTTCCCTCCAATGTTTAGGGAACAGTCTCTTTGGGCCTCCGCTGTCCTGCATGCCCTCTGCCCGGGGCAGATTCCCCCCAACCCCTAATGGGCTGGCTTCTGCTCCTCCTGCTTTCAGCACACGGGTCTCTCCCTCAGAGACTCTCCCCTGGGGCCACCCTCAAATCACAGCCCTGCCGGTCTCTTTCGTACGTCCTCATCCTCCTGCAGAGCACGTGCCACTGCTGTAAGCACATGCATGTGCATGTTGAATGACACCAGCCCTGTACTGTGACTCTGAATCCCAACCAAGCAGGAAAATGCCCACTTGATTCCCCCAGTATCCCGGTACTTAGTTCCCCCAGTATCCCGGTACTTAGTTCCCCCAGTATCCCGGTACTTAGTTCCCCCAGTATCCCGGTACTTAGTTCCCCCAGTATCCCGGTACTTAGTTCACCCAGTATCCCGGTACTTAGTTCCCCCAGTATCCCGGTACTTAGCTCCCCCAGTATCCCGGTACTTAGCTCCCCCAGTATCCCGGTACTTAGCTCCCCCAGTATCCCGGTACTTAGTTCCCCCAGTATCCCGGTACTTGGTTCCCCAGTATCCCGGTACTTAGTTCCCCCAGTATCCCGGTACTTAGTTCCCCCAGTATCCCGGTACTTAGTTCCCCCAGTATCCCGGTACTTAGCTCCCCCAGTATCCCGGTACTTAGCTCCCCCGGGATCCAGGTGCCAGATGCCAGGAGGAATTCTAGGAATATGTGTCCAAGAAATGAGCTACGGCGTCAGATGTCCTGCATGGAACAAGCCTTCTTACGGGGAATGAATCCCACTGAATTGCAGGGATCGAGAAGACAAAGTTTGGTCTGTGCCCCGCAGCGCCATGAACGTCTTCTCTTGATGCTGTTTACATTTCTATGGGCTCTTTGTGTTTGAGTTACGAGAGCCTCAGCTTATTCTTAAGTCAACAGCACCACTATCCTCTAACCCTCTATGATTCAGAATAACTAATTGGTCTGGAATTCCTCCCACACCCAACCCCAAGTCAGGGCATCGAGGAAACATTTCTGCGGGTCGATGACCAGCTGGCCGTGACTTCAGCGTGCAAAGCAATGTCATTTGTCACGTTCTGATTGCAGACGACAAGCCCTGGGACAGGTTGCTTGCAAGATTCGGGGAGGCCCATTTTTCACTGGAACTGAAGGAAGATGTCAGAGGGACATTTCCAACGGGCCATATCTTCCAGAAGGATGTGTTGAGTGCCTTCAGAGCGCGGACATCTCTTCAGTATTTATTTTACACAGGGACATCAGCAGTAACTCACATCAGTGAGCCCACAGTTTCATCTTTTGCAAAGGACCCACTTGTCCAGTGCATTAAACTAATATCCACCTTGGGAGGTCGGGGATAAATACATGCTTGCAATGATGCTGGCAGCCCATGAGAGTGGTGAATTCTAATAAGGGCTGGAATCCACGGAGCTGCTCACATCACTCAGCACGGGGCTCACTCATCCCTCCTGGGCCCTTCTGCATGACGGTAATAGAAGAGGCTTCACAATACATCTCAATTAGTGGTTACCCAACTCACTGAGGTCCCCACGACTTATGTTTACCTTTAAAGGAGGAAAGAACTGATTTCAAAACCACCTTCCCCATGGAAGACATGCACATGGGTTAGGAGAATACAACACTGGGGGACTGCTGAAGAAAATCTCATGGAGAGCGTGAGCTGTGTCTCTACTATGTACAAGAGAGACTGGCATTTAACGTGAGCATCAGAGGTGCAGTGAGAACATAACCCATCACCAGTCATTCAAATCCCTTCTTTGAGTCGGATTTGGTATTGCAAGAGCATAGCCCAATGGGTTTTAGGACAATTTCCAACAGCCAAAGCTGTCATGAAAGTCCTTGCTACCGAAACCGTGTGAATCACAGTAAGCCACTCACTGTTACTGTTTTACCAGCGGGGAAATTGAGCGATAGGAAGTTTATGCAATATGTTCAAGGCCACATCAATGTTTAAATGATAAAAAAATAAAATGATAAGCTCAAGTATTCTATTGTGGCCCCCAAAACCTAAATATAGGTGGAAGAACCCTTTAATCCAATCCGTAAAAATCTGGATGGTGTTAACGTCTACATTTCAAACAGATTCTTTCACAAAAGAAATCTTCACTTTAGAATTCATTTACATGGCAAAATTATCCTATGACATTTTTAAAAATTCAAATTTTTTAAAATAAAGGTTAACCTCCTTGGCTATACATTGTTTATATTCAACAGATGGCTTCATCATTCTGAAACTTTCAAAGTGAAAGATGTTTACTCGAATCTCATTTTTCCTTCAGGTTTTAAGTGCTTTGAAGCTATAGATAAAATTCCCAGAAGTAGCAGGGGGAGATGAGGGAAAAAATATAGCAGGTATAAAACAAGGCATCCGAGAACATTTAACTGTTCACTTCGTCCTTAAAAGATAAAAGCAATATCACCACCTGTTTCTCCGTCATCTGGAAATAATTTTAAGACTGGCATTTTTATTAATCCATCCCGTTCCTATGACATTTAGCCCTATGAGCTGCCTCTGTTGAAATGTAAAGCATGACAATTTATAGAATCCCTTCCCAACTCTTTAGTTTCCACACAACAACTGTTTAAAACCCTGGCTCCCTCTTAGGAAGATGACCTTGCTTGAATCTGCAACCCTCCACGCTGTTCCTGCATAGCTGCAGAGGTTGCAAGTGGAAATTCAGAATTAATCTCATGCTGCTAGGTTTTGATGTTTTCAAGCGTGCTTATCCTGCTCTGTGTGGAGAGGGGCTGAGCTTGGCTTAGAAGCCACAGACCCTGGAGCTCTAAGCCCGGCTGGGACGTGTGTGAGACATGGAACCCTAAACAGTGGCATGAGCGCTCTGGACAGCAATGCTCTCTTCTGCAAAATGGTGGGAAGCTTGTGCCCAGTGGTTTTCTTGTTCGGATTAATTGAGATAATGATGGTAAAGAGAAGCAGGTGATTGGGAAACAGCAGGGTTCTCCCTCACCCCAGGTATGGCCTGTGTTCCTCCGTCTTCCCTCTCAGCTAAGGTCGCACTTCCCTTCCCTCCTCACTGTCCCTCCACTGCGACACCACGCAGGGCACAGGCAGAGTCAGGGAAGCCATACGCTCACCTGCTTCTGTTCTCCTGCTCCTCCTCTTCCTGTGTGCTCACCCGCTTCGCACAGAGTCTGCAGGTGGTTCCTCCCAGGGACGTCTGGCTGGAGGCTCTCTGCGAAGATGACCGTTGACTCAGGGACTTCTGGGAAGATGCCTGGGTGGAGGCTCGCCTTCAGGAACATGGACACAATTAGGAGATGCACACGCAGGCACAGTACAGAAATTTATCCTGACACACATCACTTTCTCTCTACACACCCCAAACCACTCATATACGCAGAGCACACACAAGCACACACATGCACAGGCATATGAGCGGCATGCACCTAAACACATACATGCACACATGCACACGCCCACACACGTGTGGCCACACATGCACACATATGCACATACAATACACACATACACACGTGTATGCAAATAAATGCATAAATGCAAGGACGTGCCTTCCCACAAGCACATGCATACACACACTCGTGTGCACACATAAACACACCTACACAAGTGCACACACGCTTGCACACAGGCAAACCAAGCCTGTGTCCCTGTGTGCCCACACCCACACCCACACACACCCGCCCTGGGGTGCTTTCTCCCTGAGCTCACTGTGGCTGGTGCCACCTCCCCTCAGAGCCAGCCAGTGCCGGCCACAGCCCTTCTGGCTCCATGCCAGGATTATATATATCTTGAGGGATTTGAGACACCCCAAGGCTGCTGGGAGGGGCTGCAAATGTTTGGCTTTGTTTGGTACAAGGGATGGCAACTAAATAAAAGTACCCTAAGCGTTTCTAAATATAGGGTGTGGGTGACATGAGGCAGGCACCTGGGCCACAGAATGCCTGCCCGTGGTCCCTCCCTCTCTTCACCACAGCCTTCCAATCAGCCTATTAAGATTGCAGATTTGCTGCTAGACAGACAGTGTCCATGGGGGCGTGAGCTGCCATCCTGGATGAGGCCATCTCCAAGAAGCTTCCGGCAGGTGCAGCTCCACACCAACCCCAGAGGCAGGGATTCTTGATCTTGGCACATCCATGATCAATGTAGCAAAATCACTAATATTGCCTCCCATTCCGTCTTTACTTTGCCACCCATTAATTTCTCTCCTACCGACAGCCTTTCCCACGAGTTTCAACCTCATTTATCTTTATTTTGGGTGGCTCTTTAGATCCTAGTTCTGGAAGGCATGCGATGAGCAGTAAAATCAATGAGCTCATACAAAGGACTTCCTGCCTCCCCACCTCAACCAGGAGCTCAGAGCCCGGCCAGCAGGACCTGCCAGGACATGGCACCAGCTCCACACAATGCGGCTCCGTGGCAGGACCTGGGCATGGGAGAGGCTGCCATCCCTACTCTCTGACGCCTGCAAACCCATGCCTCTGCAGGGCTGACAGGACTGGAAAAGCCGTTAAATGTCAGACCCCCATAATCAAAGCTCTGAGCGTCTCATCAGCCAATGTCAGCTTACTTTTTTGATGCATATTCATCCAGCAGGTACCGAGTTTGAATATTACGGTAGGACTGGTCGAAGTGCCTGTGTCTCTTCTGGTAGAAGGGGACGGCCACAAGGGACATCTTGGCGTGCTCCTACAAAGAGAGTCACACACAACACTGAGCTCCCTCGCAGGCATCATGAGGCCTCTGCAATTTCTGCATCATTCCCAAGGGGAAAATGAACTCCAGTTAATAAAACCGCCTTGGGAAGGGAAAAAACGGAAGATTACATAACCAGAAATCACCTTAGACCAGCAGTCAGGAAGCCTATTAACTTCCCAGGGATCCAACTTTATTTTTTGTTTTCTCCCATAACAGTTGGAAGATTGGGCTGGTGTTTCATTTAACTGTGAACTCAACAAGTATTCCTAGAACCCCTGGTGTGTTCAGGGCAAAGTTCAAAGCAATGTGAGTGGAAAGGACAAAAATAATTAAAGCAGATTAGAGAAGTAAACAAACACTTACAATACAAGAGAACATACGATAAGAGCCAAGAGCTTGGGGAGATAGAAGGTATCCTGGGAATGGCAGGAGCCGAGGACGGCCGAGTGGCCCTCGAGGCAGGTGACATTAGAGAGGAGCCTTGGTGGACAGGCAGGACTGCCAGGCGGAGGTGGGAAAGGAGGGCAGCCCGTGAGCAAAGGTCGGGGCAGGAGAATCCAGGATCGTGGGAGATTTGCAGGGGTGTGACCAGAGATCACTGTGGAAAGATGCAGCCGCAAGCAGAGGTGGCTGGTGGCTGGTGTCTGACTGGGGAGCCGGGGGTTGTTCCACCACGCAACGGGGGACATGGAAAAAGGGACTGGCTGGAGACACCCCCTGGAATCTGCCGTCTGAAGTCTCGCTGGTTACAGTAGATGGGTGTGGCAGGAGGTGAGCAGGAAAGTGAGGACGGAGCCTGGCATCAAAGCCTCAGGGGTGTGGGGAAATTTGAGAGCGTGGATGAAATTCTCCCCAAACAAGAAATCATCGAGTTCCATCCTTTTCTCTGGGAACTTGCAGCATTACAGGTGTTAGACATGGCAATCTGTTGTACATGTTCACCCAAAATACATAAAATGCCAACATGCTGAGTGACTCGATCATCGCTACAAAGTGATGCAGGGACCATATTGCTAAATTTCTGCAGTCATTAGTTTCCCAAACAAGGTGCAAAAGGACTCACAACCTGAGCTCCATTTTTGACTCTTCTGTTTAAACGATGAGAATCTGTCCTTATTTAAAGACAGAACTCCTCGGTAAGGCCCCATGGCACAGCCGCAGGGAGGCCACCCACATCCCGGCCCATGGGAATGAGACTTGGGTGGAAAATGCCAAGGGCTGCTGGGAGATGAATGTGTCATTGTTCAGATCTCCAGGGTACGTGCTAGAAAACCTACCACAACACATAAATTGCCCCAAGGACACTCCTTAGGATCTGTTTCCTTTGAACTCTGTGATCTCCGAGAACGACAGTATTGTAGAGCTTGGAAAGATCACTAGGGATTATCCAAACTCCTGTTCTACAGGGAAGAAAACAGGACACACAGGCCAGAAAGGAGAAATTCTTCCTCAAAAGCATGTAAAAGAGGCTCCCCCTGCCCCAAGGCCATCCTTATTCTGGGCCTTTATTACTCTGCCACACTAACTCTCTCAATATTGCCTCTTAAAACTCAACTAGTCAACCAACCACCCCACCCCAGGAGGGCCCAGCCGTGTTTCAGAGTGTGCCAGCATGCATTCTACTCCAGGGATATAACAGAACGTGGCACCTGACAGAACACAGTAAAAGCATATCTCCTCCGCCCGCCCCAATACTGAAGGAGGCATCATAGTGCAGAGGTCAAGTGCCCCGGTTTTGACGTCTGGTAGACCTGGGATCAAATTCTGACTCCAGCATTCGGATGAGGCCTGGGTAGCTTCTAGCTCCTCTAGCTCTGGTGTTCCATATTGAATCTGTACCACGCCTGGCACTGGCCCTGGTACCGAGATCGGTAGCTGTCTCTGTTACACTGCGACTGTTATCGTGGTTCAAGAACTCTGCAGACAGGAAAAGGTATCTGAGAAAGTCTATGTATTGCTTTACTATTTGAAATCTCCCCAGACGCAGCTCACTGGGATTTTCCAATGAGTTAATCAAGGTGGATCTTCAGGAAGCGCTTCCTGCTCGGAAACCCATTTACTCTCTCTGGGGTTCACCAGCAGGGTACTGGGAAGAGCTCTCTGAACTGAAGTTGGAGCAAGGTTGGGGAAGATGTTTCAGCTTCCATCCAGTGTCCTATCCAAGGTTCTTCTGGGATTGGCCTGACGAATACCAGGCAGTTCCACTCCAGCAGACACGTGAGCCATCCCCAGTACCTGCTATTGCAGCACAGGCTCAAGTGTCATCACAGTATTTACTTACATTTATGTTGAGTTGCACCTCAGATGTGTTTCTATTTCTTGGCAAAGGGAAGAGTAAAAATGCGACCGATGAGGTCAAAGGAGAAAAAAGAGGAGAATCACCCTGGATGGAAATCGTCCTCCTTAGACCTAAGACCTGGAACGATGTGAAGCGGCTCAGGCCTTGAGAGCTCACAGACTAGCTTATCCTTCAACTAGTCTGGGACGTCCTGTCCAGTGTGTGTGCAGAACCAGCAGCCCACGTATCACTGACTTGACACCCAGTCCTCTGGGCCTGGAAGTCTTCAAACACTTCATGTGTGAGGGGCTACACTTTGTAGTGCTTAGCAAGGCAGAGCTGGGATCAAGTGTGCACACTTCCTGAACTCCTCACTCCGATGGTACTGTACTGTGGAAGTCTCCCTGGGGTGTCTTTGGATGGGGGTCATAGGCACTTTGCTGCATTTATCCCCACATGTATTCCCTGCTCACTTCATGCTCAGGACCACCAAAATCAGGAGGTGTCAGAGGCTTTGCAGAATCCGTCAGCCTCAGTTCATTCCACAAGAATGGCAATTGCCATGTGCCAGCCAAGCCTGAATCAGAACCCTTGGATTTCAACAATGAAAACATCTTAGAGCTCCTGGCTCAGAGGAGTAGCAGCCTCAAGTCTTCTGTGCATTTGACTCCCGGTGCCAGTGTGCCTTCAATTCCACTTTTATCAATCTCATGCCCAACCCAGAAAACTAGCAGGATGGCACGTCCAGCCTCACCCACCCGGAATGTGTGTCCCCGCTGCAATCTCTTCACTTTTTGGGGGACTTCCTATGTTAGAACTTCCCCAGCATCCCTCACGCAGCCTGGGCCACCACCTCCTGGCCGGGTGTGATGGCCCTCCTGAGTCAGTGGGGAAGCAAATTCCCACGGACTCATCGCATGCTGGGTGCCTGCATCCCTGGCAGCACAGGGCCCTTCTGCGTGCAGGGAACCCTGGAGAGGACCTGCCAAGTGCACCCTACAGGTCCAGCATCCCTTATCCAGAATGCTGGATCTGTAATCCATGGACCAGAAGTGTTTCCAATGTCTGATTTGTTTTTCAGACTGTGGAATATTTCCATTTATACTTACTGGTTGAGCAACTCAAATCCAAAAATCAGAAACCTGAGATGCTCGCACAAGCATTTCCTTTGAGAGTCATGCCAGCGCTCAGAAAGTTTCAGGATTTAGAGCATTTTGGATTTCTGATCTTCAGATTTGGAGTGATCAACCTGTACTATTTATGACACTATAAAGAAAATGGCAGGACCTAGGCCGATCAGCACCCCAGTGTCCCTCCACTGCCTATGCAGAAAGCTATTTTCCTTTTTAAGGAACTATCTCAGACATGTGTTAAATACCCGCTACACACACCAAAAAAAAAGAAAAAGAGAGAGAGAGCAAACAGCCTTTCCTCGCAGGGCAGTTTTTGGTGTGAGTCCCTGGGGCTCAGGGGCATTGGGAGGCTGCGACTCCAGTGGGGACCTGCTGACCTTGAGCTCAGGGCCTCCACCTGCTCTGCTGTAAAACCAGGAGGCTGAGCAAGGTGGCAGCTAACAGTCCAGCGGCTCGGACAGTGTGTGTGTAGGTAATCCTGGAGCCACACTGCGCTGTTAGCACAGACCGTCCCCAGGGAAATATGACTCGCCCGGGTCACCGGCAGGGCCACGGCCGAACCCAGGCGCCAGCTGAGTCTCCTGACGGCGTCCAGCCCACTTTCCACCACAGCCCGGCTCCCCGGCCACTCCCGGAATGCTCCTGACACGTTTAGGAATCATGACACCAGGATGAAACGTGAGCCTGTCCTCCAGTGCAGGGCACTGTGTGTCTGATATCCCCATCCTAATCCTCCTGCGAACAGTATGTGGAGCCCATTCCTCATGTCACCAGATGTGTTTTAATTTGCAAAAAATGTCTGAAGTACAAAACACTGACTTCCACTCAATGAATGAAATTGTTGTTTGTACAGTTAAAAATGTCAAAGTCAATAAATACACCAAATTAAAGCATTTCTAGAGGGGAAATGGACTCCAAAACACACAGCATTGGCCTGTGCCCCAGGTGGCTAAGTCCTTGGCTCCCAAGACAAGTTTTAGCTCAGGACTTGGTTTATTAAATAACGCCTTAAATCATCTTTGTTCCACGCTTTCTTTGAGTCCTGTTTTACTTCTACTTAGAAAGGAATGTGAAATGGAGAATTAGAAAAAGCCAGGTGTTCCCAGCGACGGCAAACCCCTTCCTTCCGTGTCAAGTCTGGTGCCTTCCACATGCAACCACCCAGCCCCACTGACTTTCTCCAGCAGGTTTCATCAAGAGTGCACCCTGAGAAGGCACAGCCTCTATCAGCAGAAGTCTGCAGGTTCACAGCACACCCAACGGCACCAAGAAGAAAACAGCCATGAGAACGCTGTCATTTTTGGGCAAGGATTATTCTCTTTCCCATACCCTGGATAATATAGACTAGGTCTAAGCTGAATGACTCTCAACTCTTTTTTCCCCTAAGAAAATGTCCAGTTTTATTATTTCATACTTTTATAAGCCAGCTCTCTCCTCTGGGGAGGCTTTCATTTTGGAGAATCTCATGAAAATTGCAGACATCAGTCCCCTGACTGGGGGGCCCCTGGGGCCATGCTGAGACCAGGGTTAAAATCCAAAGCACACGCTGCAGGGTGCTAGACGGCACTTAGCAAAGACCATGGCTGTGGGAAATAAACTGTTAGTTGAGCATAAAATTTCGTCAAAGAAATACAGAGCCCAGAACTAATTGCTCTGTTTTCCACGGTGAAGGGTGCCTGCGAGGGAGTGCACTGGCTCTCTCTGCTTGACCCTGAAGAAGAGCTACTTAGAAAATGTGAGTGCAGAAGTTACCAGTCCTCCCCTTAAAGCCACAAATTAGAAAAGGAAAGAAGAGAAAGACACTTACCCAGACAGAAAGGAAAATTGCAAGGAGGAGAGAGAAGCCCTGGCCACCGGCTCACCAAGCCACCCACACTCCAGCCAAGGAAGGCAGAGCTGACTCCTGCAAAGTGCCTGTGCCTCCCTCCAGTTTAAGGTCTGAGGAGCTGCTATATATAGACGCCCGGGCCTGCCTCTCCCCACATCGATGGCCGCATCATAAATCACCAGCCTGACCTCAGGAGGAAAAGCTTCTTATTCAAATGGAGGGCGGTGGAAATCACAATTCAAAACTGGAACGCGTCCCTTCTGAGTCCCAAAGTGCACTTTCCGCAGGAAACCGGGTGTGACACTTCAGCCCCTGACCCAGAAAGAGAGGGCAGGACGCTGACTTCCCACGCTCCCTCCTGCAGCTCTCCTCCACGAGTTCTAATCCTTAGGTGTGAATCCTCAGACATATCTCCAACCCTTTCAAGCTACAGGTTCCCTGGCACATAAACTGATACCCCCGAAGGATTCTTTAATTATGATGGGGATTTCAGTGAGCATGTGGGCCATTCGCAGGCCTGGACTCCAGAATTGGGGTCAGCTGTGGCAGAAGCAGGTGCGCAAGCCCATGGGTTTGTGTGCGTGTGTGTGCGCGTGTGTTTGTGTGTTTGTTCGTTTTTTCATTTCAAGAACGACTCAGGTCTTCACTTGATTGTATCTTAGGGCTATTTTAGCAAGAACTGCCGACCCAGAAGAGGAGCGGTGCCTACTGGGCAAGTTGTGGCTTATTTATAGCCATTACCACAGATGCACACGGCGTCTACACCACACGGATAACCACAGGGTGCCCGTCGTTTCGCACAGCGTGTGTCCAAATATAAATAACACACACCTGGCACGGTCCTGGGCTGCAGCCTGGCCAAGAGGCGGGGCCTCAAGGGGACGCCCCCATCTGAGAACCCGGACAGTCACACTCGGGCTGCACCTCTCCACAGGGGCTGAGGACCTCGGCCAGCTGCTCCGCCCACGGGGGCTCTGCTCCCCAGCTCCAAAATGCATGTAATAACTTTCCTGTACGTTTGTTGTGACAATTAGAGAAAATATGATATGAGAATTGCCTAGGAGCCTTAAGAAACTCCACGTTCTCACACTGGGGCATCAGGGGCACAGCCAAGAACCAGGGAGCAGGTGGATGGAGGCGAAGATCAGATATGAGAAAGATGCAAGTACAGCCTCTTGCTGGGCCCCAGTGCGTCCGGGACGCTGGATCAGGAGGCGAGTGTTTCTGTCTTCTTCTCCTTCATATTCCAATGGCCTAGCATTTAATCCAATTGGTGTTTGCTGAGTGGCTTTTTAGTCTATTCAGGCTGCTTTAACAAAACACCATAGTCCCTGTAGCTTATAAAACACTGGAGCTTCTTTCCCACAGTTCTGGGGGCTGGAAGTCCAAGATCCAGGTGCCAGCAGACACTGTCTAGTGAGAGCCTTCTGGTTCTGGAATGGCGCGGTCCCTGAGTCCTCACTGCGTCCAGGGCCGAGGCCACTCTTGGGGCCTCTGTGTGAGGACACTGATCCCACTCGGGAGGTTCTACCTCCATGACCTTGTCACCTCCCTAAGGCTCCACCTCCTCATACTATAATTTTGGGATTAAGGTTTTAACCCACATATTTTTGGGGGGGTGCAAACAGCAAGACCAGAGCAAGCAATGTTTCCTTCCCGTTTATCAGCATCTCTTTCCCTAGGGAAACCAGTTCTCAGGGACCTGGGGGACTTTCCTTCAGCCCCTCTGACTTCCTGCCTCTGAGTGTGGCCAACACGGGAGGGGCAGTAATGGTGCCCTGTCCCCTCAGGTGGCATCTCAGTCCTCTGGGTCCCAGTCCTAGCATCTCAGGAGGGGACAATCTCATCCCGGAGAGGGGCCTCTCCTGAGAGAAGGAAAGGCCAGCACACTCCTCCTCCTTATCTGACATTTCACGGTTGCTGTGCCCTCCTCCTGTGATATAGAAATTGAGTTTCCTACAGTGCCACGTCTAAGAAAGCCTGGATCTTTCAGCCTCACCACCCAGAGAGCAGAGTGTGACCTGGGACACAGACAGGCTCCTGATGGGGACACAGCTTTGCCTTCTGCTGGGGACAGGAGACCCTTTCCCACCCTCCTCATAGGCCCCTATCTCCCTGAGCCGTGTCTGCCCCTGCCCTCATGGGACAAGCTGCCGAAACTCCCTGGGTGAGGTGCACCTGCAGGAAGCCTGGAGCCAAGAAGGGACAAAGGACAGAGGGAGGTGGTGGGACCAGGCATGGGCCCTGTGTTCTCCACCAGACACACCAGCTCTGGGGCAGACAGGCTCCTTCTTGCCGAAGCTCCTTGGGCTGGCTTTCTATCATCTGCCGTCAAGGGAATCCTAAGACAAAGGAAGAGTCCAGCAATCTCATTTCCACAGCTCAAATTGGCAGCCTGTGAATGGAAAACAGTTGACCTCACTGAGGATGTCCCATGACATAGAAAAGAAGATCAAAATGCAAAGAGTGACATTTTAAAGCCACAAGCCTTCAATCCTGTGGAATCCCAGGCCAGATTGTTCATGGGTGAAGTTACATTCTATAAAGCAACAGTTCCCAACTTTTTTGGCACCAGGGTTCAGTTTTGACAATTTTTCCAAGAACAGTGGGGAGGGGGGATAATTTCAGGATGAAACCGTTGCACCTCAGATCATCAGGCATTAGATTCTCATAAGAAGTGTCCAGCCTAGATCCCTCACATGTGCAGGTCACAGTAGGGTTTGTAGTCCTGTGAGAATCTAAGGCTGTGGCTCTTACAGGAGCTGTAGCTCAGGCGAGAATACTCACCAGCTGCTGTTCACCCTGCCATGCGGCTCCTCACAGGCCACGGACCCCGAGGCTGGGGTTTGGGACCCCTGTTACGTTGCACAGAGCTGAAACTGACATTCGATTCAGAAAAATCAGTTTGGATATTTGAAAGAAATAAAATTATTCTTAAGATATTTTGTTCACTTCCATGCATTCCGTCTCAGAAAACAAAAAGTGCTCCTGTGTATTTTAGAAATTATCCATTCGACAGGCCAAACGTTCAGTTTTGTGATTGAAAGGAGGACGGCTTACCGGAAAGAGGCTTTGCAGTTGCAGCCACAGCACAGAGGGGAAGGGGCAGGGGGTCACCCTCCATGCTCTCCCAAACCAGGGGGTGATGAGGCCAACAACCAAGGCATCTGGTCCCCACAGAGCACGTGTGCACAGGCCGCGGAAGGGAGACTGGAAAATCTGGAGGCAGAAAACTCTCTTGAGGGCATCAGCCCCCATCAGCACTGCCTCTCGTTCCCAAACCCTGAAAACCTGAATCTCAGAAAACAGGCCCACTTTAAAGAAAAGTGTTTTGGTTTTTTTTGTTTGTTTGTTTGTTTTTTTGATTGATTGATTGATTGAGATGCAGTCTGGCTCTGTTGCCCAGGCTGGAGTGCAGTGGTAACCTCCGACTCCTGGGTTCAAGTGATCCTCCCACCTCAGCTTCCCAAGTAGCTGGGATTACAAATGTGTGCCACCATACCCGGCCTGTTTTTGTTTTTGTTTTTGTTTTATTTGGTATTTTTAGTAGAGACAAGGCTTCACCATATTGGTGAATAGGCTGGTCTTTAACTCCTGTCCTCAAGTGACCCACCCATCTCGGCCTCCCAAAGTGCTAGGATTACAAGCATGAGCCACCATACCCAGACTTGTTCCTTTTTTCTGTCTTTAGAATGTCTTTCTTCCTATCTATGCTTGTGTAGTTCTTATTTAGAATTCAAACCTCAAGAAAATCACATCCACTTAGATGAGTTAACTGCAAAGTCTAAATGTGAACCTTCTGAAAATGTTGATTGTGAGGGTAACCTTGTTTAGAGAAATACAACTGTCACCTTCTTAATTTCCAAGAAGTTCAATAGATGTCTCTTTGAGGCCATGCTTAATCCACTAATTGACGAAATAGGTTGCTAACATTCAGAGGAAGCACCTTCCTTCTAACATCTCACTAAGTCAGTGAAACAAGTGTCCACAGAAAGCAGCAGCTCAGTAATGAGGAACCCTTTACCGACATGAATCACTACAGATTCCCAATGTTCCCACCATTTCTGAACCATTTTCCAGGAAAGTAGGAAAAGAAATGCTTAGGTTTCCTTAGCTTGTTTTTTCTTTTCTGTATAATTTTGACTTTATTTTATACTCCCTAGTAAGTTTACCTGCTACCTCTTTTGAAGCCAACATTAATGTAACTACACATCAATTTCTGAGTGAAGATTTCCCCAACTGCACCATCTTACTCTTCCCCAGGCACTCTCGCCACAGCAGCCACCAAAGTGTTGGCTTCTTCTCCCCAAACATAGCACATTCTCTGTGCTTAATAAAGGAGTTCTGAATTAACTACCCAATGAATGGATTCGAGAGACACGAAGAACTTACTATTGTTAAGTATAATCGTTAATAGTGGCTCAGAACTAAACAGAAATATACAGCGTTGACAAAGCTAGGCTATATTTAGTAATTCGTTACCTCAGCTTAAAAATATATATGGTAGACAGACAGATGGATGGATGGATAGATAGATATTGATAGATATAGACACTTTAAATATATGTACACTTTTAAATACATTTAAATTAATATTTATGGAGCGTTTACTATGTCTCAGAGTACCTGCATGCCTTAGTACTCTAACTCTATGTAGTGGGTAATATATAAGACATACGATGTCTGAAGTAGACTTTCACTTTTATCTGTGATAAAGTTGCTTCTAGTAGGACAACATTCTTACCCAGAACAAGTAACAATCCAGATAAAATACAGAGAGTGAGAGATGGAGAAAGAGTAATGAAAGAAAGAGAGAAAAACAGATAAGCGAATGGACACATGAGCAGATGAATAGACAGACAGATGATGATGATGATAGGTTAGATTGACAGACTGATTGATAAAGAGATTGATGATATATAAGCTACATGATAGATAATAGATGATAGAGTGATAGAAAGATAGAAAGATATTTACCTTTAATAGATATATTAATATCTATTAATAGTAAGAGAAAAAACACTGAACGAATAAAAAATAAAAACACCTTTCTTTTCTATTTTTGAGTTCTAGGATTATCTTGGATATCTTCACTCTTTTCTTCTACAGTAACATGCTATCAATCCCACCAGTGCATTAAAAACTTCTCAGGCACTATATTGATTGATATAGATGTAAATAGATAATATATGATAAAGCGATAGAGTGATGATAGAGATGACAGATAGATAGAGATAGATGAATGATGGAGATAGATAGATAGATAGATAGATAGATAGATAGATAGATAGATAGATAGAAAGAATACAAAGACAGACAGATGATACACAAGAGAGCCGTGAGAGCAGCCAGTGGTTTGAGGCCCAGTCCTAGTGAGAATTATGCCTCCTGAAGTGGGCACTCTCTCTGCACATCACTTTCTATCTCTGAGCACTTTGCTGATTTGTGGCTGGGTTGAAGGTAAGGAAGAGGAAAGGGCACTGCTGTTGAGAAGCAGAGGAGACAGCAGAGCTTCCTGCAATACTGTGAGGCTGGGGAGAGAAGAATTGGAGTCTGGGCCTGACAACGCATCCAGGATTTGAGAGGCCAAGATTCTAAAGAGGGGGAAGGCTCAAAGATCAGAGCCCAAATCTCAGCACCAGGTTTCACCTCAAAGCACTCCATGAGCATAAGGAGGCAAGCAAAAAGTGGTGAGAAACCAAAGCAGAGCTGCTGTTGGTTTTCCAGTGCTCTTGAGTCGGGGTTTAGGACCCCCAAAAAATGTGGGGCCACATTAAACGAAGCAGACTCTCCATTTGCCAATGGTGTATATTCTTTGGTGAGTTGTCCGTCCAGACCTTTCGCCCATTTTTTCGCTGGGTTGTTTCTTTTCTTATTGTTGAGATTTAAGTGTTCTTTGGGCAGCAGTGCTTTAATGGACGTATATTTGCAAGTATTTTCTTGCAGTCTGTGGCTTGCCTTCCCATTCTGTTGATCATGTCTTTTGTAGAGCAGACGTATTTAATTTTATTGACGTCTGGCTTATCAATTACTTTTTTCATCAATTGTGTCTTTTGTGTTATTTCTAAAAACTCATTGCCATACACAAAGTCATCTAGATGCTCTCCTAGAATGTGTTTCTGAAAACATTAAAACACAAATGGAAATTCTAGAGCTGAAAAATAAAACTAATGAAGTTAAGAACTTGACAGTTTTCATAACACTTACTGTCTCTCCTTTTTCCCTAAGGCCAATATGACCCCCATGCTGTGGGCCACATTCCCTCACGTGGAATAATCCCAGCTGACACAGTGTCTGGAACACTTTGTATGACCATTAGCTGGAAAGGAAAACCTCAGAATTCATGGAACAGCTGAAAAATACTCAAAAGGGCATGGACTCAGTAGTGGATCAAAACCAGCCCTGTGTTAAAGGCTGATTTCATGTCAACTAAAAAACTTAAAAGCAAGCTTTGAAATAATCAAACTGTTTGGAAAAAAAAAAAGCCTTCACTGTATTAGAGCCAAGCTCAAAAATATTTCTAGAATACAAAAATATCCAGTAACCAAGAAGTTAAAGTTCACAATATCTGATATTCAATTAAACATACCAGAAAAATGCAACATATGAGGAGAAAAATAATAGTAACATGCCCATAAAATTGGTAAACAAAGACATTAAAACAGTTGTAACTATGTCCCATGCACTCAAGAAGACAGAGAATAGATTGAACATACTAAATAAAGACACAGAAGATATTAAAAAGATCCAAATCAAACGTTTTGAGATGAGAAATATAATGCCCGAGAATTTTTTAACGCACTGGTGGGATTGATAACATGTTACTGCAGAAGAAAAGAGTGAAGATATCCCAGATAACCCTAGAACTCAAAAATAGAAAATAAAGGTGTTTTTATTTTTTATTCATTCAGTGTTTTTTCTCTTAATATTTTATTTTAATAACTAATGAAAATAAATCAAAAATAAAATAGTAAGAGAAAAAAACACTGAATGAATGAAAAGAGCATTGAGGAAAACTTGAAGCAGACAAATACACATGCAGTGTCCCCAAAGAAAGAACTCAGACAAAAGAAAACAGTTGAAAAAATGATGTCCACATTTTTTCTAAATTTTCTGAAAAATATGACTGTGCAGGCACAAAAGGCTCAACAAACATCAAGCTCAAAACACATAAACCAAACTACACCAAGTCACATCATAATCAAATTGCTTAAAGCCAGTGATTAAAAGGAAACCTTAAAACAGGGCAAGAAAAAGAAACACAGTGTATGTATAGAGAAGTGAAGATAAGAATGACAGCAGACTTCCCATCAGAAATGATGCAAACAGGAAGACAGTGACACAGTATCTTTAAAGCGCTCGAAGAAAAGACCGTCAACCTAGAATCCTATACCCAACAACAACAAAAAAAGGTTCTTTCAAAAACGAAAGTGACGTAGCCCAGGTGGTGTCAATGGACACTTAGTGGGGATCCCAGCAGAAAGAAAATGTCCCTGCCACACATACCTCTGATAAGGGAATCTGGATGTGCAGCCCACCTGATCATGCTCCTGCAGTAATAAGACAGCACCTCTTTCCTCTGCCAGTATGGTGCCTCCTAAAATATAACAATATATATAAGACCCAGAGCCTCTTAACATAATACCCAAAATGTCTAGGTTTCAATCAAAAATTACTCAGTCTTACTTTATGCAAATAACTTCCTCTCCTAATCCACAAAGTCATCTAAAGCCAAACACAGGAGATCCGTCAGCTTCCCATTATCCCAACTACCTTCTCTCCCTGAAGCCAGCATCCCTGAGCTGTAGACCCCACTCCCTCATGGTGCTTAGGATGTGGATACGGTCAGTCCCTCACACCTATGTCCACCATGACTGCATCTCTGTTGCTCAGTTGGGTCCTTTCCCATCATTATTGGAACATTTTTCAGGTCTCTCCTAAACTTAAAAACAACAAACAGTAAAAATCCTTTCTCAGACCCACTTTCTCCTCCAGCTGCTGCTCTCTCCTTCACAAGCAGTGTTGAAAGAGTTGTGTATAGTCACATTTTTTCCATTTCTTCACTTTCCACTAACCCTATTCCAACCTCCCTTCCACTCATATCACATCACTAACCAAAATAGCTCTAAGCCACCAATGACCTCTGTGTCACCAAATCCACAGGACATTGTCAGCTCTCAGGTTACCTGATCTCTCCCCATTAGTTGGTCCACTTGACCCCCACCCCTTCCTGAAGCACAGTTTCCTTAGCCTCCGTCGTGCCACACTCATCCCGTTTTCTTTCTGTACCTGTTTTCTTCTTCCCCCTTGGTTGGCTCTATCTTCTTCAGCCCACCATTAAGTATGGAAGTTGCTCCCACTCACTTCTCAAATCACTCTTCCTGTCTAATCCCCTGCTCCTTCCTAGGCAACCCCAAACACATGCTGTGTAGGAATGGCTTTAATTACTCTCACCTCCCCGATGGCTTCCAGAGGGAGGCGGGGCTCACATTGAGTTGTCCCTCACATCTCCTTTGAATGATAAAATGGAACCTTAAACTCAACAGGTCAAAGACTAAACTCAGGAGCCCACCTGATCTCTTTGGTATTTTATACCCATGAATGGCTCATGCCAGAAACCTTTGATACCTCCCTGGGGCCCACACAGCTTTAAAATTTTCCCTCCTAAATACCCCACATCCATGCACTTCACTCCAGCTCCATTGCCACCCAACTCGTCCACACTTGATGGTGTCTCACCCAGATCCTGCAACAGTCCACACTCCCCACACTCCCACTTATCCCTTAGGATAAGGCTGAGGCCCTGCACCCCGACACTCACACTCATCTGCAGGCTGAGGCTGAGGCCCTGCACCCCGACACCCACACTCATCCTCCAGGCTGAGGCTGAGGCCCTGCACCCTGACACCTACACTCATCCTCCAGGCTGAGGCTGAAGCCCTGCACCCCGACACCCACACTCATCCGTAGGCTAAGGCTGAGGTCCTGTACCCCCACACCCACACTCATCCGTAGGCTGAGGCTGAGGTCCTGTGCTCCCTACACCCACGCTTATCCCCCAGGCTAAGGCCCAGATGAATATCTCAGAGTGCAGATCAGAGCAGCTCACCCACACACCCGTGAAAGCCACTTGTGTTTTAACAAGCAGCAGACGTACTGTGTGAAGCCCTGCATGGTCTGGCCGCCACCCCACTCTTCACAACGCTCTGCATGTCCGTGGAGCTAAGCTCCTTGCTCTGCCAGTCCCACGACCTGCACAGGCTTTTTCCCACCCTTTGGATTCCGCACACACGGTCCTGCTCCCCACACAAACTTCAGCAGAAGCCCCGATATTTCAGATGCCTTTTCTGACCCCGGTCAAGGTAAGGCTCCCTTGTGGCGGATTCGCCAAGAGCTGGGTTTCTCTCCGGCAGAGCCCTCCTTTGTGTCTGCAGCGCAGCTCATGGCAGGGATGTCTGGCCGGCCTGTGTTGCCCACTGAACCATGAGCACTGGGGGTTCCTCTGATGGGGGAGGTCCCAGGACCCCACTCAAAGTCCTGCACACAAAATATACTCAACAAATACTTGTTTACTAGACAAACCAACCAAATAAACTAGCTAACCTGCCTCCTGTAATCGCAGCAAGACATTTAGCGGTGATAACACTGATATTCTTCCCAAACAGCAAGGCAATTAGATTGCTTGGAGTTGGGCATTACTCAGCATCTCTGTAATACGGTGCAAAGTTTTCCATATTGTGTTAATCAAAACATATCCTAGGAGACCTGGCAGCAGGCCATGGCTATGCGCCTGGCAGATATCATACGAGCATCTGCTTGCATGACCCCCCTTGTATCCATCCACAGGGGTGTAGAGGGTGCCGTGACTACACACTGGGGCCTGAGGAACACAAAGTCCAGCTCAGGGTGGTCAGAAGTTTCCTCTCCGACCAGCAACGTTCGTCTGGACGTGGTAGGGATGGAAATGTTCTCCGTGGACAGGAAAGCCATTGAGCCCACGGACCTAATGCACACAACAGGAAAGTACGAGATTTCGGCCGTCGATCATGTGTCTAGGCAACCACAATTTCCCAGATCATGATAAAATTCAGGGTTATAATGTCATTCTTAATGCAGTACCCCTGGCTGTGTTCTAAAGCTGTGAAAGCTGCCGGTCTGCTGAGTCAGTGCTGTGAGACGGGAAGCCTTTCTCCTAAAGTGTCCGGCCCAGACGACCAAAGTTTGTGCAGAGATGACGACCGTCCTAGATCTGCACATTCACTCTGACTGAAACAGTGCCTTGCACGTTGTAGAAGCTCAATAAATACATGTGCGTTCATGGGGAAGGCATGGCTTTCGTCCTGTGGCGACTGTTGACGGGTTTCTATCTTCAGAGGTGGTGGCATGTGGCCTCCAGCTATTGGGGAGTTTATCTCCAAATGCCATTCTGTAATCACACCAAGGCTGGGCCAGGCTCCGTTTGGCCACGTTGCCCTGAGCCTGTTGTCAAGGGCACTGGCGCCGGGCCTAGTCTTCTGTTTGCTAATCTGTTGTTAAAGTTTCGTGCCCTGTGGAAAATCTCTTCACCGACCCGCGGCCCTGGCTTCCTCATCTGTAAGGTGAGCGTGGGATTAGATGATCCTCGCTAAGCTCCAATACGCTATCGTTTCAACCCTGAATGATTGTGCTGGGGAAGGGAGCTTTAACGCGCACGAACAGGGCGACCAACTGCCCGGCTCAGTATGGGATCCAGGAAACGGGACCCAGAGTGCAGCCAGCTGTGCCCAGGGAGGATTCCGTTCTGAAAGTGCTCGAAGACTCAGCAATCACAAACATGCAATCAAGCCATGTGTTCATAAGAAGAGTGCTTGTAATAAAACAAACATAGATGTCAGGCGTAAGAGCCATTCACTGTCAGGGGCCACCCGGTCCTGTGAGGAGCAGGAGGTGAGTCGTGTGTTCCAGGGCTCCAGAGGGGGCCGGGAGGGCAGAGACCAGGATAGGGTGGATGCCAGCCCCGGAGACATCCCAGACTGGGTGGAGCAGAGGAGAACATCGCCCCCAACCCCTCACTTCACCCTGCGAATGTAGAAATGGAGGCCCAGACAGGTTTAAAAACCAAAAACAAAAGGCAGGGGTCACATTGCTGTGCATTTAAAGGGTATGGACTAAAATTCAAATATCTCAATGTCTAGGTTTTGTGATGTTGCCTCCAGGAGAGGAAGGAGATGCAGAAAGCCAGGTGCAGGCCCAGGTGGGGCCAGAGTCCAGGTGCAGGCCCAGGTGGGGCCACAATCCAGGTGGAGGCCCAGGTAGGGCCAGAGCCCAGGTTGGGGGCCAGAGCCCAGGTAGGGGCTCAGGTGGGCCCAGAGTCCCAGTGGGGGCCCAGGTGCAGGCCCAGGTGGGGCCAGAGTCCAGGTGCGGGCCCAGGTGGGGCCAGAGTCCAGGTGCAGGCCCAGGTGGGGCCACAATCCAGGTGGAGGCCCAGGTAGGGCCAGAGCCCAGGTGGGGGGCCAGAGCCCAGGTAGGGGCTCAGGTGGGGCCAGAGTACCAGTGGGGGCCCAGGTGGAGGCCCAGGTGGGGCCAGAGTCCAGGTGCAGGCCCAGGTGGGGCCAGAGTCCAGTTCTGCATGTGACGTGAGCCAGACCTCCCCTCAGGTAGCTGATACTCCTGACTTCTGCTCTGCCAGTCAGGCTCAGTGTGAGGCTGGTGGGGATTCATCCAAAACCGGTTTCTCAGGTCAAAACTGTTTTAAACACATGGAAGTTAGAAATGGTCACGAGCATCCAGTGTCCTGTCATTAATATTTCTCTTCACCATTGTGTCCTGGAGGCCTCGTTCCTGGGTAAACATAGACTGGAATGGGAGGATCCTGGGACTGGAGGGAGACAGTATCTGCCCATAGCTGGGAGCTCAGCTAGGGAAAGGCTGCAAACACCAGCAGCGGCAGCAGCGGCGGCAACGGTTTCCCCAGGAGGCCGAATTCTGTGGTACCTGAGGTCAAGAGCGTGCATAGAGTTCACCCATGGCTGGTCCTAATGTGAGTGAACCTCAGATTCGGCCGTGTTGGCAGCCGCACCTGCCCCATATGGACCTCGCACAGCAGGGTCCTGGCTGAATCAGCCAGCGGGAGGATGCAGGCGAAGGAAGCTTTCTTCTCAGGGCTCAGCGCAGGTCAGGGCTAACACTCACTGTCTTCCTCCTGCAGTGAAGCTTTTGGTCTCCCCTCTGGTTTAGAAGGAGAGCCATCAGCACCGAGGAGCCGGTCCTTCTTCGGGGTCCGCACTCAGCCCCCAGCCCCTTCAGCTCTGCTTGGTGCCACGCAGTTGCCACGGCCAAGCCTGCGTCCTCGCCAGCCACTCACTAGCTCTGTGACATTGGACAAGGCACCAAATAAATGAAAGGGGGTGAAAATGAAGGAGTTAGACAAAGACATCTCTGAGGTCTGTCTCTTCCCCAAATCCCACGATCCTGCTATAATTAGGAACAATACAACTTGTCACCCAAACTGGGACCACGTAAGAGTGAAATGATTAATAAACACTGCAGGAGAACAGGCGTGCACCTACGGCCACCCGAACTATTAATATAATCAGCAGAATCAACACAACTAACGCCCAGCTGGAAAAGTATTTGACATTGTACATTTTGCAGACTATGTGCATTTAGGAGATATTCCATACAAAATGAAATATTGAAAGCAGTTGCTCCCTCTGATAATATTTTTTTCTCCAAAAGGCCATTATGTTTCCTTCTAGATTGGTTAACAGCTGAGTAAAGATTTAGGTTTTCCATGTTTTCCCCAAGAGCGCTGTACTTGATTATTTTCTTCTGTAGACATGCAGTGTTTTCACAGACTTGCCTCACTAACCATGGGTTTCTCATTGCCATTCTCCTTTAAACATTTCTCATCAGAGACTTTGCTACTGGTAAAGGACCCCGAGAAAAAAATGCATGGATAATACATCAGTGGTTAAAATATCCTAAATTAATAGAGAAGTTTTTTACATAACATTTTAATTTTGCTCAATTATATATACAATGCACAAGCTTGTGCTTATGGCCTAAAAGTACTCAATTATTCATAAATTAAAAGATGACTTTCTTGAGTTAAATTAAGGGATGACTTCAGAAAATTGAGCAAATAATTTTCAAAAGCATAAATAAATGAGAGTTGATTTCTACCCCTGGAGAGACAGAAACTGTCTCATTCCTTTTTTATTGTTAAAAACTGTTCCTGGGAACTGACAGATAATACACACTCAATAAATATTTCTTTTTCTTTTTTTTTTTTTTTTTTTTTTTGAGACAGGGTCTCACTCTGTCACCCAGGCTGGAATGCAGTGGTGCAATCTCGGCTCACTGCACCCTCTGCCTCCTGGGTTCAAGCAAGTCTTCAGCTTCAGCCTCCCAAGTAACTGGGATTATAGGCATGCACCACCACGCCCAGCTAATTTTTCTTTTCTTTTTTTTTTTTTTTTTGGAGATGGAGTCTTGCTGTGTCACCCAGGCTAGAGTACAGTGGTGCGATCGTGGCTCACTGCAACCTCCACCTCCTGGGTTCAAGCGATTCTCCTGCTTCAGCCTCCTGAGTAGCTGGGATTACAGGCCCGCACCACCAAGCTCAGCTAATTTTTGTAATTTTAGTAGAGACGGGATTTCACGATGTTGGTTAGGCTGGTCTCGAACTCCTGACCTCATGATCTGCCTGGCTCGGCCTCCCAAATGCTGGGATTACAGTGCCCGGCCAGTTTTCCTATTTTTAATAGAAAGGGGGTTTCACTATGTTGGCCAGGCTGGTCTGGAACTCCTGACCTCAAGCGATCTGCCTGTCTCGGCCTCTCAAAGTGCTGGGATTACAGGCATGCCCATCCAATATTTCTACATGTGGACATTACAAAGAAAATTTAAAAACTGAGTTAAGAGATGAGGGTGAAATCAGGAATGAAACCTGTGTTAATACTGTAAAAAGTGAGGTAAGCATCAAGTATTACCTTTTTGAATGTACAAAGTGATGTTAATTTATTGAAAATCAATATATAGGCATGTATAATCATATGACTTAAATCATCCTGTTTTTTAATTCACTGTTACACATTATTATCATTTGCACTTGGTCAAATACTATTCCTTTAGATTAAAGCTCAGACTTTTGGTCTCAGGATCCCTATGCACCCTAAAAAATTATTAATATATTTTTTTAACTTGTATTTAGGTAGATTATATCTACTTATATTGACCACATTAGAGTTTATATTTTTATAATATTTAGTTATTCATTTTGAAATAATAATAATGTAGGTTAACATTGTAGGTTAACACAAAGAACTTTTTAAGGAAACTATTTTTTGAAAGAAAAATAAGCAGAGTGAAAGTCTTTTATATTTTTTGCAAATCTCTTTAATGTTTGGCTTCAGAAAAGACAGCTGGATAGGTACTTTTGCATTTAATCTGCTGTCATTCCATTTTGGATCCAAATATATGAAGAAAACCTGTGCCAAGTAGCTGTGTAGTTGAAGAAGAGAGAATAATTTTAGTAGTCTTTTTAGATAATTGTGAATGGCCTTTTTCGCTACACTAAAAATCTAATTTCTTAAAGATTCATTGCAATGTGGAATCTGAGATTGCCCTAGTGAACTTTTCACACTGTTACATTAAAATATTTTCATCCCTCTTGCATTTCGAAGGGATCTTTTACCATTTGTGATTTTGTAACATCACACATCGGTCATTTGGAAAACAGTCGTTTGGAGTCATGCAGCTATTCCACATTTCATTATACCGCTGTGGATTACACACACACTGTTAATACAGCCACGGTCTCATCCGTGTGATCAAATTAGTTTTCGCCTCCTGGATTGCGTAGGAGGGTGTTAGAGGCGCTCGGGCATCTCCGGGACAAATCCGGCCTCGGGAAGCCTCGCCGGTGAGCTAGCGACCCTCAGCCACTAGAGGGAGCGCCACACCGTCAGAACGGTCTTCATCCCTCTATGGGAAAAACCCAGCAATAGCTGTTCCTTTAAGAAGAAATTCAGAGGCGTTTTACAGAAGAGAGAACAGTTAAAATGTAAATAATGCCATACCAATAATCTTTTGCAACGTTGAACAAAAAGTTATATTAATCCTAATTCGGCTCTAGCTAGTCTTAGTAATGGTATCCAACCAACAACATATGTATAGGTAACGGCAAGCTAGTTATTTACAGCAATGCTTATGTTGAAAATAAGTTTTGAAAACCTGGAAAGGGGGGATGAAAAGAGAGAAGACTATAAATGTATTTATTACAACTGAACTGTACCCTTAAAATGGTAAAGATGATAAATGATGTAAATATATTTCATCTCAATAAAAATATTAAAAGATAGATACAGATGGAGACAGAGATACCTATCTATAGATATCTCTATCTACCCCCACATAATATATTATATATATCTGCACATCGTGATTGTTAATTTTTATGTGTCAGCTTGGTTAGGCCACTGTACCCAAATCTTTGATTATCATTATTCTTGACATTGCCATGAAGGCATTTTTAGGTGTGATTAGCATTTTCATCCATGGGCTTTGGGTCAAGCAAATTGTCCTCCACAGCGTGGATGGGCTCGCACACTCAGCTGAAGGCCTTCAGACAAAAAGCCTGACCTCCCAGGATTCTGCCAGGGACCGGCCTGAAGACTCAACAGCAACTCTTCCCTGGGCCTCCAGCCCACCCAGCACCTCCAGAGTTACATGAGCCATTCCTTAAGATAAATCTCCTTTTATGTTGGGTTTTGTGTTTTACATCCTGTTGGTCCTGTTTCTCTGGAGAATCCTGACATGCACACAAACATCCATGCATGCACACACAAATACACAACACACAAACATGCATGCTTGCACACGTGAGTACACAACACAAACATGCATGCATGCACACACGAATACACAACACACAAACTTGAATGCATGCACACACAAATACACAACACACAAACTTGAATGCATGCGCTCACAAATACACAACACGCATACACATGCATACATGGACATATGAATACACAATACACACAAACTTGCATGCAGGCACACATAAATACACAACACACACACAAACATGCATGCACACACACATGAATATACAACACACATGCATGCATGCACACATGAATAAACAACACAAACATGCATGCACACACGAATACACAACACACACAAATACAACACACACACACACACAAGCACTGAAGACTATCACCTGGGAAAAGAAGGAAATAAGAAAATCCCACAAAGTGAATATGAAAACAGTCTTCTTCTGGACAGTCTCTGTCACAAAAAACATTTTCAAGTGACAGCCTGACTTGGGAGTCAGAAATAAAACCTGGCTGAAAGAAGGGGAGGAATGGAGTCAGTGAGCTTCCCAGGGACCCCGAAGAGGCATTCCCTGAAGGCGAGGATGCAGCTGGGTGCAAAGTTCAAGCCTCCATGCAACCCTCAGCATCCCCAGGAGAACCCCAAGCCCTGAGAGGCTTATGGGAGTCCCAGGCTGATGCTTCCCCACACACCCGACGCCTGCAGAGGTCATTGTACATATAACCTGGAAAAGCTCCCTGATCAAAGAGGAAAAGTTATTCCTACAAGTTAATTTTGATGAATTATTTTGTTCGACCCAATATATCCAAAAGATTACCATTTCAACTACTTCACACATAAAATTACTAATAAAATCTTACTTTTGTCACGCTATGTCTATGAACTTGGTGTGTATTTTACACTCACAGCACATGTTGAATCTGACCAGCCTCATTTCAAATGCTGCAAGTCTCCCTGTGCCCAGCCAGTGGCTCCGCCCGGGAACTGAACCTGGAGGGCTCCTTTCTGAGGCAGAACCCTACCCCAAACTGCAACTCCTGGGGGTGGGATTAAGCCCGAGCGAGACGGGATTAGCAGAGCCAGAAAAAAAGACAATGACCAGATCGACATGGGGGAAGGGAGCAGGCCAGGAAGCCTCAGCGAGTGAGACATCCTCTTTTAAAACACGGATCAAAAACAAGAGCAGAGAACGGTCTGTGAAATTATAAAACTTCATGTACCCACCCTCCTCCTAGAGGTTCAGGAAAGTTAAATTCTTAATCTTATAAGCACTTTTATACGAATGAGCAACAGGAACATCAAGGTTATGTCCCATAAACAGTCTTATACGGAGGAACGAGGAATAAACTAACTGTACAGGTGGAATTGAAAACGGGACAAATTCAATTCCAGTGAGGATAAGAATTGTGAGGAATCAGCCAGTTGTGGATAAAAGCACAAGTTCATTGAATGGGTTACCTTCTGAGAGGGATGGGAAACCAACTTCTTATACTAAAAACTGGGTAAATAAAAAGAAAAGAATCAAGTTCTTTTTTCCAGTCTCTTGAACGTAAATGGTACCACTGGGTAACCAAGTGTAGGTGAGGGGTGCATCTCCTTATAAAACTATTCCAGCTGACATTTGAAAACAAGGTGATGAGATAGTAGCACCTTCTCAGACTCCTTTTCTGTTTTCCGCATTAAATTCTCAAATTCAGTTTTTTTCTTTCTTAAACAGTTCTGAACTATATAAGATTTATTTTTAACATTCCCTATATAGATGTGTGTTTTCTAAACAACAACTACTGGGAATTTGAATACCACTTCGGGCCTTTTGAACGATCTTCCACAGGTGTTGGCCCCTTGCTAATTGACAGGCATTTCTAACCCTAGTGCCCGTGTTATTTTATTTTAGTTTCCATGACTCTGTAATGGAGATTCTATTATTATTGTGATTTTATACATGAAGAGATGGAGGCTTTGAGAGGCTGGGCACGGTGGCTCACACCTGTAATCCCAGCACTTTGGGAGACTGAGGTGGGCCAATCCCTTGAGCTCAGGGGTTCGAGACCAGCCTGGGCAACATGACAAGACCCTGTCTCTACAAAAAATACAAAACTTAGCCAGGGGTGGTGGTGCACACCTGTGGTCCCAGCTACCTGGTAGGCTGAGGTGGGGGAATTGCTTGAACCCAGGAGGAATTCAAGGCTGTGGTGAACCAAGATTGCACCACTGCATTCTAGCCTGGGCGACAGGGTGAGACCCTATCTCATAAATAAATAAATAGATTTTCAGGGTCACAAGTGGTATATGAGCAAGCCAGCCTGGAGTCCGAGCAAAGGATCTCAGCCTCAGAAGTGTGAGCTCCTTGCCTCCTTCTTGCAGGAATGTCTGCTGGGAAATGAATTATACCCCTGCCCTCAGGTCATGGTGAAGCCCTAACTCCAGTGTGTCTGTGTCAGGAGATGAGGCCTACAAGGGGGTAATTTAGTCTAAAGGAGGTCATGAGGGTACAGCCCTCACATGGTAGGATGGTGTCTTTGCAGGAGGGAGAGGACACAGCAGAAGGTGGCTGTCTGCAAGCTGGGAAGAGAGCCCTCCCCAGGCACCAAGTCAGCCAGAATATGTATCTGGGACTTGCAACCTCCAGAACTGTGAGCAATAAATGCCTACTGTTGGAGCCGCCTGGTCTGGGTGTTTTGTTCCCACAGCTGCGCTGACTGGTACAACACTCACAGTACAAGACTCACAACTTATTTGAGTCTTGTGACCTACAGCCTTAAATTGCTCTTTAACCATTACGGGTGAGCGCTCTTGCACCCACATCTGTGTTTCAGGCCCCCAGCTCCCGGAGCAGGGAGTATGCCCTGTGTTTCTTTTGACCCTTGACAGTCTACTCCAGCACAGTGCTGTCAGCAGGTGTGGTGGGAAGTCGATTGCTGAGTGAGGTCATGTTTCCAGGACGCACAACGCGGAGTGTGGAGCATGCACTTCAAGTCCTGTGTGTTCCAACTTAAGGAAGAGTATTCAGTGTCGCCCGCTCCCTCCCCTGTATCTCAACCACGCCCAGCTGTGACCATGGCCCCTAAGAAGCCTCCACTGTGGCTGGACGCACGCAGAGGCTTTTGGTGGCTTTTAGTCTACCCCAAGGGCCGTTGCTAGAAGTTTTGCTTCTCAGTCCCAAATGTTTATCTGCCAGAGATAAATCATAACAATACCATAGAACATGTGATCCATCTATGATGAGCCTGTGAAATACGAGAACTGCAAACACTGAAGAGGACTATGGGCCGCCGATGATCCCAACTCTACGTAAAGGTATATTTAAAAATTCATGGAAAGTTCAAAAGAAAATTGGGCAAAAGTTTAAGACTTTCATGACACCCTAATAAAACACTCACAATGGCCCACATCAATGGCAATCTACCTCACTCGCAGGACGTGTTTATTTTGGAAACATAAGAAAATGTGTTTCTGGGCTTGCAGGCGAAGTGAGGGACAGCTCTAGGGAAGGAGCCAGGAAACCACAGCCTCCGGCAGAAGCTGCCCCGCTGCATGCAGCCCTCATGCCAGAATGGCTTTGATGTTTGTTAAAGGGTTGTAAAAACAAAACCACATAAAAACAAGACTATTTAACAAAGATTGATAGGCCCACAAAACTTAAAATATTTACTATGTGGCCCTTTTCAAAAACAGTTTGCAAACCCCTGGTCTAGATCACCCAAGTTACAGAGTGATATTTTTTTTTCCATTTTATCTGCAAAAAGTTTAATTAAAATAGCAGCTTGGGCCAGGCACAGCGGCTGACGCCTATGATCCCAGCACTTTGGGAGGCCGAGGTGGGTGGATCACCTGAGGTCAGGAGTTCGAGACCAGCCTGGCCAACATGGCAAAACCCCATCTCTACTAAAAATACAAAAATTAGCCAAGTGTGGTGGCAGGAGCCTGTAATCCCAGCTACTCAGGAGGCTGAGGCAGGAGAATCATTTGAACCTGGGAGGCGGAGGTTGCAGTGAACCGAGATCACACCACTATTCTCCAGCCTGTGCAACAGGAGCGAGACTCTTAAAAAAAAAAAGGAAAAAAAAAAAGGCCCTGAGGGATGGGAGTGTGAGGTAGGAGTGCACGTGCAAGTTACAATCCCTGACAAGACCCCCAGCCCACTGACTTGTCACTTGGAAAGCGACATTCCTAAACTGGCTACAGAGGGACTCCACTCTGGGATGCCTCTGGCCTGTCTGATAAACGATATGATTTCCTTCTGCCAGTCTGCTTTGAACTCTGTGGACAGGTTTCAAACATGGCTCTAAAATCCTGCAGTAACCCTGCAGCTTGACACAGAAAGTTTACTATGCAATGAAGCAAAGCTTCGAATCACGCCAGTCTGTGTTGGCCCAGCTCAGTGTCAAGCCTCCACCCTCACAGAACGTGCAGCATAAAGTCACGGGAACCTCCCCATCCACCTAACAAAGCAAGGTCCTTTGCAAAATAGGGTTTTAAACCAATGAAGTCACAATGGCATAGATGAACTTAAATGGAAAATCTAAATAAAAATTTGTAAAGCAGACGCTTCCAAAACATTTGAAAATGTAAGGAAAGACTGCAGTTTTCACTATGCTAATATGTATACAAATAAAATTTGAGATTTTCCAAAAGGCTCAAGGCTCCTGTTGGTTGGTGGAATCCACTAGGCTCACTCATTATAGTGACCTTTTTTTTTTTTTTTTTTTTTAAGACCCAGTCTCGCTCTGCCGCCCAGGCTGGAGTGCAGTGACTTGATCTCAGCTCACTGCAAGCTCCGCCTCCCGGGTTCACGCCATTCTCCTGCCTCAGCCTCCGAGTAGCTGGGACCACAGGCGCCGCCACCGCGCCCGGCTTGTGTATTTTTAGTAGAGATGGGGTTTCACTCTGTTAACCAGGATGGTCTCGATCTCCTGACCTCGTGATCGGCCCACCTCACCCTCCCAAAGTGCTGGGATTACAGGCGGGAGCCACCGCGCCAGGCCAGTGACTTTTTTTTGTTTGTTTTTTGTTTTGAGACAGTTTCACTCTGTCACCCAGGCTGGAGGGCAGTGGTGCAATCACAGCTCACTGCAACCTCCATCTCTCCGGTTCAAGCGATTCTCCTGCCTCTGCCTCCCAAGTAGCTGGGATTACAGGCCTGCCCCACCATACCCAGCTAATTTTTTGTATTTTTAGTAAAGACCAGGTTTCGCCATGTTGGCCAGACCGGTCTCGAGGAATCCACCTGTCTCAGCCTCCCAAAGTGCTGGGATTGCAGGTGTGAGCCACCACTCCGGGCCTATAGTGACTATTAACTCATCAAACTTGAAAGTACATAGGACACCACAGTAGGCTCACATGAAGGGGGCCTGCAGTGTGTCCTATGATTAGCACAATCACGATATGATTTCATTCATCATACGACATGCATTATGTTTGAAAATAAAAATGCATTTCGGCTCTCTAGCAAGCCTTTATTGTGTGTGTGCAATTTAAATAGTATACAATGTGCTGAAAAATTCTTTACATCCCCAGTTTGGTTTTGGTAGCTGTGATGGAATTTAAAAGAGTTTGATATTTCTCTAATTCAATATCCTGAAGGTGTTCTTTATATTTGGCCCCGAGACGTCATGTTTCCTGCTCACCAGCAGGTGGCGGTGTCGGATGCGGTCCTGGCCTTGGTCGTGCGCTGCCTGCAGATGGGCAGATTTTGGAGACCCCGAAGCCGCAATCGGAACCACATCTTCTCAGAGCAGGAGGCCCGTATTGAGCACTGTGTTCTAGCGTCTTGTTCTATGGTGAGAATCCAGACCCAGAAATGGCCTCCTGTCACTCCGCCTTTCTGAGAGCAGCGCCCAGTGCCCCCCTGTCCTTCACTCTGACCCAGCCCGGCCGCCTCTCCCTCCTGGCCCGTGGCCCTGGGGAGGCTCCGTCCTCCTCCCTGCAGAGGCTCCAACCCTGCCCAGCTCCCGCGGGGCTGCCCCCGATCCAGTCTCAAGCACAACACCCTTCACGCTCCCTTCCCTAGCCTAATTACGACTTGTAATCATTCTGAGTAATTGCTTATATAATCTCATCATCAATCAAAACTGATGACGAAAAACATTTCATTTTCAGAAAAATGGATCAATACGCATTCATCATTATGCTAATTCACCCATTTACTAGTCAGTCGATTTTTAGACCATCCCACTCAACCTCCAGCTCGCATGGTCAGGAGCCATTTCTGTCCTTCCCCTTCTTGACTCCCCCGTGCTTCTGTGGCTGGTGAATCAACTGTGATGCGGGCTGAGGGATCAAACCAGTGGTTTCACCCTCAAACCACAGTGGCTTCACCCTCCAGCAGCCGCTCCCCTTCAGGGAACGGGATGGACAAGGGCAGCCATCGCTGGTGGGTGCGCAGGACCCCAGCCTCTTTCCGACCAGTGGCTTTGCTGTTGGAGCCTCAAGGCGTTCACAGTGACTTGCAGGATGACTGGAGCAGGTTGCCAGCTGCATATCCCACTGTGACCAGGCTGCTGTCCACGGGTACACCAGCTGAAAGGGCTGTGAACTTGAGCTGAGCTGGGCACTGCACGGCTGTGGAGAGGGGAAGTGGCACCTGCAACCCCCACGGCAGAGGACTCAGTGCCCAGCAGGTTGGGGGAACTGTCAGATGGGAGGAGGCACGAAGCAGGAGGAGCCACGGAGCAGGAGGAAAGGCAGCTCCTCCTGAGGGCCCACATGTGAGTTGCTTTGTATTTTAAAACTTAGAAGAGGGAGTCCTTTGTCCCACCCTCAGCTGCTGCACAGCAACAGGAATGTCTAGCAACAGAAACACCGACATCTCACAACTGTTGGGTGTGACTTAAAGTGGAGGCCGTGGCAAACAGAGGGAGTCAGGGAGCCCAGGGCCAGTGTTCCCAGGTCACTCATGGTCCCTGCTCCTGTGCCTTGTGGAGGGCAGGACCCTCTGCTGCCACTTCTCGGCGGCCCCAAGGACAAACACACACACACAGGCTCCTCTGTTTCAAGGGCTTATGGGGAAATGGAGAAAGGGAGAGGGGCGCAGTTAGGAAGAAGACTCTCTGGCCCTGTCCCTCAGCAGTCATGAGGCCGTGGTCACCGGGCCTCCACTCTTTCTCAAGGAAGGCTCTCAGCACATTGCTGCCTTCCAGGGGCCTGGCCAGGACCTGCCTCTGTGGCCTCACTCTTCCTCTGGGTCCTGCCTCCATTGGGAAGGAGAGCCTCCGCCCTGGGCTCAGGCTGGCTGCTTCAATTCCACCCTCCTGGGACCTGCAGGCCTCCCACAGGACACCTCCTCTACCTTGGCCTTGATCAGTGCCGACACCCAGCACTGCCTCAGCAGGAGCACGGAGCCCATGTGTGTCGGGTGCAGGAGCACGGAGCCCGCGCACACCGGGTGCAGGAGAACAGAGCTCACTCATGTCAGCTGGGCGAGCGCTGCCCAGGCCCTGACCCCTGGCTGTAGGTGCCAGGGCGTGGAGCACTGTTGCCTAGAGGTAGCCCTAGTTCTACCCCCCTCCAACACATCCATGGCATTGAGTAGGTCCCTAGTGCTCTGGCCCAGCTGGCGATGGTCCTTCCAAGCCTGGTGGCTGCACACACAGTGCAGCACCCACCAGGTGAGCTTTGCTGGGCCCCACTGTCCTTCCTCCCTCTCAGCCCACCTGACATCTCCACAGATGCCCACTCCAGGCCCCCAGCCTCAGCCGTCCTCCTCACCTCAAACCTGCCAGGTTGGTCCCCGCCCATAGCCCCTGGTGTCCCAGGCTCTGTTGGCTTGACCTCCTCCAGGACGCCTTCCCTAGGTCCCCTCAACCCAACTCCATCCCAAACTCTGGTGCCACCCTTGCCAGCAGCTCATGCCTGCCGGGCCTCAACAGCTGGGGTCATTTTCAGGTCCCGGCCCCCCTGACAGTGGGATGAGCCGTGACTGCGTCTCATTCATCTCTGCCCGGGCACACAGCTGGAGCTGGGTGCTGATTCATCTCTGCCCTGCTGTACACCCGTAGCTTGGTGCCAGCTGAAAGGATGACCTCCACAAACACTTTGATATTATCCATCCCAGCCCAGAATCCAAATATCTGATGCGTTCAACCCAAACGACAAACAGGGAGGCATTTGGATTGTGCCACGTATGTTGATTAAACGTTTAACTAGACAGAGTCAGACAGACAGAGTGAGGCAGAAGGCCCAGCCATGCCTAAGGGTCCAGGGTCACAGAACAAGTCCACACCTCCAGCTACAAATCACTCAGCCCCATAGCTTGACCTTTTCAAAAGAACACAGAAAGGAACTTCAAAGGAAATCCTTGAATAGTTAACAAAAAGCATAAGGAATTAACATCTTCATGTTCTTTACTTCACTGCGAGGACCTCTTTCAACAGCAGAGACCACTAAGTTTCTCCAATGTGTTCCCTGAGTGCCGTGGGGGAGGCAGGGAGTGGGTTCCAAGGTCTGGACGGTGCAGAGAATGGGCTGTTGTCCTCGAGCCCTGGTCCCCGTCCCTTCCGCACACAAGGGAAGACAATGGGCACCCTCTGTTCTGTGTTCTGCGTCTCTGTTTGCACAGAGGGGGATCTGTGACGGGGAGGTGGGGGGAAGCATTGGGGTACAGAGCTCGCCAGAGACGTCCTTTCTGCAAATCCTCCCAAGGAAAGGGCCTGGGAGGCGGCAGAACAGTAGAAAAAGAAAACAAACGGAAATTGCCAAAGCCGATTTCCATAGAAAATGTGAAGTGCTTTTATTGCATCAGTGTCCGGTGCCCAGCGCCTCTGCAGGCTGAGGACTGACTCCCTGCTGGCTGGGCCCCGCCCTGCTAGGAGAGTCCCGGGCTGCACAGGCGCATCTTGCTATCTGTGCCCGTCCAGGCTGTTTCTAGGTGACTCTGTGGCACTCTGCCCCCTCGGAGGGGACTGTCATGAAAGCACAAGGCCTGTGGTTCATTCCTCAGTCAGGATGGAATTTGACGTTAGAGCCACACACAGCACCACAGTGTCAGCAGGACTAAGACACCATGTGAACCACAAAACTACAGAGCAGTTTTAGGAGTAAACATCTTCCAAATAGCAACAGCTGTTGAGCAGCTATTTAGCTGGAAAGGGAACGATGCTTGACCTCAAAACTCCCAGGAAATTCATCTGAAGGATAAGGGCAACTTTAATGGAACAGATTTTGTACCAAGTTGTCCTATATTATGACTCCAGCGGGGCCTGTTGTCTAAAACCAAAGAGAAAATGTGACTGTTTTGGCTTCTGCACGTATTTCAGGGATGATACGACATGGCGATGTTGCTAATGGACACGAGGTATCTTTTTGATAGATTATATTTTTTCTTAGATTGTGTGTGTAAGGTCAATTACATTAGGACTATTTGACGTTTTCAAGATTTTCCAAATTATGCCGTGGAGGCAGGAGAAATTAGAAGACTGTGCTGTGAAGGGTAACAACAACTTTTCAGGAAAACAAATGGCTTCACATTTTAATCTCACTCTTCTCTAAGTTCCTCCCCACAACCGAGCTACTCAATCTGCTTCAAAGTCCAGGAAGCTCACACTGTCACCCCCGAGCCTGTGATTTGGTGGAGGGACGACAGATTCCACGATGTCTTTGTGAGCACACAGGTGTTTAATGGGTGGAATAAATGTGTCAAGGTTGGAAGCCTGGTTTTGGGCAAAGTACATTCAGGAGCTGGAAATTACTGTGACAATTCTTCACAAGTATGCAGGCCACACACTTAGGTGCTCACAGGATTAGCTATAAAGTCTGTGAATGTGCAAAATTATTTTGAAGTCTCCTGCTGTCAGTGATAGCTGATACCTAAATTGTGTGAAAATGTTCAATTCCGAGTTTAAAACTCATTTCATTTTACAGGTTTTGGGGGAAGAAGAGGCTGTGACATCCAGCCTGCACCTTTCATAGATGCTTTGTTCTGTGATTCGGGAAGGTGTTTTATATGCCTGGGGCTGTTTATTGTTTAGCATCTCTCACAGACAACTGTCTTTCAAACCCCCTGTTTCTCAAGTGTATCCTAATTCGACACCACCTATTGGTTATGGCTTAGGTTTTGACAGTCCTGTTTAGTGTCCAATTTTGATTCCTTTTCCTGATTCCTGTTTTTGGTTTTGTCTTTTGAAGGCCATATGTAAGTGCAAGGAAACATGCTGAATTCTAATGAAACTTCAGGTTTGCATTCATTTCTTCAAGTGCTCATTTGACGTCCCTCCTACAATAAAAGGCTTCATTTTTTTGGTTTGTTTGTTTTTGAGATGGAGTCTTGCACTGTCGCCCAGGCTGGAGTGCAGTGGCACGATCTCAGTTTGCTGCAAGCTCCGCCTCCCGGGCTCACGCCATTCTCCTGCCTCAGCCTCCCGAGTGGCTGGGACAACAGGCTCCTGCCACCATGCCCGGCTCATTTTGTGTATTTTATTTTATTTTATTTTTAGTAGAGACGGGGTTTCACTGTGTTAGCCAGGATGGCCTCGATCTCCTGACCTCATGATCCACCGCCTCGGCCTCCCAAAGTGCTGGGATTACAGGCGTGAGCCACCCTGCCCGGCCGGCTTCATCTTTTTATGACACTTCTCTTCAGTCAGAGCACAGCTCTCCCTCACTTGCAGATGTGAGGCCACTGGGGTTTCCTCCAGGTGCCCTCACTGTAAGCTGTCAGGCTCCCCAAAACTTTCCATTGTAGCACATGGCACTTTCTTGATGACTTGTGTATTAACTTGAATAGAGGCTTGTACACCTATATATACTAAGAGAACGCACTCAGAGGCAGAGTTTCTTATATAAAAGCTATTCTTATTTCCTCTTATAAGAAAACTTGGCAGTAAATTAAGAGATCAGGGAGTTTACATATTACATACTATTATTAACAAATATTAAACATTTCATTGTTAACAGATTAATGATTAACCCCAAAAAGAGAAACCATCAGGGAAAAAAGTATTGGATTTGATGTTCAATGATATTCAAGTTAAGGATTATTATTCAATAAAATATCCCACCAAAAAATGCTAACAGTTATGTGGAAGAATATATTTAACATTTCAAAAATAAACAAAATGGTAATATCTAAATCTATAAGAAATTATAAATCCACAGAAAACAACAAAGAAAAAATACACAGAAGTTAAATGGGCTGGTCACAGAAGTGAGTGGTTAATCAATAAATGAAGGCACTTTCAATCCCACAGGGTAGCAGAGAAATGCAAATTAAAACGAGATTTTAGTTCCCTATCTGATGGAGGCAAATGGAAAAGTTGCATCAAAGCAAGTGTTGGTGAGAATTGTGGCAGGACGCTGTGTGCTGAGGGCTGTGGGGTGTGCCCCGCACAGCCTTGTGGAAACATGACCTGGCATCACAGTGTAGTTAATAGGCATTATATCCAAGAGGCTTGGTGCATCCCAGGAAACCTGGCTGCCCTGTCACAGTGGAAAGCAACACTGGGAATCACCCATCCCAGTGGTCAGAACCTCTGCCGTGGGCTAACGTGCTTGGAGTCCCAAATAAACTTGAAAAGCAGCCTAGACCACAAGGACAGCAACTCCTGGGCAAGCCCTGGTGCTGTGCTGAGCTCAGAGTCAGTGGACTTGGGGGACACGTGGCCCAGTGAGATATCCACCAGGGCAGCCAAGGGAGTGCTTGTGCAACCCCTTCTCCTACCTCCGGCAGCACAGCCCACAGCTCCAGGAGAGACTTCGTCCTTCCCCTGAGGAGAGAAGAGGGAAAACTGAGGAGGCCTTTGTCTTGCAACTTGGATACCTGGTCAACCACTGTAGAATAGGGCACAGAGTCCTGAGGCCCTCATTCCAGGCCCTAGCTCCTGCATGACATTTCTAGACACACACTGGGCCACAAGGAAATCCAGTGTCTTGAAGAGAAGAACCCAGTCCTGGCAGGATTCATCACCTGCTGACTAAAGAGCCCTTGGGCCCTGAATAATCAGCAGCGGTAGCCAGGTAGTACATGCCAGGCGCCTTGGGTGAGACTCTAAGACTTGGGTGAGACTCTTCAGGTGTGACCCAGCACATTCCAAGCTGTGATGGCAAAGAGGAGAGACTCCTTCTGCTTGAGAAAAGGAGAGGGAAGAATACAGATACTCTGTCTTTGTACCATCTTGGCCACAGTAGGGTAGAGCACCAAGCAGGCTCTTGGGGTCCCCAGGCCTAGGCGTTGGCTCCTGGACAGCATTTCTGGACCTACCCTGGGCCAAAGGGGAGCCCATTGCCCTGAAAGGAGAGTTCTAGGCTGGCCAGCATTCATCACACACTCACTAAAGAGCCCCTGGGCCTTGAGTGCACATTGACAGTAGCTAGGCAGTACTTGCTACAGGTTGGGAGCAGTGGTGGCCATGGGGAGAGACTTCTCTGCCTGTGAAAATGGGAGGGAAGAGTGGGAAGGACCTTGTCTTGTGGCTTGGATGCCACCTCAGCTGCAGTAGAATAAAGCACCAGGTAGATTCCTAAGGTTTCCAACCCTTGTCCCTGACTCCCAAATGGTTTCTCTGGACCTGCCCAGGGCTAGGGGGAGCTCACTGCCCTAAAGGGAAGGAAAGAAGCCTGGTTGGCTTTGCCACCTGCTAATTGTAGAGTCGTAGGGCCTTGAGCAAACTAGGCAGTAGCCAGTCAGTGGTCACCACGGGCTTTGTGTGAGTCCTGTACTGGCTTCAGGTCTGACCCAGCACAATCCCAGTGGTGGTGACCAGAGGGATGCTTGTGTCACTCTTCCCCAAGCTACAGGCAGCTCTGCATGCAGAGAGAAGCTCCATTTGTTTGGGAGAAAGTAAGGGAAGAGAACAAGAGTCTCTTCCTAGTAATCCAGAGAATTCTCCTGGATCTTTTCCAAGACCACCAAGGCAGTACGTCTACACGTCTGCAAAAGCCACAGCATGACTGGGTTTCGGGTGCCCCCTAATGAAGATATGGCTGCAATGACTGAAAACTTAAATTCTAATACCCAAGTCCCTTCGAATACCTGAAAAACCTTCCCAAGAAGGGCAGGTACAAACAAGCCCAGACTGTGAACACTACAATAAATACTTAATTATTCAATGCCCAGACACTGATCAACATCCACAAGCATCAAGACCATCCACGAAAACATGACCTCACCAAACAAACTAAATAAGGCACCAGGGACCAATCCTGCAGAGACAGAGGTATATGATCTTTCAGAAAAAGAATTCAAAATAGCTGTTTTGAAGAAACTCAAAGAAAATCGAAATAACACAGAGAAGGAATTCAGAATCCTATCATAAATTTAGCAAAGAGATTGAAATAATTAAAAAGTCAAGCAGAAATTTTAGAGCTGAAAACGCAATTGACATACTGAAGAATGCATTAGGGCCTCTTACCAGCAGAATTGACCAAGCAGAAGAAAGAATTAGTGAGCTTGAAGACAGGCTATTTGCATATACACAGTCAGAGGAGACAAAATAAAAAAGAACTTCACACACCTATAAGATCTAGAAAATAGCCTCAAATGGTCAGATCTAAGAGGTAGTGACCTTAAAGAGGGGATAGAGAGAGAGAGGTTAGAGTAGAAAGTTTATTCAAAGGGATAATAACAGAAAACTTTCCAAATCTAGATAAAGATATCAATATTCAAGTACAAGAAGGTTATATAATACCAAATAGATTTAACCCAAATAAGGCCACCTCAAGGCATTTAATAATCAAACTCCTAAAGTTCAAGGATAAAGACAGGATCCTAAAAGCAGCATGATAAAAGAAACAAATAACGTACAGTGGAGCTTCAATCCATCTCGAAGCAGACTTTTCAGTGGAGACTTCACAGGCCAGAAGAGGGTAGCATGATATACTTAAAGTGCTTAAGGAAAAAAGTTTATCCTAAAATAGCATATGCAGTGAAAATATCCTCCAAACATGAAGGAGAAACAAAGGCTTTCCCAGACAAAAAGTCATGAACTCTAAACCTGTCCTACAAGAAACGCTAAAAGAAGTTCTTCAATCTGTAAGAAAAGGAGATTGATGAGCAATAAGAAATCATCGGAAGGTGCAAAACTCACTGGTAATAGTAAATACACAGAAAAACACAGAATATCATAACACTATAATAGTGATGGGTAAACTATTCATATCTTGAGTAGAAAGACTAAAAGATGAACCAATTAAAATAATAACTATAACAACTTTTCAAGACATAGATAGTCCAACAAGATATAAATAGAAATACTAAAAAGTTTAAAAGCAAGGAGACAAAGTTAAAGTGTAGGGTTTTTATGAGTTTTCTCTTTGTTTGTTGGTTAGATTGGCTGTTTATACAATCAATGTTAAGTTGCCACCAGTTTAAAATAATGGGTTATAAGGAATTATTTGCAAATCTCATGGTAATCTCAAATCAAAAAACATACAATGGATACAAACAAAGAAAAAAAAACACAAAAAGCAAGAAATTAAAACATACTACCAGAGAAAATCACCTTCACTAAAAAGAACACAGGAAGGAAAAAATGAAGGAAAGGAAGACCAGAAAACAAATAATAAAATAGCAGGAGTAAGTCCTTACTTATCAATAATAATATTGAATATAAATGGTCTAAATTCACCCACCAAAAGGCATAGGGTGGTGAATGGACTAAAAAACCAAGACTCAATGATCTGTTGCCTTCAAGAAACACACTTCACCTATAAAGAAACACACTACTGAAAATAAAGAGATGGAAAAAGATATTCCATGCAAATAGAAATCAAAAAAAGAGCAGGAATAGCTATGCATACATCAGACAAAATAAATTTCAAGACTAAAACTATAAAAAGAGACAAAGAAGGTCATTACATAATGACAAAGGAGTCAATTGAACAAGAGGATATAACAATTGTAAATATATATGCACCTGAAACTGGAGCACCTAGATATATAAAGAAAATATTATTAGAACTAAAGAGAGAGATAAACCCAAACACAATAATAGCTGGACCTCAGCACCCCGTTTTCAGCATCAGACAGCATCTAGACAGAAAATAAAAAAAGAAACATCAGACTTAATCTGCACTATAAGCCAAATGGATCTAACAGTTATTTACAGAACATTTCACCCAAGAGCTGTGGAATACACATTCTTCTCTTCAGCACATGAATCATTCTCAAGGATAGATGATATGTTAGGTCACAAAATGAGTCCAAAAAAAATTTTTTAATGAAATTATATCAAGTAACTTTTCTGATGACAATGGAATAAAACTAGAAATCAATAACAAGAGGAATTTTGGAAATTATACAAACACACAGAAATTAAATATCTGCCTGAATGACCAGTGGGTCAATGAAAAAATTAAGAAGGAAACTGAAAAATGTCTTGAAACAAATAATAATGGAAACAAAACATACCAAAACCTATAGGATACAGCAAAAGCAGTACTAAGAGGAAAGTGTATAGTTATAAGCACCTACATCAAAAAGGTAGAAAAATCTCAAACAACTTCACAATGCATCTTAAAGAACTAGAAAAGCAAAAGCAAACCAAACTCAAAATTAATAAAAGAAAAGAATAAATATCAGAGCAGAAATAAACGAAATTGAAATGAAGAAAACAATGCCAAACATCAACAAAATGAAGTTTTTTTGGCTGGGTGTGGTGGCTCATGCCTGTAATCCCAGCACTTTGGGAGGCCGAGGCGGGTGGATCATGAGGTCAGGAGATTGAAACCATCCTGGCTAACACGGTGAAACCCCATCTCTACTAAAAATATAAAAAATTAGCCAGGTGTAGTGGTGGGCGCCTGTAGTCCCAGCTACTTGGGAGGCTGAGGCAGGAGAATGGCATGAACTCAGGAGGCGGAGGTTGCAGTAAGCCGAGATCACACCACTGCACTCCAGCGTGGGTGATAGAGCGAGACTCTTTCTCGCATTCCCCCCCTCCAAAAAAAGAAAGTGTTTTTCACTTACAAAGATAAAATCTACAAACCTTTGGCCAGACTAAGGAAAAGGGAAAGAAGACCCAAACAAATAAAATCAGAGAAGAAAAAGGAGACTTTTCAACCATGACTGCAGAAATTCAAAAGGTCTTTAGAGGCTTCTAGGAGCAACTATATGCCAATAAATTGGAAAAGCTAGAAGAAATGGGTAAACTCTTAGAGATGTACAACTTACCAAGACTGAACCATGAAGAAATCCAAAACCCGACAGACCAATCTTGTTACTTGTTAATGACAAGTAACAAGATTGAAGCCATAATAAAAATCCCAGCAAAGAAAAGCCCAGGACCAGATGGCTTTACTGCAGAATGTTACCAAACATTTAACAAAGAACTGATACCAATCTTCCTCAAACTATTCCAAAAAATAAAAGAGAAGGGAAAACTTCCAAACTCATTCCAGACTCATTCTACAAGGCCAGTATTGCCCTGATACGAAAACCAGACAAAGACATACCAAAAAAAGAAACTACAGGCCCCAATGAACCTTGATGCAAAAATCCTCGACCAAATACTAGCAAGCCAAATTGAATATATTAAAAAGACATTCAACATGACTAAGGGGGATTTATCCCAGGGATGCAAGGATGGTTTCTGATAGGCAAATCAATCCATGTAATCATTTCAAATGATGCTGAAGAAGTATTTGATAAAATTCAACATCCTTCATGATTACAACTCTCAAAAAACTGGGTATAGTTGGAAAATATCTCAACACAATAAAAGCCATAGATGACAGACACACAGCTAGTATCATATTGAATGTGGAAAAACTGAAAGCATTTCCCTGAAGATCTGGAACACGACAAAGATGCCCTTTTTTTTTTTTTTTCAGATGGAGTCTCACTCTGTTACTCAGGCTGGAGTACAATGGTGCAATCTCAGCTCACTGCAACCTCTGCCTCCTGGGTTCAAATAATTCTCCTGCCTCAACCTCCCAAGTAGCTGCGATTACAGGTGCCCACTGCCATGCCTGGCTAAGTTTTGTACTTTTGGTAGAAATGGGGTTTTACCATGTTGGCCAGGCTGGTCTTGAACTCCTGACCTCAAATGATCCACCCTCTTCGACTTTCCAAAGTGCTGGAATTACAGGTGTCAGCCACCACACCTGGCCAAAGATGCCCATTTTCACCATTGTTATTCAACATACTACTGGAAGTCCTAGCTAGAACAATCAAAAAAGAGAAATAAAGGACATCCAAATTGGAATGCAACAAGTCAAATTCTCATTGTGTACAGATGATGTGATCTTATAATTGAACCCTGGCAATGCTGTAGCCGATCCATGTCATTACACATTTGTCCAACCCCATGGAACTCACTACATCAAGAGTGAGCCCTTATGTAAACTGTGTACTCTGGCTGGTGATGAGGTGTAGGTTCATTGATGTAAAAATGCCCCACTCTGGTGAGGGTGTTTACAGTGGGGTTTACACTATACGTGTTGGGGGCAGGTGACTTATGGGAACTCTGAACCTTCCTCTCAATTTAGCTATGAGCCTAAAACCGGTCTGAAAAATAGTCTTCTTTGGCTCACGATCAAAGAAGGCTAAAAAGAATTTGATGTCTTATGACTTGCAGTTAATAAAATAATACTATTATCAACCTCCTGCCCTTAAAACTTTATCATGCAAAGAACAGAACTGGATGCCAAGAGTAAATACTGCTCTGCCTTCCAGACCCACAGCTGCCATTTTCCTTCCCTCTCCTCCTGTCGCTGGCTCGTCTTGGGACAACCTGCTGCATGCCTGTGGCCACTGCATTTCTGCTCTTAATCAGCTGCTTTGTGAGCCTAGAAATGACAGTCATGCATGCGAGAATGATACTTAGATTACAAGCAAAGACAACGTGACTGAGAACACAGGATGTTTGTGTGGCTTCTCGGAGCTGGGGACATCTGTGCCAGCAGCTGGAGGCTTGCTTCTCTGTGTCCTTACGGGCTCCTGGCTGCGTGTAAGTATTAGAGGACTCCCCTCTGCTTTCTTTCACTGAGAGCTCATCGCCTCTGTCACTCTCCGTAAGCGTCTTAAGCGTGGGTGTCCCACTTTACAGAGTCACAAATCCTCTCACAGTGACTCACAACACAGGGACCTCAACTCAAGTACATTTTGGACTGGAAAGCTGAATTTGTGACAGGCAAAGTTACAAGAAGGAGATTTTAGCCAGATTATTATTATTACATGTGAGACAGAGTCTCGCTCTGTAGCCCAGGCTGGAGTGCAGTGGCGCGATCTCAACTCACTGCAACCTCCACGTCCCAGTTTCAAGAGATTCTCGTGCCTCAGCCCCCTGAGCAGCTGGGATTACAGGTGTCCACTTGCACCTGTCAGGATGGGCGGCTGAGGTCCGCAGGTGCTATGGAGCCTCTGCTTTCTCAGCCCACCGTGGTTGGGTCAGGCTGTTCACATTGCAGTTCTTGGGAACTGTTTGGGATTCTCTTACTATAAGAGGGTTTGTTTTCAATGCCTAAGCCTTCTTTCATCCTACATGGGGTTTGTGACAAGCCACAGTCTCATTGGGGTGATACAAGTTAATAACCACAGGCATTTTTGCCAGGAGAGCATGTGGAGAGGACACCAACCACCTGGCGAGCTCTGCACCGAGAGTGATCCGAACTGCACTTAGATCCAGCCACCTGCTGGGAGGTCCTACGATAGTATTTTTAACGGCATAGCAATGTGAGCACTCACCTCTGAACTCTCTGTTAAAATGCACATCTCTGGCTGCATCCAGGATACGATGGAGTCAGGGAGAATCTCTCCTGTCAGGACACAGAATCCCTGTGTTTAAGGAATAGCAGCAGTGACTCTTCTGGGCCCAGAGGCCGGACGCTGCCATGGCTATCTCCACACAGCCGTCTCATTAGCACTCTGGGGCCTGCTCCGATCCAGATTTCAGGAATACAAAGCTGAGAACGTTGATGAGGCTTAGTGGCGTGTCCCAGACTATACAGACAGCAGAAAACAGAGCTGCAATAATGAACTGCGAACGACCGTCAGCGTTTTACCTACTGAGTCACAACCACCACTGAGGACCACGCTGTGGGGATTGATGACCGAGGCTCCACCACCCAGTCCCGCCCTCTGGCGCTCTCAGGTGTGGGGATTGATGACCGAGGTTCCACCACCCAGTCCCGCCCTCCGGAGCCCTCAGCTGTGGGGATTGATGACCGAGGCTCCACCATCCAGTCCCGCCCTCCGGAGCTCTCAGCTGTGGGGATTGATGACCCCGAGGCTCCACCACCCATTCCCGCCATCCGGAGCCCTCAGGGAGCAGGCCTGGATGATGAATTCATCGGCCCGCGGCTGTGTGCATTCAAGTGTTCAGTTTCTGCTGCTGAAGCGTGGGAGGCCTCGTTAGGGCCTGAGAACACATTCCAAAGTGTTTGCCTCGCAGTGTGGCCCACCAGCAGCAGGGCTGCCTCACTGTGCCAAGACCCAAGGACAGGCATGACACACGGTGACGCCAGCAAGATGGGCTCTGAAGGGAGGCCCTTAACACACCTCCTTCGTGACCTTTGAGGAACTGAGCACAGTCAGCTGTTCTGTGCACAAATAGGTTTAATTGGGCTGGGCGCGGTGGCTCATGCCTGTAATCCCGGTACTTTGGGAGGCAGAGGCAGGCGGATCACTCGAGGTCAGGAGTTCGAGACCAGCCCGGCCAACGTAGTGCAACCCTGTCTCTACCGAAAATACAAAAATTAGCTCGGCATGGTGGTGTGCGCCTGTAATCCAAGCTACTCGGGTGGGAGGCTTGAACCCAGGAGGCGGAGGTTGCAGTGAGTCAAGATTGTGCCACTGTACTCCAGCCTGGGTGACAGAGTGAGACCCTGTCTAAAAAAAAATGGGGGTTGGGGGCAGACAAATAGCTTTAATTTCATTTGTCTGAAGAGGTGAAAAGTCCCCCTTTCTTGCTGAGAATATTAGACTTCTGCAAATTGTTCTCACTTCTTTCTGTTGCCTCAATTTATAAGATTCATTGCCTCAGTCTAAAAGGCCCATGTGTTCCCTGGTGCTATATCAGGTTTAAAATACTTAAAATACTCAGTTAAGAAAACCATTCTAATTTATAATAAAAATCCTAAAGTTCAGCACGGGGAAATGTTGACACCATAGGAAAGTTCAAATAGAATTCTATTTCCACAGAAGAAAATGCTATGACAAAAACTAAGATAAAAACTTCAGGTTGGAGAGCTTCTGTCTCCACTCTTTGCTTAGGAATATACTTTTAGCAGCATTCCTTTTTTCCTCCAGAAAAATAAAGATTTTAAGTGGAAAAATAATTTTTTCAAGACCCCTCACAAATGAACAATAACACTTGGTTCGGGCTCATGTTGAGTACAAATTTCGTATAGAAATGTTTGGGCCAGCTGCAGTGGCTCACACCTTAATCCCAGTACTTTGGGAGGCTGAGGCAGGAAGACAGCTCAGGGCCAAGAGTCCAACACCAGCCTGGGCAACATAGTGAGACCCCATCTCTATAAAAACAAAAAAAGTTAGCTGCCCATGGTGGCATGCACCTGTAGCCCCAGCTACTCTGGAGGCTGAGGCGGGAGGATCACTTGAGCCCAGAAATTGAAGGCTGCAGTGAGCTAAGAGTGCACCACTGCCCTCCAGCCTGGGCGACAGAGGGTGACCCCATCTCAAAAACACAAACACACGAAAAAGAAATGTTTCTGTCTACAAATTTTCAACTCAAAGTTTTTCTCAGTAGGAAGCCAGGTGAGGGTGGAGGAGGGGGTCTTGGGGTCAGAGGAAGAGAGCCCAGGTGGCCCAATGGCTCGGTGTCATTATGGCCGTTGCCTTATCTGCTCTGAGAGTGGGCTGGTGGTGACATGCAGGAGCACCAGGTCTCACCCTCACTGCAGTGTTCACGCAGCCCAGGCCCAAGCACACGGGACGGGAAGGAGCGTCTTCCTCCCACATCCTGGCCGCGCCTTTCATCTGCTCTGAGCCGCTTTCTCCCTGGGCTGTCTCAGCACAAACCCCACGAGCCTGGGAGGCCTGTGTCCTTTTCCAGTGCGGGTATGGGGCTCGAGGCCACCCCTCCTGTGCCGAGCTGGTTTGAGGCCCACACTTGACCCTTGGGGTTAGCATTGGAGACACCGGAGGCCACGGGGTCCCGAAGACCCCAACCCTGTGTGCAGGGCCCCGTATTTAACATTCTAATCCGAACTCAGCCCAATCTGAAGGCAGAGGGGGATCTCTAAGCTCCAATGGCTCAGAAACGTGCAAAGGCACCTCCATGCTCCTCCAAGACGTGGAACGGCCACTAGAGGACAGGTGTGTCCCCAGGGAACGAGGCTCCAAGCCTGTTTCCATGAGGAGGGAGTTTCCAAGGCTCCTGGTCCTGGCCTCTCTGCAGCTCCTACCTCAGCCCCTTCTCCCCAGGGGAGGAGCATGGGGAGCAGCCCCTCCCTCACACCTGAGCTCTCCCGTGAGACCTGCCCCAGGAGCAGGGCTCTGTGCTCACTCACAGGGAGTTCTGGGAGCTGCATCCTCCAGGAGTCCTGGTGCCCTGACACCCTGGGGGTAGGTGGGGGCGGAGTGCATCTGACCCCCTGGGGTGGGAGTTGAGTGCATTTCACACCCTGTGGGGGGTGGGGAGGGGGGACAGCTGAGTGCATCTGACCCCCTGGGGTGGGGGAATGTGTGCACTGACTCGGGTGGCCTTCACAAGCCCACATGACAACAGACCCAGCACCGCTCTCTGGCGCAGCTCCTGCGGGTGGGGCCGTGGCTGTGGGTCCCACCTGCCTGGTTTGTGAGCCATTTCTCAGTGCGTTCTCACCAGGGGGGTGGGTGGGAGGACGTGTTCTACGTTAGTTCCCCCAAGCCCCAGTGCACCTGGGAACTTTCATGGAGGAGGTGCTGCTGGTGGAAGGGGAGGGGACACCGGGGAAGACACAGGATGGCCCTAATGCTGTGACCGGTCTGCCCTGGTACATCCTGACCCACTCCAGGGGCAGGGGACTGCACCTGGCAGTCCTACTGACCACCTCTTTCATTTTCTGTATTTTGTGATGTTTTGGCATCTTACAGAGCTTGCTGGCCAGGCCTGGGACAGGCTGTCCCCCTGGGGTCAGCCCATTCTTAGAGCTAGGAAGGGCTTGGCTGGGAGCTCATGTCCAGACCAAACAGCCAGAGTCCACACCCCCAACCCCTCCTCAGCTACTCTCACACACAAGCCCCACCCTTTATCACCCCTGGGCCTGGTACCAGGCAACTGGAGGCCACCATGATAGCACAAAGCCCACTGGAAGGACTCAAACCAGTGCAGTGAAGCGACTCCCTCTGCCCCAACCTGCCTTCCCGGGGAACCACAGTCAAGGCGCCGACCTCGGCTTCCACGTGCTCCTGTGCCACCCACCCTGGTGTTCCTGAGGCCCTATGTGGTGTGCCCTGATCCCCCGCTGGGGCCCGTGAGCAGACCGAGGAATCCAAGGCACCTGGGAGTGGGAACGGACACCCCAACTTAGAAGCTCTGTGCGGGGGGAGCTTCAGGAGCCGGTGAGGGCAGTTCCTCACTTGACGGTGGGAGGTGTCAGCCCTGGGTCCCGCGTGCAGAGCTAGGATCCCTGATTCACAGGAGAAAATGCCTCATCAGACACTCGCTGTGGAGAAAGAAGAAAGCAACCCAGGCACACCAGGAGCACTGGCACTTTCTGCATGATTTATTTCATCTCGGCATGAACTGACAGACATACAAGGCTCTGCACTATTTATGCCCAGGATTTTAAAACTCAAGCATTAATAAATACATTACACAGATCACAACAGCTGGCCTGAACTTGGCCTTCAACAGGTGTAGTGTACCTTTAATAAATGGTAACATTTGAGAATCGCTTAGAGCTTGAATAGGCTTTGGAGGAGCTTTGATCTCACATGAGAACCCGTCTCCTGTTTTATGTGCGTTCCATCCAAATCCATTCACTTGGCGTGTCTGAAGCACCTGCCAACACAGTGTCTGTGCCGGGTGCCTGAAGGCTGCACAGCCCAGACTTCCTCCTGGATGTGGAAAACGTGGAAATGATGTGGCCACTGAAAGAAATTCAAGGCAACTGAAACAACTGCAGATTTCCATTTTCAGCTCGTGTTATCTTGTTATGAATAATAACATTGCAGAAGGGGAAAAATCAGAAAGTTGATTGATTTTTAACCCAAAAATAAAACTTTTTGTAAGCTAGGAAAGCATCTAAAATTAACAAGAACACAAAAATGCACTTTTGCTTACATTTGCTCTACTAAGATCTTACAAGAGATTATGTCTTGAATCTATCTTGACTTCAGGAAGACAAAAGAACGCTGCAAACATCCTATTTTCAAATCGTTTACAGGAAGTGACCGACAGATTCAATGGCTGTTACCAGAATTACTGAAGTGACACCAGAAATTAGCAGAAACAGAGCAGATGATTAACTTCTTATTTGTAGCCAAACTGATACAGTCACGAGTTTTAGTTAAGTAGCCAAAGGATTTCCACAGCATTCATTTTCTTACAGGAGAAGTCGGTGCCTCCACAGACTCAGAAACCAAATCCTGAAGTTCCAAATCCAGCTCTACAAAGCTGCAGGAAGCAGTGCAGAGTGGAGGGTTGTTCCCAAGATGAAGAATAAAACCGGAAGGAAAAGGAGGAAGGTTCAAGCTCATTCCTCTGCATCCCAAATAAACCTTGATTGGCAATAGAGAAGGGATTGCTGTCAACTAAGCAAAAGGTCAGGCTTCCGTGCATAACATTTTCCCCAAAGGACACCACTGCCTTTTCAGACATTTGGAAACGCCCCAGTATATGGGTTAATTTCATGAGAAGTGTGGATAGCTGTTATCAAGGCACTAGCCTCATCTAACTCTTTTAACGGGTGGATGACCAGGAATATTTTTGCACCAACCGTTTTCCTACACAGTGTTGGACGCACACTTAGACCATCACTTTGAATTCGAAAAGATCCTACCTGGGGCATCAGCCGGCGCCAGGCAGTCTCAGCGATGCCTCTGCCCTCCCCGCAGCAGTCCCAGAATCAAAGCCTTGGAGGGTGGGGCTTTTCTCTTTGTTTCATGGGTGCAAACCCTAGCAGCTCCACACCCCAGGGACTGGCCCCCCAAAAGCAAAAACGCGGCTCATGGCGTGGCAGGTCCTCTAGTATGTGTTTCTGTGTGATATCACTATTTAGAAACGTGGTGTACACTATTCTATATATTTCCACAATAGGTTGGCTGGACATCCTTTAATGATTGGTATTAATTCCTTTCTCTTATTCTTTAGGTTTCTTCGTGCATTTTGTTGTGAGGTGACAGGGAGTACCTGGGGCTTTGCTGCCGGGGCCCCACAGGAGGCTGTGCTACATCTAGTGTGGGCATTCCTTCACTAAATGAAATGCTGGAAAGCCACAGGAACTGCACGTGACTGCAGCCGCCACTTCTCATATCCTCTTGCCGGGACAGTGTTACTCTGGAAGCCCAATTTCCACATTGCATTTTCAAACAATAAACATTACAGGAATGATTTCACAAGTAAAATCACAGGATAATAGCATATGAGTTTGATATTTAAGGACTGAAAATATTAGCCTGGTCCTGGTCCCATCTCATATAAAAATTTCTACCATTAATAATAAAATTCTAGAGGAAAAGGCCGGACAGTGCGAATGGTACGTTGCTGAAAATGAACATTATTTGTTTCCTTTTGCTGTAAATACTGTTTCTACAACCATTTCTCCAGTATACTCCTATAAAAGGTGAATCAAGTCAGGCGATATGAAGTCTGTTTTTCTTTCCCAAGATGATTAACCAAGTTGCCAAGCTATCCCCTCAGTTCATGAGTAACCATGGGCAAGCAGACACATCCCCAGAACATACTCTAACCCAGATCATAAATTCCAGTCCCCGAGTCATGCGTAAGGTTCAAGCTGATCACTTCTAAACACACTTAACTGAGACTTCTCATAACGACAGACTCTTTAAAAAGCATAACCTATTTTTTCAATTACCCACTGATTTCTACAGAGATGGCAGTTCCCATCACTGGATTAACAAACAAATAATATTAAAGTAAGCATGATTTCAACTAGTTACGTTCCAGTAACTCATTTACTTTTCCTCTTACAGTAAGAGAACGGGTTGGATTCGGAGTTCAAATGTTTGCCTCTATTTGTGAGCATGAATCTCATCCTCAAACTCGTAAGTCCTCTGTGTACACACTTGAAAAGTAAAATGTTAAAACAAATGAGAAACGACCCAAATGATTTGTTTTTAATCCTCATACCCTGTCAATGCAGTGAGCCTCATGTTAATTCTATCAGGGTATTTTGGAATTTAATTCAATACAATTAAGTACATGCAGTTTACTTGCTAATCTATGGTGATAAGCATGTCATTTCCTTGTTATAAACCTTACTGTGCCCACTGTCACTCGGCCACACTTTCTTAGAATAATGATTGTAAAAATTAATCTCCCTCATCAGAACTACACGATCCATATTTAAAACATCATAAACAGTGAGTTCAAAATGTGCCTACACTTTTTTTTGATAGAACTGTCAAAACAAAATGATTTTCCCCGTTTTTTAGGAATAATATTTTATCCTGTTCCAGAATATGAAAGCGGCCGGGGATACGGAGTGGGCTATCAAAGATTGCTCTTTAGACAAGCACCCCGGTAAGTTTTTCTTACTTATGATGTGCTGTTTGGTAACATTTCGCCACTAAAGACTTAAAATTTAAATAATGGTAAATCATCGCTACATCAGTTAACATCCCTTAAACTGAAAATATGAAAGCCCCGTCGGTCCAACAGTGCGCCGGAGCTGCTCTAGACATGTGAATTTGAGTAGCAATGGTGTGGGGAAAGAAATACTTCCAATGCATATTGGACAAGAAACCTTACTGGTAATCAAAGATTTTACCTTTAATGCTTATTAAATTACTCTTTTTGGAGTTGAGCCAACCAAAGCAAGCACATGGTATGAAATTTTCAACTAAATTAGAAAGAGCTTTACTTATCAGTTATAATTTTAAATCTCAAGTCAAAAATAAAAAGTGTGACCCTCTCTGCGTGCTTCCCTTGATAGTTCGCGGCGACCTACTTCTGCGTCCCAGGCTTCTGCGCACAGCCTTGGTGCTCTGCGGGGTTCGGGACACCCCGGGGCCGGCTGCAGGCTGCCTCAGGACCCCGCACTGTGCCCTGAGGATGACCCTTTGGATCCCACAGCCTTCTCTGTGTCCCGTGTCCAGTCTGTCAAGGGACCCATCCGCACACCACCTGGGTCTCAAGGCATCGACCCCTAGAAGCAAAGAGAAGCAAAAGGAAAGCAAAGCGGAAGCGGCCCTGAGAGCGTCCTCGAGGCTCCTTCGAAGCATCCACACCACCAGCACTGCTAGCTGCCCCGACTCCCCGCGTCCTCCTCCGTGGGCTCGATGGGACCCGGGCCCCGCAGCCCCCTGCGAGGGAGACGCCCGCCGACCCCGCCGGCCTACGCGGCTCCCTGCTCCCCTCGGGGCGACCTCTCGGGTAGGCTGAGAGCGAACGGGATGAGCACGCCCCGGACGTCCAAGGGGGCGCCCAGCGCCTCGAAGCCGCCGCCCTGGCCTGCGTCGCCGCCGGCCTCGCCGTCCCGGGCGGGCTGGAAGCGCCAGGTGCCCGCGCGGCTCACGCAGTAGATGGCGCCGTCCAGGGCGGCGCAGCGGAAAGGCTGCAGGCCCGTGGGGGCTCCGGGGGGACGCAGGGGCGCAGCGCACGGGCTCCACTGCTTGGCCAGGCAGTGGTATCGGGACACGCTGACTCCGCCCGGCCCCGCCGCCTGCGCCTCGCCGCGGCTGCTGCTCAGGTCGAAGCGGTAGATGAAGCCGTCGAGAGCCACCATGTCGGCCGAGCGCTCGCGGCTGCTGCTGCACGGGCACTCCTGCCACTCGTCGCGCCGCGGGTCGTACTTGAGCAGGCGGTAGAAGAGCGAGCCCCCGGACACGTAGATCTCGCCGTGGCAGGTGGTGGCCTCGTGCGCCACGGCGAAGGCGCCCCGGGGCAGCGGCGCGACGGGGGCCCAGCGGTCAGCGCGCGGGTCGTAGCGCTCCACGCTGAGCAGGCACTCGCCGCCCACGGCGTAGAGGTGGCCGTCCAGGGCCAGCAGCCGCAGCTGCGAGCGCGCCTGGCGCAGGGGCCTCACGGCGCTCCAGGTGTCTGTGGCCGGGTTGTAGCAGAAGACCTGGTCTGACGGGCGCGCGCGGCCGTCGGGGCCCGCGGGTGCCACGCCGCCCGCCACGAAGAGGTAGTTGTAGAGGACACACAGGCCGCAGCCCCGCGCCGGCGCGCCCTCGGGCAGCCGCGTCAGCTCGCGCCACTCTCCGGCCGCCTCGTGGAAGCAGTAGACGGCCGCGTCCCCGCGCGCGTCCGCGTCCCCCGAGGGGCTCTGCGGCCGGCTGCCCGCGCGCTCCCCCGCCGGCCCCAGCGCCGCGGCCAAGAGGTGGGCGCGGCCGGCGCGCAGGCGGCGGCGCAGCAGCAGATCCCGCTCGGCGCCCGACAGGCGGCCGAACACGGCGGGCTCGCGCAGCACCTCCAGGTAGTGGTCACTCATGAAGCAGTAGGCGGCGTCGCGCAGCTCGTTCAGCCGCTGCCGCTTGGCCGCGCTCAGGACCTCGTAGCAGTTGGCCAGGCTCAGCTGCGGCCCCACGGCGTCGGTGGCGCGCTGCGCGGCGCCGGGCAGCTGCAGGCGGCGCGCGCCGGCCACCACCTCGGCCACGTTGTCGGGCCGCACGCCCGCCATGCGCCCGCTGTAGGCGTCGGCCAGGAGCAGCCGCAGCGCCGCCAGGCTCACCCCCTGCACCCGCAGCACGTCCCGCGACGCGCGCGCGCGGAAGTAGTCGCTGCGCGCCGCCAGCACCGCCTTGTGCGCGCGCAGCCGGCGCCCGGACACCTCCAGCACCAGGTCCGGCTCCCCGTACACCGCCCCGAACCCCGGGGGCACGGGCGCGGGCTCTCCGGGCTCCTCGGGGGACGCGGGGTCCTCAAGCCAAACGCGCGGCTCGGGGGACGCCGCCGCGGGCTCTTCCGGGCACGCGCGCTCCTCGGGGGACGCGAGCTCCTCCGGGGACGCGGCGCCCGCGCTGCCGGCCTCCCACTGCCGCTCCACCACCCGCGGGCCACCGCTGGAGGGCGGGGAGGTGGCCGAGCCTTCCGCCGCTGAAGCGAGGGACTGCGGCGGGGACTCCTCCCCGGAGCTGAAGCACAGGGACGCGCCGAGACTGCAGGGTGTCTGCGCCGGGGACGCGGCGCCCTCGCTCTCGCCCTCCCCCGCAGCCCCGGGCTCCGTCCCTGGGTAGAGGACGCAGGGGGCCACCGCGTGCTCCATGGCCCGGCTGTGCTGCGCCCGCACTCCCCCGGCTCCACAGCCTGCAGGTCTGGCCAAGGTCGAGCGTTACTCCGGGGTTTCCAGCCTCACAGCTTTTCCTGGCACGCGATCAGATTTCACTTCTGTGTGTCCACGCTTTTTTGCTGTGTGTGTGTGTGTGTGTGTGAGGGGGGGAATCTCACACGCTGATCCCCATCCCCCGCCTTTCCCCTCTCCTCTCCAGTGAGGAGGGGTGTGTCCAACTCTTGCTGAACTTCTGAACCCCAGTCACTTTAAATCTTCCCAGAAAGTCTTGGTGAATGGATCTCCAGCCGGTGCAAGACCACATCAGCCAACATACAGCACTGACTGGAGCTGCAGTTGACTGTGGCGGTTTCTGCAGCCTGGGTGACAAGGTGTGTCTCTCTGCAGCCTGCCTGACCAGGTGTCTCTCTCTGCAGTCTGAGTGACTAGCTGCCCCTCTCTGCAACGCCGGCTGACCAGGTGTCTCTCTGCAGTAGCGGATAACCAGGTATCTGGTGCGCCCCTTCAGGAGTCCGTGCTCACCCACTCACTTCACATTCCATCATATCACCGCACCCCCAGGACGCAGAAAGCTGAGATCGGCTGTGGCCCCAACTTCAGAGCCCCGATTTAACCCCATGTCTTGAAAAGAGTCCCCCTGTGGGCTCTCCTCCTTTGTGGCTCCCACTTGTGGCTACACAACTGCAAGGTCACGGGGAGGACACTGGTCCTGCGCGCTGGTCTCAGGAGCTCTCCCAGTGTGTCGGTGTCCGCACCTCCCCATATACGGGGTCATCTGTAATTCACTGCCGGGGGGTGTCAGGAGAAGCCGCTGTGCTCCTGGAGGCCGTCCTTGCTCACGGGGCAGGACCCTTCCTCTGCAGCTTCCTTTGCTGGGATATCAGGTGTTTCCGCGTCCTCTCACCATTCTCTTGTTCCTGTTTATAGGACAGAAAGAGAGGATATTTGTGCGTTTTTCAGTAAGGTTATTTCGTGTCAGTGGAGTCTACCACCCTTCCCTCTCCAATATTCAGATTATAGAATTCAGTTTTGGTTGTAAAGGGGTTGTGATTTTTCTCTGCTGGAGAGTTTGATGAATAGGACATGCAGAATTATTTAGGAATTTTTTAAAGTACCCTCTCGATATTCCTTTCCTGATTTTGAGGACTCAGGAGAGCCCAGTTCAAGCAATAGGGACCACCAAACATTAAGGCCTGACACGCATCGGCTGAACCATATGAAGTTACTAGTTCTGTAGGTCAAAAGCAGTCGAGTATCAACAATTTCCTGTTTTCAACATAAAAAGTGTAAGTAGCATCAAGAACTCCTTTTAGTGAGAAAGCATGACTGGACTGTGTGGTTTTATTAATTTATTAACAGATCACAAGTTTTCTTTCAGTGTTTCCCAGTTAATTATTTCAAATTCGGTTACAACTATTTGTAGAAAGGCGTTAGGATGCTTCTCTGGAATCAGCTTCAGCCAACAGCATGAATTCAGGACCCCAAATGGCGCCAACTCCTAAATCTGTTTAAACTCTTAGAATTACAACCCTGAAAAACCTCAGAGAAGCAATTATCCAAACAGCCTAAATGCAGCAAAAGGAAAATCAAAGCGGAAAGACTGAATGAAGTATGTGGAAGGCAGATGTGAGTGCCGGCAGATGCATTATAGAATACAATCAAATATCCTGCCTAAATTGGCAAACGCTTCACGGGCACTCCCTAACATACTGGGAAGAAACTTAGAGGTCTTGGAGTCCACATAAGGCAACTTCATTCTGGCTTTCTAAAGAAAAAAATGTAGACAACAAAACCATCCAAAACATGACCAGGCTTATCTTTATACAGAATGCATGTTCAGCTCTCAAGTGAGATTGCTAAAATGATACTTAATCCCCAGCATCTTCTGATGTTCTACTTATTATACGCAATAGCGTTACCTGCTTACTGTAAATGCCCTGCTCTTCCTGTCACTCTGTCCCTGAAAAGGCTTTCCCAGTATTCTCAGAAATAAAAGTGTCAAGCTGGAAACTCCAGACGTTTAACTCTCCCCGTCTCTTTCTCTCCCTCCATCTGTCTGCCAGATATCTTTCACAATAAAATGTTGGCACACTCCCTATGTGCACAGAATTGTCATAAGATGCCTGGGGAATGTAATATTAAGAAGGTTTTTTAGTATCCTGAAGCTCTGATCCCCAGGGTAGGTCATAGACAATGGCTGGGCAGGACACAAGGGTCCCGTGTGTTCACCCAGCCATGCCCACACTGACAGGTGCTCACCCCAGGCCCCCATCCTGCTGTCCAGTGGTGCCCAGTCCAGGGCCAGGGAAAGGACCACAATGTAAGGGTGACTCAAACTGGAAAAGCTGTGAAGCTGCATCAGTGAAGGGCACCGACCCTGAAGACTGTAGTCTTTCCGGCCAGCTGAGTCATACAAAGGAGAGGGAGAGCAAATCTAAGACAAACTTCTCTACCGGATTAGAAATACACACGAACCTCATGTCTGAAATAAAATCTGAGAACTGGCTGTCTCAGTTGGCTTATTCGTTTAACACTGCTTCTGTAAGATACAGAAGACAGAGCCCCTAGAAATCCAATGGAGTAAACTTTCTTCTTGGCCTAGAAAGGGGTCTCAGAGCTCCCTAGTTCTTTCTCTGGCTGGACCGTCCTGCGGTGTACAGGAGCCTCCATCCTGAAAGTCATCTTTATGTAATTAATCATCACAGACTGAAGGGAAGTCATGCAATCAGTAAAATGCATTTTAAAACCTTAAATTTGGAACTCTGCCCTGAAAAGTCCTATGAAATCAGTTCAAGGCCTGAAAGACTGTTTGATAAGTATACATTTTGTTATAACCTCAGTTAAGCAAGAGAGACATCTCCATGATGAAATAGATACACTGGAAAGCAGCCAGCAGCGCCCCCAGCAGCAAGGGACCCATCTCTGCTGTGCCAACAAGGAAGCCGTCTGGCTAGAGGCTGAGTAGCCCTCCTCCCAAATGCTTGAGCTCTTCAGGACTTCCCGTTTTTTGAATTTTGGAATACTTGCATTTATACTTACATTTCAACTCCCCAAACCCCAAATCTGAAAGGATCCAATGAGCATTATGTCAGCACTCAAAATGTTTCAGATTTTGGAGCATTTTCAGTTTCAAATTTGGGATGTTCAACTTGCACCTGGGGTAGAACTGGTTCTTATTCCAGCTGGCCCCAGAAAGAATAAAACTCAGTCATCTCAAAAGTCATGATTCAAGTGGTCTTTATGTTACTTTTCCAACACACACACGTTATTAAATTTTGTCCTTCTGAGGGGCCCCTTCCAGCAAGAAGTGGAGGCCCTCTCGTATTCTGTGGCCCTATCCTATTCTGTCGTCTCCGCCGTCTCCCTGCTCACATTACAGACAGAGCAAGTTGGCAGAGCCGGGGATGGTCTCAGCATGGTACAGCCTCGCACTCTCACCGGGAGGAATCACGAGGCCTCTTAGACACCACTCCACTGAGATCACCTGCCATACAGCCCAAAGCGGGCCAGCAGGTCCCTGTCCACCACCATCAGCGATGTTGTTTCTGACACCAAGATCTTCAGCTACGCTGTCGAGGAGCAGCAAGGCTGCATCAGGGGCTCGGGAGCCCTCCGCTGCCCCCTCTAGGAGGCTCTGGGCAGCGTTTCTGGGAGACGGTCTCACAGCACTAAAGGTGCCTGCCCTCCCGGGGGTCTCCCTGCAGAATGGAGGCCCTTTTCTGTCTCAAATGATGTTAAAATAAACTCAACATTAAGAGATTTTTGGTTTTTGGTTTTTTTTCCCAGAATGACCCATTACTGAAATGTTTACCTTAAAATAGATGGAGAGGAGTGGGCCTTTGGGTTTAGCAGTCCTCTGAGGCGTCAGCAACTGCGGTGACTGTTAGGGTCAGATTTTTTCGGATGGGAAGTCAGGGATTTCCAAAGGGATTCCTCCCACCACCATTGTGTGGTTGGCTCTAGAATCAGAATTTCACTAAGAGGCTCCCTGAGGAGCGTTCATCCTTGTTACTGTGAAATTTACTGAAACTCTCCCACCCCCCACCAGAGCGTTTGGAAGGATTTTTTCCCTGTGTGAAAGTCAACAGGGGTTTCCTGAGCCCACTTCTGGAGTCACAACCAGGTGATACACAGAAAGTCAGCACTGCAGTTTCCAAGGAAGGCATGTAGGGGTGCAGCAGTAAGTGACCAGTTTCCTTCTTGCTGGTAATTAGGAAATCATTTCATAAGAACAAGGGCTAATTAAATATAAATAGTATTCAATGAAAACAATAAAATATACGTAGTATTTCCCCTCCAGAGGATGTAAGTTTCTTCTGGGCCTTATAAATATCTAAACTTTTCAGTTTCTATACATTTCTTTAATATTAATACAAATTAAAAAATAAGATTTTGTATGATTTCCCAAAGTGGACATTATATATTTAATGTGGACGTTAGGATTTATTCAGAATTAAGTATCATTCTCTATTTTAGTAATACTGCTTGCTAAAAAGAATCTTCCTTTGAAATCATTACAGTCAGCTTAATTTTTTTTAAAGAATGCATTAATTGACTTAGGCAGTTTATGTAAACTTCTGTGGTATGTTTTGCTTCTAAGTCCTTCAGCCGGGCGCAGTGGCTCAAGTCTGTAATCCCAGCACTTTGGGAGGCCAAGGCGGGTGGGTCAACTGAGGTCAGGAGTTCAAGACCAACATGGCGAAACCCCATCTCTACTAAAAAAGTACAAAATTAGCCAGGCTTGGTGGCACAGGCCTGTAATCTCAGCTACTCAGGAAGCTGAGGCAGGAGAATCACCTGAACCCAGGAGGCGGAGGTTACAGTGAGCCGAGATCATGCCATTGCACTCCAGCCTGGGCAACAAGAGTGAAACCCCGTCTCAAAAACAAACAAAAATTCCTTCCAGCGTCTTACACGAACTGCCTGTGTCCCGCCACACCCCGTTAGACCACAGTGTCCCTGGAATAGTGCTTGTGTGGGCCGCACCCACATGGCCTCCATCAGCACCAGAAAGATGCCATTCACACAGTTAAATAGCCAATGAATCGCAAGGTTAATTAAGAAAGAAAAGCCATAAATCTAAGAAAAATTATAGCATCTTAGAAACCTCTAGGGAATCTCAGGATTTGTTTTTTTGTTTGTTTGTTTGTTTTTTGAGACAGGGTCTTCCTCTGTCATCCAGGCTGGAGGACAGTTGCACAATCATGGCTCACTGCAGCCTCAACTCCTGGGCTCAAGAGCTCCTCCCACCTCAGCCTCCCGAGTAGCTGCGACTACGGGGGTGCACCACCACAGCTGGCTAATTTTTGTATGTTTAGTAGAAACAGGATCTCGCTATGTTGCCTAGAGTGGTCTTGAACTTCTGGGCTTAAGTGATCCACCTGCCTCGGCCTCCTAAATTTGCTGGTTACAGGTGTGAGCCACCACGCCTGGTCAGGATTTCTCTTTGATTCAATGTATTGATTCACCTTCAACTGTTGGTACACATACTGCTTTTCAAAGTTATTTTCTCTCCAGGCCCAAATGAAAACAGGCCCACAGCTTCTGGGCAGGCAAGATCGAAGGTAGGGGAAGCAAGAAGGGAGTTGGTGCCGTCACTGACACCGATGCTCCGTGGAGATGGCCGTCCTCACGCCCAGCTCTGATCCACATGTTCTCAGGACTCTTTAAGGCATAGAAAATAGTGTAAGGGGACCATCAAAATGTGCAGAATTACACAGCCTAAAGCTAGCCAGGAGGAAACACCACTCAGGAAGTATATTTTCCTTGTAAAATGCAGCCCATATTTAACTTGGCCATACGGCTACTAAAAGCAAAAGGTTCTGTGCTGTCCTGGGGGACGAGAAAAGTGGCTTCTGCTCTTAGTGCCTGCCTTCGGGATACCTACAATGGTTCAGGCAACGAGATACTACAGGGATAAAAGCAAACTAAAGCCAATTGTAGGCAGTATTTTCTGTGTAGTTTAGAAATGGGGAGGGTGTCTACTGCGGGGTGGAGTTTCTCGAGTAACTGAATAAATAAGTAAATGTTCCATAATATACCTAGCAACATGAATTAGCGTCTGTCCCACCAGAGTACAATCTATACTTTTAACTTTTTTTTTTTTTTTTTTTTTTGAGACAGAGTCTTGCCCTTGTCACCCAGGCTGTAGTGCAATGGCACGATCTCGGCTTACTACAACCTCTGCCTCTTGGGTTCCGGCGATTCTCCTGCCTCAGCCTCCCAAGTAGCTGGGATTATAGGCACCCGCCACCGTGCCTGGCTAATTTTTGTATTTTTAGTAGAGACGGAGTTTCGCTATGTTGGTTAGGCTGGTCTCGAATTCTTGACCTCAAGTGATCCGCCCACCTCAGCCTCCCAAAGTGCTGGGATTACAGGCATCAGCCACCACACCTGACCTCTTTTAGCTTGTTTTTTATGAAGGACATCCTAAGACACCAGCTGGACTGCAGCGTGACCTGACGACACGTAAGTCCAAACGGACACAGAGCAGTGGCGTCTATTTTGCCAGGCAGCGTTCTGGTGTGTGTTACATCATATTCACACACGGCACCCGCAGGAGCCTTCTGGGAGGGAGGTGTTGTGATTAGCCATTTATGTGATTTCATCAATATGCATTTTATAAGCCATGTAGTTTTAAGGGGCAGAGCCAGAAATGAGCCAAGCAACTGGCTCCACTGCCCATGCCATCAGCCACCGCGCCATGATGCCTCTTGAGTCATTCAGACTCCCGGCCCCGTCCGAGCTGACGCCTGTCACAGCCATGCACGGGGCTGAGCGAAGCCTCGGCAATGTTAAGGCAGGTTGCCGGTTGCCCCTGCATCCTGTAGACAGAACCCAAGCAAGTCAGGGTGCTCTGTGCAGTTCCGAGCATGACGCAGTGGGAGACGGGGCAGCACTGGGTCCTGGGGCAGGCCCGGCCCGGCTCCACCAGCTGTCTCCCACCTGCCCTCCCCGGGGTCATTTAGGGGAATAACAGTAAGCTGAATCTCCTAGCAGGACTTAATTGGAAGAAGTAAAAGTATTGGGAATTTCCTGAAGAAGAGCTTTTACACAATAGATATTCTTGAAGTCTATTTACCATAGGCTGGTAAATAAAGTATTGAGCAATCTGCTCCTAACCCAGTCGCCCTCATGCCTCACTCCCCTCTGTCCTACTGCACGAGCTCATGGAATTGCCTGTGGCTCTCCTGATGAACCGTCTATGGGTGTGTGTGTGTATGTGTGTGTAGGGAGTATTTGTGTATTCATATATTAATAGTGGAGCTTTTGCCTGTGCAATTCTCGCTGCCTAAGACAACCCCCATTCTGGTTTGAGGAGCAGAATTCTTGCTCATTCTTTAAGCTCAAGCTGCCATGGTGCGTTCTCTAATAAGCCTTCCTCACTTCTGGTTTTAGTTGCTCCACAGTCTGTGTTTGCAGAGAAAGTCTTATTTTAGCACCACATAGTATCATTACAGATCAGGCGGTGTATGTGTCATCCTTTTCCTTAAAAATATAAAATTCACAAAAGGGAGGATTACCTTTCACTCTACCATTAGCACAGGCTGGGCTCTGCAAGGGCAACTGGATGGATGGATGGATGGATGGATGGATGGATGGATGGATGGATGGACAGATGGATGGATAGACGCATGGGTGGGTGGGTGGCAGATGGACAGATAGATGGATGGATAGACAGATGGGTGATTGGATGGATAGATGGACAGATGAATGGATGTTAGCCAGGGAAACTAAAACAATGGCAACTCTGAAAATACTCAGATGAAACCACAGAGGCCGGGCATGGTGGCTCATGACTGTAATCCCAGCACTTCAGAAGGCTGAGGTGGGTGAATAACCTAAGGTCAGGAGTTCGAGGTCAGCCTGGGCAACATGGGGAGACCCTTTCCCTACTAAAAATACAAAAAAAAAAAAAAAAATTAGCTGAGAGTGGTGGCGTGCAGCATTTGTAGTCCTAGCTACTCGGTAGGCTGGGGTCAGAGGATCACTTGAGCCCGGGAGAGGTCAAGGCTGCAGTGAGCCAAGATCATGCCACTGCACTCCAGCCTGGGCAACCGAGTGAGACCATGTCTCAAAAATAATAACAATAATAAAGTAAAAGCAAGTTTTTAAACTACACAAAGAATGGCAGATTAAGATATTATCCACATGACAGCTCCAGGTAGGGGCTATCTCACAAAAAAGGTTTTTTAAAAATATAAATAAATAAAAGAGATCAATAGTTATATCTGGATGCTGGATTACAGCTAGGTTTTATTATCTCCTAAATAAAATGCTGAGTTTCAATATTTTCTAAAATAAATATATGCTGCTTTTATAATCAAAAAGAGTTGTGGGTTTCAAAGTATAGACCAACTTGAAAAAGTCTTAAGATACAGAAAGAAAAAAAGTATGACAATAAGGATGGGGGTTGAGACGATTATTATTATGATTTTTAAAATTCTTTACACATTTTTTAATCTATTATGAACAGGCATGATTTTAAACTCATATTCCTAAACTATGGGGAGCATTTCCAACCTTGGGAAATCTCTCTAGGTACCTGCACCTCCAGCCAGTGTTTCCCACCCCCACTTCCAATGTAAGAAAAAGCCTCCACCAAGCTCACGCCCCTCTGGCTGCATCCGCCCAGCCCTTCCTCCCCTGCCCGTTCCTCCTTGCCGAGCGCATCGGGGGGACGCGTGGGTCACGTGCAGGGATTAACATTTGTGTTTTTTACTGCGTGCAGGAACTGTGCGGGTGACATCAGTTACCACAGTCTCCAAACACCCCGCGAGGTAGGCAGCACTGCCCTGTCTTACAGTTGAGGAAACCGGGGCTCAGGGATGAGAAAACTCATCCGTGCTCCCCTTCATGCAGCGACAAAGCCCGGCAGGAACCCGCCCCTCTTCCTGGTAGAATGAACAGGAGGGGCAGAGTCCAGGAGTGTGTGTCCTGTGTGACAATCAGGTACTGCTCAGGCACCTTTCAGAAAAGGGAGGGTGGGCTTGAAAGTTAGACGTTCCTCAACTAAAGGCCTTGGGCAGACGATCTCCTGTCTCTGGCACTTCCTCGTGTAGGACGCCCGCCTCACGGTGTTTCTGCCGGGATGAAATAAGCACGTGTCGGCAAAGCTGGAAGGTGTGTTTCTGAAGCCTTCCCTTTGGTGTCGGACACACCCGGGTCAGAGTCTCTTCCCTGTAACTTACTCCCACCAAGAGCCCAGGCAATTTGCTCAATTCAGTGATCTTGTCCTAAAACGCGAAGACCCACTCACCGGTGGGCGCCTTCTCTGCCACTCCATCACTGAGTTCCCTTAGGGAAGTGCAGGGCCCCCAGGAAGCAGGTCTCAGGATCCTGGCTGGGCTGGTCACAGCTCATTGTCCACAAGATACCCTGAGCGCTCCTGACCCGGTGTGGGCGATACACCGGCCTCTGGGCTGATGCGGGAGCAAGGGCCTTGCCCTCATGGATCACAGAGCTGGAATCGAGGGAAAGCTCATTATCTCCAGCAGAAGAAAGGAAACAATGCACAGAGCAGAAAACCAAGAAATGGGAAGAGGACAGGAGAGTGAGACCACTGCAGCAAGTGGTGCTGAAGAACAGCTTCTGGGGGCTTCTGAGGTAAGTGTGCTAATAAATGCCACTTCTGGGTTAGGCTAGCGTGCGGGGATTCCCATCCCTAGAAACTGTAATCTTTCTGCCTAAAAGCAAAAGCTACTTCACCGGGCGGTCCTGGAGTTAAACAGGGTAATCACAAGGAGCACGGTGCAGCCGCTACCCTAGCAAGCCTTCCACACGCAGGCGGAGTGCCTCCCAGAACAAGGTCTTCCCAAATGACAGAGGCCCCCCAGCAGGACAAGAAGGGGGCGCCAAGGCCCGGCAGCACCTACCCGGACAGGGCGCCGAGGCCCGGCAGCACCTACCGGAACAGGACGCCGAGGCCCGGCAGCACCTACCCGGACAGGGTGCCGAGGCCCGGCAGCACCTACCGGAACAGGACGCCAAGGCCGGCAGCACCTACCCGGACACGCTCCCAGCATCTTCCCGGCAACTGTCCCATTTCGGTCTCACAGTTCACACTCGAAACAAGCAGACCTACCAGCATCTTGATTCAATAAATGAAAAAATGCTCAATGCACAGAAATACTAAGTTTCTAGTCTCAGAAGACTGAGCAAAATTAGCAGCAGACCAACACCAAAGTCCAATATTCTCCTCTCTTCCTCTGTCTCTGGAGCCTTCAACAAGCGGCCTCAAAACAACAACAACAACAACAACAACAACAAAAAACACCTGAGACGTTGTTATCTGTTCCTAGCGAGCGGGCCCTCACAAATTAGCAGGAATTCACCTCTGCTGGTCACAAGTTTAAGAGGTTTGGTCAGAGCCATGGATTCCAGTCCCTGTGGTCTCACCCCGTGAGGATGCCTGCTTCTGACTCTGTGGTCAGGTTCGCAGCGAGACGCAAGGGAGGTAAGGGGGCACCCGTGTGTCCGGACCCTGTGGTCCCTGTGGTCCCTGTGGTCTCACCCCGTGAGGATGCCTGCTTCTGACTCTGCAGTCAGGTTTGCAGAGAGACGCAAGGGAGGTGAGGGGGCACCCGTGTGTCCGGACCCTTAGCCGCTGCCTGCTGTGAGCTCTTCGGTGAGGCGATGCATCATGCAGAGGGGGCACCTCAGCTGTGAAACGTGTTGCGTGGATTTCCTGATCTGCTTCCTGCATCTGATTGGTGGATTTTTAAAAAATGCAAATGTTCTGAGATCCCTGCCGTATGGAGCTTAGTGTCTCCGTCATTCCTTCATTGCTGACATGATGATACACCTGCATGGACCATACCTGAAAGTAGGAGAGGAATGAGATGTCCTTGCACAGGAAGTGTGCGGTCGACTTGGTCCAAACCAGATTGGACAGGGAGCTGCTGGTGCCTGCCCTCGCTCTAGTTATAACACAGACTGTGCTCACTGGAATCGCAGATTTGGAAGTACTGAAAGAAAACTGGATGAAAATAAATCAGTGCATTCACTCAAAAGAGTCTTTGAGTCAGAGGAGTACAAATCTTACTCTAGGTTTCTGTGAGTGTCCTTGGGGTGCAAACTGAAAATATGTTGAAATAGGAAGCGTCTGCCCTTCCCTGTGGCTCCAATTCAAGAATTATTGATTCAGCCAAACATAAAGCACGAATACCAAGGTTGCACCAGAGCACCAAGGCTCTGGAGAGAGGCACCGGCTGAAAGACTCTCCTGGAATGTCCAGCCCTGAAGCCCAGCTCTGAGCAATGTCTGGGTTAACTTGACTCTTTCAAAATAAATGTTTCATTTTAAAACTGAAATCAAAGTTGAGTGTCGTACCAAAGAGGCTCAGCTGGAATCGGAAATGAGAGATTCCCTGGCTGAATAAATCCTACAATTGCTCACAACTGTTTGATCTGTTAAATTCACATTGATATCTCAATATTGACAATTAATTAACAATATTCATTCATTTGCTCATTTATTGAGCAGATATATATGAAGTATTTACAATGTGCCAGACAGTGTGCCAGCTACTAAAATAGTAGCAAGCAACCAGACAGACTTAGGCCCCACGGGGCTCAAGCCTCAGCGTGGAAGGCAAGCGTTGAGCCACTGCACGCATTTGAATGGAGTCAGGAAACAGGACAAAGGCTTGAAGGGACCAGCAATAAGACTCCAGGAGGGGCTAATATCCAGAATCTACAAATAACTCAAACAAATTTACAAGAAAAAAACAACCCCATCAAAAAGTTGGCAAAGAATATGAACAGACACTTCTCAAAAGACATTTATGCAGCCAACAGACACATGAAAAATGCTCATCATCACTGGCCATCAGAGAAATGCAAATCAAAACCACAATGAGATACCATGTCACACCAGTTAGAATGGTAATCATTAAAAAGTTAGGAAACAACAGATGCCGGAGAGGATGTGGAGAAATAGGAACGCTTTTATACTGTTGGCGGGAGTATAAATTCGTTCAAGCATTGTGGAAGACAGTGTGGCAATTCCTCAAGGATCTAGAACTAGAATTACTATTTAACCTGGCAATCCCATTACTGGGTATATACCCAAAGGATTATAAATCATGCTACTATAAAGACACATGCACACATATGTTTATTGAGGCACTATTCACAATAGCAAAGACTTGGAACCAACCCAAATGTCCATCAGTGATAGACTGGTTAAAGAAAATGTGGCACATACGCTCCATGGAATACTATGCAGCCACAAAAAAGGATGAGTTCATGTCCTTTGCAGGGACATGGATGAAGCTAGAAACCATCATTCTCAGCAAACTGTCACAAGGACAGAAAACCAAACACCACATGTTCTCACTCAAGAGGTGGGAATTGAACAATGAGATCACTTGGACACAAGGCAGGGAACATCACACACTGGGGCTTGTAGGGGGGTGTGGGGCTGGGGGGCTAGGGGAGGGATAGCATTAGGAGAAATACCTAATGTAAATGATGAGTTGATGGGTGCAGCACACCAACATGGCACATGTATACCTATGTATCAAACCTGCACGTTGTGCACATGTACCCTAGAACTTAAAGTATTATAATAATAATAATAAAAGAAGACTCCAGGCGATAAGGACAGATGGACCTGGTTCTTCTGTGGGGACAGGTGCATCCTCCCAGAATGTGAAAGTCATGCTGCAACCTGAGAGAGGAACAGGAAAGCAGCCAGAGGAGTCCTTGAGGTAGAGACAAGCTTGACGGGTTCTAGAGACTGAGGGTGGCTGGAGTGCAAGGAGTGCTGGAGGTCTGGCAGGGCCAGCACAGGGGCCCGATCACCTTGACCACAACGGGATCCACTGACAGCGTTTTAAAGAAAGGAAGCAGTGACGGGAACAGTAATATGATCAGTCTTGGGTTTTAGAAAGATTGCTTGGTGTCCTTTCCTACAAAAAAGGACTGATTCAGCTACTCCTAGATGGGTTTTGTGTCACACTAACACTGTTCAAATAAATGACCTAGATCTGCATGTCTCAACGTGAGTCAATTTCATAAACAAAATTTTGAATTTCTGAAGGTTTGCAGTTGCAGAAAGATACTGGATAATTCTATTTACATACATTTTAACCATTAAAAAACACCTATGTCTTCTATGGAAGTGTAAAAACAGAAATGAAGGACAGGCATGGATTACTGTGTATTGATCACTTCTGAAGAGGAGGCCGGTGACAGGACCACAGGGCTTCCAGCATCTCTGTTCACAAGATAGACTATATCACTTGGGTTCCTTCTTTTTTTTTTGGAGAGATAGCGTCTCACTATGTTGCCAAGGCTGTCTTCAACTCCTGGACTCCACAGCTCCTCCTGCAGCAGCCTCCCAAAGGATTACAGGAGTGAGGCACCACGCCTGGCCTCATCTGCTTTCTTACATACACACAAAAAATATTTGAAGCGTAAGTGGCAAAATGATAACATGTATTAAATCTTAGTGGGATCCATGAGTCCATGAGTGTTTCTTTGTATTGCATTATGGTGTTTGAAATATTTTACAATTTACAATTTAAAGTGTAATGCCATATGTTTAAATAACTACCATTATTTATCAATCGAGTAATCTGGCCTGCTAATAAAAATGAGTGCAAACCATACAACCTTAAACATACCTAAGTAAAGTTAATCACCAGGTAAGAATGCTCGGGTTACTTCTGTATTCTTCCCGCCTGTGCCGCTGCGTAACTTACTCAGTTACTAAAAGTTCCAGCCAAGTGGAAATATGAAAATCTAAATAAAAACTCGTGTTTTGTCATTTTTAAAGTTCTGAGCTGTTGGTTTCATAGAGAGACTTGTCCAAGATCACAAACAAGTTATGGCAGAGTTGGATGTAGAACAGATTCCCAAACTCGGCCTTTTCTAATAATCTCATGGGTTTATTTGCATCACTGCTATAAACTGAAAGGAGCGCAGAAACCCCTGTCTCCTACTTCCTTTCTGTGTTTTATTTCAGTTAAGATTTGACAGAGTCCCAATTCTGCCTCACCTGCATCATCAAAAACATCAGCATGATTCTCAAAAGTAGGATGTTATTCAGCTTGTACTTGCTACTCAGACTTCGTGATGCGGGAACAATGACCATTCGCTGCTTTAGGTCCAGGGAAAATGCCTGAGATCCCCAAAGGCAGGTGCACCGTGGCCAACCCCAAACCAGCCAGGTGACTGCGTGCAAAGGGAAGGAAGGTTGATGACATGAGAATTGATTTGTCATTGTTACTGATATTTTAGCTACTATTTTTGATGCAGAAATCAAGACTTGTGGTCTGTCAAGTAAGAGTGCAGTTCTGTGAGCAGGAAGAGGCAGTTTCATATCCAGATGGTCCTGCAATTGCCAGGCGGCAGTGTGGATGCAAAACCGATGTGTCTATAATTATACCTTGAGACTGAATAGGAACAACCTGATGTTATCATCTGTTCTTTACAAACTCTTTTAACGTCTGACTAAATATGGTTTATAGATGAAGGTTGTCCACAGACTGGTTTTTATTTCATTATTTGTTAGACACAAGGTCTCACTGTCACCCAGGCTGGATTGCAGGGGTGCGATCATGGCTCACTGCAGCCTGGGACTCCCAAAGCGCTGGGATTCACAGGCATGAGCCAATGCACCTGGCCAACATATTTTTATTTCATTTTTTTTCTCTAAAATGCAGGTTTGAAGTTAACATCTGTAGCGTGTTTGGGGTGAGATGAGAGAACAGTTCAGTCTCATAAAGGTGCCTGTTTAGGAAAACAAGGATTCCACCTTGGCAAACGCCACATGGCACCCAGGCTGGAACCTGAGCAGGCTGCCGTGTGTGGCTTGCCGGGCGCCAGGCGCCAGGACAGACCCTGCTGTAGAAGAGCATCTCCCCCTGAGACCATCCCGTGTTTGGAATTCCCGAGGGGGAAACCCCTAGGTGCATGAGGCAGTTTCAGAGGAATAAAGCCAGGTGGCGCGGGAGTTGGCCAGGTCAGGCAGGCTGCCTCTCTGCAGAGAAGCAAAGCACACCCTGATCTTGGCTCTGATGAGCTCCTGACAGCTCACCCTCACCAAGGTCTGTGTGCGCCCCATCCGTGGAAACCTCATGAGGTGCTCTCCTGTAAGAGCTCTGCCTTCTCCTGCCAGGTCACCTGCATTCGGCCATCGGCCGCCCTCTTTGGGGGTCTCCGGTGAGCCGCCTCCCACTCTGACTGGCTCTCGGCAACAGGAGTTCCTACAGAAGGGCTTTTGATTTTGTCCAGGGGCTTCCAAGGACCCAGGGCATACTGTGGATGCCCCAGAGAGCATGAGAACGCGATACCTGATCACTCTGCCACGCCATTCCACCCTGATTCGAAAGCACATGACCTTCTAGTCGCAGCGACTCAGGCCGTGAAACACCCTTATGTTGGGCTTTGCAAACAGAGACCCTTACAGATAACAGCCGAGAAGGCCAAACAGCAGCAACATGGCCTGAAACGTACATGGCCTTAAAGTGGGGTTTTGTTTCCAGTGATCGGCTGCCACTTTTGCTTAATGATATGACCTTTTACTTCAGGAGATGCCACTAAACTAATCACAGTTTGTTTCAAAAGTCTGCCACATCTGCCCAAATGCTATGACTTCCTGTTCCTGTGGGAATTCAAGCATGAAGCATGGTTTTGTGTGCCTATCCTACATGTGTTTTTTAGGTGGCCACTCACCTAGCTGTTCATGTGTGACTTTTAATTAATTTTTTAAAGAATTTTTAGAGATGGGGTCTCACTATGTTGCCCAGGCTGGTCTCGAACTCCTGGGCTCAAGTGAGCCTCCCACCTCGGCCTCTCAAAGTGTTGGGATTACAAGGCCTGAGCCACTGTGCCTGGTCCACGTGTGACCCTTTTTTTATGTTTCATTTTTTTGAGATGGAGTTTCGCTCTTGTTGCCCAGGCTGGAGTGCAATGGCGTGATCTCGGCTCACTGCAACCTCTGCCACCTGGGTTCACGCCATTCTCCTGCCTCAGCCTCCCGAGTAGCTGGGATTACAGGCACCCGCCACCACCCCTGGCTAATTTTTGTGTTTTTAGTAGAGATGGGATTTCATCTTGTTGGCTGGGCTGGTCTCAAACTCCTCAGGTGATCCACCCACCTCAGCCTCCCAAAGTGCTGGAATACAGGTGTGAGCCACCACGCCAGCCCCATGTATGACTTTTTTGATGCATATTTCCAGTTTGTACGTTAGACTTCAATAAAATTTTCTTTAAAAAGCAATTCCTGCATCCAAGCGGTCTCCAAGTTAATTGGGAGACATAAGCTAAACACCAGTGAAACACATTTCAATATGCATGGTCTTACTTGCACAAGATGGCCCCAGGTCCTATAGGGACAATGTGAAAAGTCATCAGCTTGACCCTCATGGAGGTGCCGTTAAGCACATCCAGTGAAGACCAAAAGCAGAAAAGATGCATCATGAGGTCACGCAGCAAGTGCTGAGGGAGGTGTTACAAGATAACCCCAACAGATGATGGAAAGAGAGAGGGAGTCACTCCCCAGCACCCTGGTCAGGTCACGGAGAGGTGGCAGGCACAGGGTTATGAGGAGCACCCAGCTGCCTGGGACAGGACTTCAGGAAGAGGAGCATCGTGACTAGGGACAGATGTATGGTGGCTGTTACGTCCTGGCTGAGGAGTTCAGCTGTGATGACCTGGCCTAGATGAGGTCATCCTTTTTGGAGCATGGGGGTGGCACACAGGGTTACAGCAGAGGTGACATGATTCCGTGGGGACACAGCAGACATGCCCAAGGCTGCCAAGTTCTAGGTGTGGCTCTGCTTTTGTGGGTGGCACAGAAGTGAGTCCACCCAACTCCAGGCCTCTAGCAGGTCACTGCTGCCTCAGGGCACACATGCCCAACATGTGGCAGGAGGGGACTGGATACAGTCAACATTATCTAAACCAAACCTCACCCAGGACATCCAAAGAGCTCACCTGGCCAGGCGTGGTGGCTCATGCCTGTAATCTCAGTGTTCTGGGAGGCGAGGTGAGTGGATCACTTGAGGTCAGCAGTTCGAGACCAGCCTGGGTAACATGGTAATACCCCATGTCTACTAAAAATACAAAAATTAGTTGGGGATGGTGGTGCATGCCTATAATCCCAGCTACTCAGGAGGCTTGAATCTGGGAGGTGGAAGTTGCAGTGAGCTGAGATCACACCACTGCACTCCAGCCTGGATGACAGAGTGAGATCCTGTCTTTAAAAAAAAACAAAAAAGTGCTCGGCAACTCGTACTAAAATTTTACTTGTGATGAATTGGCCCCTCTGGCATTATAAAATGCTGCTGGCATTAGACAAAGCTTCTGTGTGCTGCTTGACAGTTTTAACTTGAAGTCGATTTTAGCTTATATAAGCATAGCTCCCTCTGCTCGCTAATGCTTTCCCTTTGCATGGAGTATCTGTTCCCACCCCTTCACTCTGAGTCTGTGTTTCCTCAAAGGCCAAGTAGGTCTCTTGTAGGCAGCATACAGTGGGGTCGTATACATTTTTAACCTATTCATACACTCTATGTCTTTTGATTGGAGAATTTAATGCATTTATGTCCAAGGTAATTATGGTAGGTAAGAACTTACGACTCCCATTTTCTTAACTGTTTTCTGGTTGTTTTGTGGGTCTTTTGTTCCTTTCTTCCTCTCTTGCTGTCTTCTTTTGTCATTAGATTTTCTGTTGTGGTATGCTTTGATTCTTGACTTTCTACCTTTTGTGTATCTACTATAGGTTTTTGCTTTGTGGTCACTATGAAGCTTACATAAAATACCTTACAGTTCTAACAGTCTATTTTAAGCTGACGATTTAACTGATTGAATAAAATAACTCTACATTTTAAACTCCGCCCCCCCCCCCACCCATTTTATGCTTTTGATGTCACTAATGACAGGTTTTTGTACTGTCTATCCCTTAACATATTACCATAGCTGTATTACCCAGGGTTCTCCAGAGAACCAGAACCAACAGGAAGGCTGGATAGATGGGTAGATGAGAGGGGATTTACCAGGGGAACTGGCTCACACCATTATGCAGGCTGAGAATCCCACAACAGGCTATCTGCAAGCTGGAGAACCAGAGACGCCAGTGGCATGGCTCAGTCTATTGTCAGAGGCCTCAGAACCAGGGAAGCCAATAGAGCAACTTAGTCCAAGGCTGAAGGCCTGAGAACCCAGGGGGTCACTGGCGCAAGTCCCAGAGTCCAAAGGCTGGAAAACCTTGAGCTTTTATGTCCAAGGGCAGAAGATGGTGTCCCAGCTCCAGGACAGGGGAGAGGGGGCGGGGGAGAGAAAGAATTTGGCTTTCTTCTGCCATTGTCTTCTATCTGGGCTCTCAGACAATTGGATGGTGCTGAGGGCAAATCTTCCTCACACTGGTTCAAATGCGTCTCTTCCCGGAACACCCTCACAGACACTTCCAGAAATAATACTTTACAAGCTATTGGGGTATCCCTTAATCTACTCAAGTTGAAATTAACCATCACTGTATCTTTTATTGTTTTAATAGTTTTGTCTTTCAGTCTTCAGACTAAAGATGTAGTTAATTTACATACCACCATTACAGTGTTAGAGTATTGTGAATTCGACTGTTTACTTACATTTACCAGTGAATTTTACACTTTTCAATGTTTTCGTGTTACTAATTAATGTCCTTTTCTTTCAGCTTGAAGAATTCCCTTAAGCATTTCTTATAAGACAGGTCTGGTGGTGGTGAACTCCCTCAGCTGATGTTTGCCTGGGAAAGTCTTTCTCTCTCCTTCATTTCTAAATGACAGCCTTTCTGGATACAGAAATTTTGGTTGGCAAGTTTTTATTTCCTTCAGCACTCTGAATAGATCACCCCACTCTCTCTTGGCCTGTTAGGTTTCTGCTGTGAAATTCACTGACAGGCTCACAGGGTCACACAGCCAATTAGGGTTGGGGCTAAAATTAAAAACCAGACCCTGAGATCCTACGGCCCTTGTTACTATTTTGCACTATTGCAATGCCAGACATTTGAAACAAGCTGAAAACAAGTCTGTGATCCAGCCGTTCGTAAAGATTTCCACAAACCCCATGAAACTGCGGGAGACTCAGCCCATGCAACAAGCAGGAAGGCTTTCTGTGGCCCGTCGGGTTGAGCAGATGGCTAAAGTTGTGCTGAAAACTGTGAGGCACTCATCTGCTCTCGCTGGCACTCTCTGAGAAAAGACAGTTAATAGAACCAGGAGATGGTGTCCCTGCCCTGGTGGCTGCACGGTGCCACCTCCAGCTGGCGGAGGCTCCAGGGCAGGGACAAGCACCTCTCAGCACATGCTGCCACCACAAACCACACCCCAGCCACCCCATCCGGATGCGGAAGCACGTGGCATCCCCCTGGAGGCTGCCTGCAGCGTGGAGCCAGAGGCTGTAGCTTCATGGAGCTCATTTTAAAAGTTCTGATTTTCAGCCGGGCGTGGTGCCTCACGTCTGTAATCCTAGCACTTTGGGAGGCCAAGGCAGGCAGATCATGAGGTCAAGAGATCGGGACCATCCTGGCCAACATGGTGAAACCCCATCTCTACTAAAAATACAAAAATTAGCCACGCGTGGTGGCACACGCTTGTAATCCCAGCTACTCGGGAGGCTGAGGCAGGAGAATCGCTTGAACCCAGGAGGCGGAGCTTGCAGTGAGCCGAGCTTGCGCCACTCACTCCAGCCTGGTGACAGAGCAAGACTCCGTCTCAAAAAAAAAAAAAAAAAAAAGTTTGATTATCAGTATTTCACTTCATTTAGGCCAGCACACAGACTGGGCCTCTATCTTCTTATCTCAATATCTGTCCTCAAAATATCAAATCCCATCCAGTAAGATGTCATGCTTGGACATGGGATTCTATAAATCCCAGCAGATTCATAGAAGACGAAACACAGCAGCATTTTTAGGTAATTGAACGATGAAATACTGCCAGCTCAGGCTACAGGGAACAGATTCAGTACAAAGCGAGACTGGGCACTGGACTCCCAAAGTACTCTGGGCAGGATGCAAAAAAAACCTCTCAGCTACAAACACAGGCCTCTCCATGGAAAGGAAGAGCCACTCCCCAAACAAATCCAAGAGCCCAGAGGGTACAGCCAGGAGTGTGGAAGCCACCCAGGATGAGGCCCCAGCCCTGTCCAGAGGCTGCCGACCAGCACCCAGCTGCACTTCAGGACCACGTGGGCCGGAGACCCCTGTCTGCTGCCCACTTCCCCCTTTCTGAACAGGAAGGTTATGATAAGTACTTTTATGTGTCCACTTGGTTAGGCCACAGTACCCAGATATTTAATCAGTCATAGTCCGAACGTCACTGTGAAGGGTTTTTTTTGTTTTGTTTTATTGTTTTGTTTCAGATAAGAGTCTCGCTCTGTAGCCCAGGCTGGAGTGCAGTGGCGCAATCTCGACTCATTGCAAACTCCACCTCCCGGGTCATGCGATTCTCATGCCTCAGCCTCCTGACTAGCTGGGATCACAAGCACGCACCACTGCACCTGGCTAATTTTTGTGTTTTTAGTAGAGATGGGGTTTCACCATGTTAGCCAGGCTGGTCTCAAACTCCTGACCTCAAGTGATCTGCCTACCTCAGCCTCCCAAAGTGCTGGGAGCCATGGCACCTGGCCTAAGCGTGTTTTTTTTAAGACATGATTAACATTTACATGGGAAGATTCTGAGTAAAACATGTTTCTATTCACAATATGGGTGGGCCTCATCCAATCAGTCAAAGCCTTAAGAGAAAAAGACTGTGGTGGCCCGAGGAAGAGGGACTGTAACACCAGCACTTCCTTGGATCTCCAGTCTGCCGGCCTGCCCTGCAGATCTCAAACTTGCCCCGTCACCATCAGATGAGCCAGCCCCTTCAATCTTGCTCTCTAATCCTTCTCACATGTGTAGACACACACACACACACACACACACGCACATACATGCACACACGTACCCAGTTGGTTCTGTTTCCCTGGAGAACTCTGACCAGCACGAGGGCCTACAGCAGTTCTCCTGTGCCTGCCCAGGGCTGTACACTGTGGGCTGGGGGTGGGTCTCTCATCACTTTGGAGCACCAGCCTTCGCCTCGGAGGAGGGACTAGAGCCCAGGGAGGCACTTTCACACCTGACTTCCATGAGGACTTCCTGGAGCCCAAGCCTGCTGCCACAACAGAATGAGATTTGGGGATCGCCGTGGCCTTTTTTATGTGGAAGAGACATGACCTTAGTGGAAAGAGCAGATTCTGTTTTCCAAAGATGCGCCATGGATGCACCCCGCTTGGCACGTCCTTCCCGCCCAGTGAGCTTCCCCTCTGCTCACAGCTGGGACCCCATTCCCTCCCCTTCTACATGGCTGGCTGGGGACTGAGGGGGAAGCAACACAACGCGACACCCACCTCGTGAGAAAGATGACCCGGTTCCACCTGCTGTTTTCTCAGGTCACAGTCCGTGGTGACCCTGACTCAACACACAGGGAGTCCGCTGCATCAAGGCTGCCACGCTGGAGCGAGTACACGGACGGCCACAGAGTGACAGGGGGAGGTCCCCAAGGGGCCCCTGCTGCGCCAGCCCCAAATGTGTGAATCCTCCTGGCGCAAGCCTCAGGCAGCAAGTCAGGAGCCCCCATGGTTCCAGCCCTTGGCCTTCAAGTTCCGCATCTGGTGCTGAGTGGCACCAAGGTGAGCTGTGCCCAGCGAGACTGCAGACTTTTAAGCAAAATGAATGCTATTGCTACTAATACAGGAACAGAAAACCCACCACCACAAGTTCTCACTTATAAGTGGGAGCTGAACAGTGAGATCACATGGACACAGGGAGGGGAACAACACACACTGGGGCCTGTAGGGGGCAGTGGAGGGAGAGCATCAGGATAAATAGCTAATGCCTGCTGGGTTTAATACCTAGGTGATGGGTTGATCGGTGCAGCAAACCACCATGGCACACGTTTACCTATGTAACAAACCTGCACCTCCCACACATGTAGCCTGGAACTTAAAATATAAATAAATAAATGCTATTGCTTTAAGCCACTAAGTTGTGCGTGGCTTATTCAACAACCATGATATTGGAACAAGGGTCTTGCTATGAATATTGAGAACTGTGGACTGCATCTTGCAGGAAAGGGAAGCTATGAAAGGCCCAATATTGTAAGATCTTAAAAAAATAATTGCTCTGAGCCGGGCGTAGTGGTTCATGCCTGTAATCCCAGCACTTTGGGAGGCCAAGGCAGGAAGATCACCTGAGGCCAGGAGTTTGAGACCAGCCTGGCCAACATGCTGAGACCCCATCTCTACTAAAAGTACAAAAAAAATTGAGATGGATGTGGTGGTGGGCGCCTGTAATCCCAGCTACTCGAGAGGCTGAGACATGAGAATTGCTTGAACTCGGGAGGTGGAGGTTGCAGTAAGCCGAGATGGTACCACTGCACTCCAGCCTGGATTATAGAGCAAGACTCCATCTCAAAATATAATAATAATAATTATTATTATTATTATTATTCTGACTTCTGTAGGAGGGTCTGTTCAAAGAGAGGACATGCAGAGCCTCTCCAGAGACTACTACAGAAGTCCAAGCATGAGATGGAGGTGGCCTGGACAAAGATGGTAGACTTCGTAGAAGCACGCCCATACGTATGTCCCCAGGACTCCACGTCTTTATAATAAAACAGTAACAATACCATCTAACATCGGCACTGTGGTTTTTCATTTACGAAACATTCTATGTGCCTCCTCCTATGTAATGATTTCACTTTAGGATTCGGGATGTCTCCATGCTACAAAATTAATCCATGTGAAACTCCATCAAGCTCTAAAGCAGGGGTCTCCAATCTTTTGGCTTCCCTGGGCCATACTGGAAGAACTGTCTTGGGTCACACAGAAAACAGACTAACACTAATGACAGCTGATGAGCTAAAATAATAATAATAATAATAAAAAACTCATAATGTTTTAAGAAAGTTTACAAATCTGTGTTGGGCCACATTCAAAGCTGTCCTGGGCCACAAGTGGCTCGTGGGCCATGGGCTGTAGGAGCTTGCTCTAAAGTGTGAAGGTCCATCAATTTATGAGAAGGAAATGCCACAAGTCAGTCATAAAATCGGGTGACATTACACTTTTACTAGGTTCTGCTCCAGCGCCCCTCGCTGGCCTTTCCGTGCTCTGGTCCTCACCACAGGGCCTTTGCACACGATGTTGCCACAAACTTCCCCCTCCTGGGCTCCTGAGCCATCCCTCTCACCCCTTAGGTCACCCCTTAGATTCCTCTGTTACAGCATTCATGGGAATGTATTCCTCTCCTTCAAAGCACTAGTCTCTGTGTGTTATCACCTAAGAATCAACTAATTATATGCTGAATGCCTTTCACTGTATTAAATTCTCAGCTGCAGAGAGCAGGGAACTAGGCTGACTTTACTTGCAACTGTATCCCCAGCACCTAGGACTGTGCCTGACCCACAGCAGGGTGGCGGGGGGTGGGGGGGAGGGAGGGCGGGGTAACTCCACAAATATTCAGAAGGAAATTCATGCTAATCCTTCAAACAAAACGCACGTAAGACATGCAACGGTTTCTATTTCCAAACACCGTTTATTTCAAAATCATTTCTAGCAGGAACCTGGCTGTTAGCAAAAAGTAAACTCCTACATGTTTTAATTTATTCTTAAAGTTTTTGCTCATTGTTAAATACTTTGCAAATATGTGCTGGGTACCAACACTATAATTTTAGCTTAATTACAACGATTTCAAGAGAAAAAAACCTCAAGACCACAATTGACACAATGAGCCCCTGACCTCCAGAGAAGGGCAGATATTGCCCTGAGTCACCCAGGGAACATATGCTGAATGACAGGCTGGTTTGTGATCAGGAAACCCGCTGTTCTCCCGGCCCTTCTCAAGCCCACTCAGACGCCACTCCTCCTTGATCACAGCCTTGGATGCAAGAAGGCTGAGAGGCACTGCAGCTGCCTGAGTGATTCCAGATTTGCAGCAAAGCTATTATTACTGAACAATCTGTGCTATTGGTATTTAGAAAACAACTGAAACATGTGCCCAGATGGAGGCATCCACAGCACGGAGAGTCTCTGGATCAGCACAGGGACAAAGACGAGACCTGCTGGGTTCCCACTGCCAAGGTTGCTGCTTGTACCAGAACATACGGAAACCCCACTGAGCGGGTTTGCCTTGGAGTTTACAAATGATGCAATGACCTCCAAACCACCTTTCCGGATTCTTCCATCCTCCCAGGGCAAGGTGCTCTGAGGGTCAAGTTAGGCCCAGATATCAGTCAACACAGAGTCCTGCTCCCTGGGAATTTCTTTAGTCTGAGTCACAACATTTAAGTTTTCTCCCCTCCTCCCAAGCCCAGTGCTGGCTTAAATACACTCATGAATGGTTCAGATGCAGACAGGTTCTGAGACGTGGTAGTTAGGTGACTTCATCACTGTGCAAACATCACACAGGGTACTTATACACCTAGACGGTGCAGCCTGCTACACACCTGAGCTCCACTGCACAGTCTCCTGCTCCAGACTGCACACCTGTATAGCGCACACAATACTGCAGGCAATTGTAACACAATGGTGTTTGTGTATCTACACATTTCTAAGCATGAAAAAGACACAAGGAAAACAGTCTTATAATCTTACGGGACCACTGTCATCTTGGCGGTCTGTAATTGACCCGAACGTGGCTCTGCTAACGTATGACTATACTGTAAGCAACATCTTTTAACTAATTTTATTATGTGCTTTATAATGCTATGGCCAGCAATGCCTGTGCAACTGACATGAAAAGTCCAAAGGCTTTATCTCATTACAATTTTTGCTTAGTTATGCCCTGATGGAAGCATTGCAATGCCAATTACCATAAATTTGCAGGCATCAGGTTGTTGCTGGAGCAAATCTGAAGGCAATGAACACTCCCTTCCGTGATGTCAGGAGTGGGGAGGATTATTCTAATAATGTACACTATTAGCTCAGGATAAAAGGCTGAAGGGTTCCACTGACATCCATTAAAGGGTTCCTATTTGGAGCCTGAGTAACGGCTCCTTAGTAGGAAATGGAGGCGGGAACCCGGCGAACTTCTCACTTAGTGCCTGAGGGGATGGCAGGAACTTTAAAATCTGACGGTGGTGCCTTTCGTGGGCTGAGTAGAATAAAGCTCGCTGCACTGATTTGTTCCTTTTCTCTTCCTTAGAATAGACACTGGAGTGGGTGGAGGGGGAAACGGTTTTGTAGGACTCTAAAAAGGTGGACTTTGGTTAACCCTCTTTTCTTGCTCCAGAAAGAGCCCCGCCTGAGAGGAGGGACCCCTGCGGAATCCCGCCCAGACCGCCTGGAGGTCTCCCCAGCACGTGGGGCGGGGGCTGGAGGGGGTGCCCGGCAGGGCTCGGGAGCCGCGGCGTGGTGGGGCGGGTGGGTCGGGGTGCTCAGGGCTCGCGGGGGTCAGCGGCCCGGACACCCCCGCACCCCGCGCGCAGCCGCGGAGGACCAAGGGCCGCGCTCCCCTTCCCGGGGCCCCGAGTCCAGCAGGGACCCCCGTCCGCTCCGGACAGCCGATCCCCGAGACAGCCGAGAGCCAAGCGCAGCAACCCCGGGTGGAGCCCCCGCCCCGGCCCCGCGCGCTTGGCTTCGGCTTCAGCTCCGGCTTCTGCTCCGGCGGGGGCGGCGGGACCCTCGGCGGCGGGCGGTGACCATGGGCGCGGCGCGGGCCGCTCATTGTCTTCCGGCCGGAGTTGCCGCGTCCCGGGGGAGGCTCTGGGGCAGACCCCGCGCGGAAGCCCCCACGCCCCCTACGCGCCCTCCCGGGGGCGGAGCGGAGACCACCCACCGCCGCCCACCCCGCCGCGGGCAGCACCGCCCCCTCCCCTCCCCTCCGCTCCCCTCCCTCCCCTCCCCTCCGCTCCCCTCCCTCCCCTCCCCTCCGCTCCCCTCCCTTCCCTCCCCTCCGCTCCCCTCCCTTCCCGTGCCGGCCTCGCCTCCCCTCCGCGCCTCTCCCCTGCCGGCCTCTCCTTTGCTCCCCTCCCGCCTTCTGCCGCACTCGCTGACCATCCGCCGACCATCCGCCGCCCCTCCGACCCGCGCCTCGGGCTCCTTCCCGCTCCGCCCGCCGGGCCCCGCCGCTGCCTCCCCGGGGTCCGCCCTACCTCGCCGCGGCTCCTCTTCAGCACCCGGGCCCGGGACGCGCAGCCTGGCGGGTGGGCTCCGGCGCATGCGCGCGGCCTCCTCCCGGCACCTGTGGGAGCCGCGGCCCGGCCTCTCCGAGCACCTGCGAGCGCTCCTGCTCCTCCGACCCGCAGCGGGGCGTGGGCGGCAGAGGGGGCGGCGGACCGGCCTCTCCGCCTCTCCAGGCCGCGCGGAGCCAGCGCTCCGGCTCCCGGCTGCGAGGGGCGCGCGCGGGGTGCGGGGAGGGGGGCGGGCGCGTGCACACGGGGCGTTCTCGGGCGCGCGCCGCCTGGCCGGGTCTGCGGACGGGCTGCGGAGCGGCTGTGGCTCCCCCCGGGCCTCCCTGCCCCGCGCCCGCCCGCCGGGCGCTTCACCCCTTCCGGGACCGCGGCCCACGCCCCTACCCGAGCCCGAGCCCACGCGCGGGGGCCGCTTCCTGCGAGGAGGCGGAGACAGGTGCCCGCGGGCGCAAACAGGGGAGTTTTGTGCGCCTATTTTTTGGTAAAAGTAGAGGCGATGCGTTGTTGACATATTTAGTGGTTAAAAATCTATTGCCAAATTCTCACAGATTCCAGAATTTTTTAAAGTTTACAACAGGAGAGTGGACGAAACGTCGGAGCTTTTTCTCATATCTAGAAACGTGGCCTCTGCCTCCCACCCGGCCCCTGCGGCGCAGACGGGGCTCAGGGCGGTGAGGACGGAGCCCGGATAGCAGAGTTCCAGCTGCTCCCAGACTGAGTCCTAATTAACACTGGACCCCTGCTGGCAAATGCTATTTTTAATGGTTTTGTGCAAATTAATGACGATGAGATTTCCATAAGCACGGAGAGCCGGAGGCTTTACTTTCTCTTTTTTTGTTCTTTTTGCTTCTGACAGTCTTTGCCAGTTGCATGCTGTATACACATAATTAGCCATTATGACTCCAGAACCGAAGCTAACGCCCGGAGAACATCTTTAAAACCCTTCTCACTCAGTTACCAAGAAGAGTAGTACCTGCCGTCAGTACTTGAATTACAGGAGGCCGAGCTACTCAGATTTTTTGAAAATTGAAAACTTTCGTTAAACAGACCCTTTTGGTGGGGGCTAAAATAATTCCCATGCTGCTCCATTTTTATTTTGTTCAATTTACTCCAAACATGTTTCAGACTCTACTGTGATTTAGTGCATCTCTACTTCCCTTTGGCTGCAGAATACTACTTCTTTTTCTGTGGTCCTTTCTTTTTTCTTTTTTTCTTTTTTTAGAGATGGAGTCTCGCTCCGTTACCCAGGTTGGAATGCAGTGGTGCAATCTCGGCTCACTGCAACCTCTGCGTCACGGGTTCAAGCAATTCTCCTGTCTCAGCCTCCCGAGTAGCTGTGACTAGAGGCGTGCACCACCACACCCAGCTAATTTTTGTATTTATAGTAGAGACGGGGTTTCACTCTACATTGGCCAGGCTGGTCTCGATCTCCTGACCTCAAGTGATCCACCCGTCTCGGGGTCCCAAAGTGCTGGGATTACAGGCGTGAGCCCCCACGCCTGGCCTAACTACCCCCATTCTTTTCCAGAGAACCGTGAGCAGGTCACACAAAGCCTCATCTGGCTTTCCCACCACCCTGGGGTTGGGCCCCCAGAGGCCCCGGAGGTCACCTAAGACACGGTGCTCTGAACATACAAGCCCCACAGCATCTTGTCTGCCATCCTGCCAGCAGTCAGAGACCTGGGAAGAGGTCGCACTGCCCACTGGATTTTACAAGCTTGGCATACACTAGGTTGTCAATAAATACTGAATGAAAAAGTCGCTGAAGTCACTTATAACATCCGTCCAAACCCCACACCATCTAGTAGATAAGTAGTCTGTGGGGAGTCCCATATTTTTCTTTCTTTAGATATTTATTTTAGAAATGGACTGTAGGCCCAACATGGTCTATGAAACTTGCAGAGGAGCATTTCATGCCTTTAATTAGTTCTTCATAACTACAGAGACCTCTAGAGTTCCTGAAATTGAACTGGGTTGTAATACTGTCAAGAAGAAGGGGGACCTATCTTAAATCTATTTCAAGGGTAATACTATTTTACTACGTAAATTTTCCCCTGCTCAGGGAGAGCCTGATCGAAGCATGCAAATATTTCAACATGCAAAACCACCCTGAAAATAGAAGTGAAGCTTACGGAGTTGTCCAGGGCACAGTGGTTTACTGGCCTCTGAATGCTGGATGCCATCAAACTGGGCTCCAGGCTGGGAGGACTCTGAACCGAATTTGTAGACAGTCCACTTTGGAGTTCAGCTGATGGGACCTTAGACACCAGCCTCACCTGCTGCTAGTCTTGTGATCTGGAGCCAGATACTTGGCCTCTCTGTGCTCCAGGGAGACACCATTGCACCTACCTGAGAGGGCTCAAGGAGACGATCCGTGCAATTCACTCAGGATACTGGATCTTAAGCCAACGGGCGGACTCACATTCGTCACCTCTGATTCTGTCGCTGCCCGCACGGTGACTTAGCAAACACTTCTTCCTCTCCAGCTCTGCTTCTTAGTCTCCAGCTCCGCTGCCCGGCTCGGGTATTGGATGTAGTTTTCTAAGTGTGCTAACACCAGACAACAGATAATTTCCCAAATGCTTGTATTATCCCATAGGAGTTCATATGTTCCTCCCCCAACCAATAAAGCTGTTAAATCCCAATAACTGTCAGGAATGGAGCCAACTGCTATAAAGTACTTCCAGCTTCTTGGCATGAAAAAACAATTAGAATATATGTGTTGGCTTTGAAACAATACTCACTGGTTCATTTTAAAATTCTGTGCATATTGTACAGAAGTAAAGTCTTGGCCCTGGCACTCCCTTAGATGAACCTTACCCGGCCATGGCACTCCCTTAGGTGAACCTTACCCAGCCCTGGCACTCCCTTAGGTGAAACTTACCTGGCCCTGGCACTCCCTTAGATGAACCTTACCTGGCCCTGGTACTTCCTTAGGTGAACCTTACTCACCTCGGTGCTCCCTCAGCTCTGATGAACTGTGTGCAATTGCGTTTTTCTCACAAGCTGCTTCGTAAATACTGTGAAGCTCTTTCCTTATGTCAGTCTCTCCACCTATGTCACCAGCCAGCGCCTGAGACCCTCATATTCAGGAAACTGTGCTCCTAAGTCCTCCAAAATATTGTCCACTATTGACCATCAATAGCACACATGTATGGCCATGTGCTAAGCATGTCATTCCCCAAATTTTATTTTTTTGGGACAGAGTTTCGCTCTTGTTGCCCAGGGTGGAGTGGAATGGCACGATCTCAGCTCACTACAACCTCCACCTCCCAGGTTCAAGTGATTCTCCTGCCTCAGACTCCCGAGTAGCTGGGATTGCAGTGCGCCACCACGCCCGGCTAATTTTTTTTATTTTTAATAGAGACAGGGTTTCACCACATTGGTCAGTCTGGTCTCAAACTCCTGACCTCAGGTGATCCGCCCTCCTCAGCCTCCCAAAGTGCTGGGATTATAGGCGTGAACCACTGTGCCTGGCCCCCAGATTTTAATTTACAGACAGTCCCAGGTTTAAGATGATACCCTAATTGTGCTGATTTGAATAGGGAAACAGAGGCCATGCGGACCCAGCACTGTGAGGGAATGAAGCCAAGTTCGGTAACTGTTGAGTAAATGAAGGAGTGAGGCCTGTTGAGCCCAAATGCCCATCGCTCATCATCCCTGACAGGCTCTCCCAGGGGCTGCGGGGGCTGGGCATGCGGTTCCCTCAAGCAGACTGCAGGTTACCCACAGTGAATTAATGCTGCTGTCCCCAAATGGCCATTACGTTTATTAGTGGGAACCCTAGTAACCATTTTTCAGAAAAATAAAGGAAATAAGATGGCAACCATTACTTTAAAATAGTTTCAAGTATCTATTAATACTGTTAGAGCAAGTTAGCTGCAATTTAAAATATTTTCAGGGTTGGGGGCAGTGACTCGCACCTGTGGTCCCAGCACTTTGGGAGACTGAGGCGGGCAGATCGCTTGAGCCTAGGAGTTGGAGACCAGCCTGGGCAATATGGCGAAACCCTGTCTCCACAAAAATACAAAAAATTAACTGGGCGTGCTGGTGTGCACCTGTTAGTCCCAGCTACTCAGGAGGCCGAAGTGAGAGGATTGCTTGAGCCTGGGAGGTCAAGGCTGCCATAAGCCATGATTGCACCACTGCACTCCAGCCTGAGCAACACAGTGAGACCCTGTCTCAAATATAAATATACATTTATTTATTTATTTTAAATATAAAATTTATATTTTTTATTTTTTATATAATATATAATTATTTTATAATATATAATAATTATATTGTGATATATAATAATTATTATATATTATATATAAGTTTATATTTTATATATATTATAATATATATAATACTCATCCCAGGGTTTTGTGTCTCTTCCATACAGGCAGGGCTTTCCACGCTCTTGGGAGTAACGTGTCAGTTTATGATTTCAAAGTTTTCAATCCGTTATAGACAGACAACATTTCAATTTACAATACAAATAAAATTTTAAAAGACATACAGAATACAAAGCCATTACCTTAGTGTTAGGTTAAACAGGCGTAAAATCACGCTGTCAAACTGGTACACAACTTTCTAAACACTGCTTTCAGTTGTAGCACTGGTGGCGATGTTGGTCCTTCCTGGAGGGTTCATGGCCCACAGTCGCCATGCTGTGAGCCGCACAGCTGAGGGTCACTGGGTGATGACTGAGCAATTGATTAGCTGGTCCCAGAGAAACGCAATGCACATCCGTGCCCTGGCAAAGGCTTCACCATGCCAGGTGGGCGCAGCTGGAGTGGTCCCTAGACTCAGTTTTTCCAAAGTCTTCCAGCCGAATTAGGCAACACACTTGGGAAAAAGCAGTTTTGGGGTATAAATGTTTGAAAATGGCTCTAAACTATCTCCATCAGTATAAGAGGACATCTAACCGCTCAGCCAAAGAGACCTCGATGTCTTCTGACCAGGCTGACGAATCTCTCCTTCCTGGTGCTGTCTGGGATTAAAATGCTAAGGTTTGCAGGGTGCCAGGGAATCACTTTAAAACACACTAACGGTCAAGCTCGGATGGCCTCTCTGTTTAACACCCAGGCCTTTCGGGATGTGGGGGTGCGCGGGGTTGTGCACTTAGGAGGGTGCGGGCCAGTGACTAGCTGCAGAGCTTCCGCTTGGGCGTCCTGGGAGGTAGGTCAGCCCCCTGCGCAGCTGCCTGGGGCTGGGTCACAAGGAGTGGTCCGCCCCGTGCTTCCTCCCCGGCTGCCCCTCCCCCGGCTCCAAGGGTGTCTGTTCTGCAGCAGGAGGCTGGGAAGTGAGGAGGGTGGGGGCTGACCGCAGAGCCTCTCCCAGCTCCATCTGGCTCCATGGCCCCTTTAGCCCTGAAGCCCCAACACCATCCTGAGAGTCCCTGTTCCTGGTATCCCAGGCGGGGGCCTGCAGGGAGCGCCGGGAGCCTCAGAGGAGAGGACTCGGAGGAGACCGGGTCAGAGGGGGGTCGGCAGGACCTTCCTGCCCTGGGCGTTTCCTCAGAAGGCTTCACCCTCTTTCTGGGCAGCCCCAGCTTCGGCGGGTTCTTCGCCGGAAAGGACCTGCAGTCCTCAAACCGCCTTGGCCTCTGCACCTTCCCGCAGGACCCTGCTGCGACCAGAACTCCTGCGCCCAAATTCTAACACCCCCGAGTCTCCAGAGAAGTCGCCTCCCACACGGGGTCCCACCAGAGGGAGCGGAGGCAGGAACTGGCCTCTGGGCCGGGGGGAACCACAGACCGGAAGCGGGGGCGGGCAGCGTGGGGGGCGCCTGTCGGACTGGACGGCTTCCGGGTAACTCGAACCAAAGCACGTGCTGAGGACGGTGAGCAGCGGCAGGCGGGCGGCTCTGTCTGGCCCAGAGGAGCCGCACCAGACCCATCCTCCGAGAGACCCCCGTGCTCCCATCGTGAGAGAGACCCCGGCTCCCCCATCCTCCGAGAGACCCCGGCGCCCCCATCCTCCGAGAGACCCCGGCGCCCCCATCCTCAGAGAGACCCCGGCGCCCCGATCCTCCGAGAGACCCCGGCACCCCCATCCTCAGAGAGACCCCGGCTCCCCCATCCTCCGAGAGACCCCGGCGCCCCCATCCTCAGAGAGACCCCGGCGCCCCCATCCTCCGAGAGACCCCGGCGCCCCCATCCTCAGAGAGACCCCGGCGCCCCCATCCTCCAAGAGACCCCGGCGCCCCGATCCTCCGAGAGACCCCGGCGCCCCCATCCTCAGAGAGACCCCAGCGCCCCCATCCTCAGAGAGACCCTGGTGCCCCCATCCTCAGAGAGACCCTGGTGACGAAGCTCAACAGAGCATGTCCTGGGTGTCATCTTCTGTGGAAAGAACTTACTCTTTTAATCTACAGGAATGTATCCATTTTCCATGGCTGCTGTCACAAATCGACAGAAAACTCGTGGCTTCAACAACACAGATTTATCATCTGACAGTTCTGGGGCCAGAATTTTGCCATGGGTGTCACAGGACAAAGATCCTGGCGTTGTAGCTTCCGTCATTCCCACGTCATGGGCGGGCCCTGGTGGGAGGCGTTTGAACCGGGGGTGGGTCTTTCCCGTTCTGTTCTCCATGATAGGGAGTAAGTTTCATGAGATCCGATGGATTTATAAAGGGCAGTTTCCCGCACATGCTTCTTGCCTGCTGCTGTGTAAGCCGTGCCTTCGCTCCTCATTCACCTTCTGCCATGATCGAGGTCTCCCCAGCCATGTGGAACTGGGAGTCAGTTAAAGCTCTTTCCTTTATAAATACTCAGTGTTGGATAGTTCTTCACAGCAGTATGAAAATGGACTAATATAATCTCTGTCTCTGTCTGTCTCTGTCTTTCTCTATCTCTTTGTCTATCTCTGTCTCTGCCTCTGTTTCTCCATCTCTTTGTCTCTCTCTGTCTCTGTCTCTCTCTGTCTCTCGTCTCTATCTCTTTGTCTCTTGTCTCTATCTTTGTCTCTCTGTCTCTATCTCTTTGTCTCCGTCTCTGTCTGTGTCTCTGTCTCCCTCTCTGTGTCTCTCTTTCTCCTCTGCTTCCACTCTCACATCTCCTTCTCCGTTTCTGCCTCCTCCTTACACAGACCCCTCTGATCACACTGGACCAGCCCAGATACTCCAGGGTCATCTTTTCATCTCAGGATCCTGAGCTTGGCCGCACCCGCAAAGCCCCTTTGTCACGTAAGGCCACATATCCACCGTATCCAGGAATGAGGACGTGGACATCCACAGGGGGGTTGCTGCCCAGCCGCAGGTACCTCAGAGGGCTGGGGGTTAGGGAAGCAGCAGAACACCACAGACGGGATGGCATCTCGGGTCAGAGCCCAGTAGGCCTTGCTCCGCTCCAAGCTCCAACTGCTGCTCAGAACCAGCCCACCACAAGCAAGCAGTACACGTTTGTTGAAAAATTGAAACCATCTAAGTAAGGAGCGAGGAAATGCTGAGAGAATCGAAGCAACTGTGGCCCACAGGGATGCATGACTGAGACGGAGGTCGGGGGAAACTTATTACATAAGAGCTCCTACCCTACCGACTATGGGTGACACGCAGAAACCTTCCCAGGCCTGATTCACTCACATCTCCTGCCAGCTGCATGAGGCAGCTCCAACCGGCTCCGTTTAAACAGATGTGAAGTCATTAGCCCAAGCAGCTCTCAGTCCAAGTTAAAGTATGGGTTTCGGGGCCTGCGTGCTTCATCCATCATTTGTGTTTCTGAAAAGTGAGACGAATATAAGTTCCAGAACAGCCAACGTGATCTTCAGGCCCCAGGACAGCAGTACTGAGTGATTCCTGGACACACGGGGCACAGCCGTGGGCACGCCTGTCCCGGGAGCTCACAGCCCGGTGGGCAACCACAGACCCGCGGATCCCGCAGCCGTGGGCATGCCTGTCTTGGGAGCTCACAGCCCGGTGGGCAACCACGGACCCCCGGATCCCGCAGCCGTGGGCATGCCTGTCTTGGGAGCTCACAGACCTGGTGGGCAACCGCGGACCCGCGGATCCTGGAACCTGGGTGAAGAATTCCCATCTAAAACCTGCACCTCCTGCAGAAAATCAAAAGGGGTCTGTTGTAAACATGGAATATGTGAAAAACCAAGCCCAAATTTACTGTTTGTGCGAGTCAGATGTACGTATGTTGACTTTGCTCAAAATAAGGTAAACTAAAATGTCTCCCGCCACCAGAGATTGTTCTTTCTGGCTCGGCTGAGTATGGATCCAGGCCCCTTTAGGCTGAATGCGCTGTTGGGTTTGGCTTAGAGGTGAACGAATGGAAGAGTGTTCACAGACGGGCTGACTGGCACTGCTCACTCCTGCTAGCCCGTGTGACAATTCCATTTCACGACCTAAAGAAGAAACTTTTAAAAATTCAAAATAGACTAACAGTGCTGAAAGGAGACAGGCACAGTCAGAACAGGGGGGACGCTAGAGACCAGAGCAGGACCCCACATGGTGGCAACAAAAGGGAAACCAAGCCGTTGATTTTTGATTGCGTGGAAGATGGTGAAGATGAATCATCCCTTACTTAACCGACCGACCAGGGTCTTCCAGCCTCTGTGCCGTCAGCGTCTGGGGCTGTTCAGGCACTGTAGGACACGTGGGGCGTCCGTGGTCTCTGCACATGGATGCCCGGTGCCCACCCTTCCCCCAACCTCTCCCTGTACTGACCACCAAGGTGTCTCCTAACATTGCCGAAGGTCTCCTGGTGGGTGGGGGAAGGTGGAAATTGCCCCTGGGTGAGACCCACTGAACTGCAGATGGAATGGGACTCGTGTGTTAGCACCAAAAGAAGCAATTATTTTTTTCAGGAGCAGAAGAAAATAAACGCAAGCCCCTCGTTGCTCATCTAACAAGGGCAGCCCCCACTTTACTTTCTCTCCACTTTGCTTCTTTTTTTTTTTTTTTTTTTTTGAGGCGGAGTCTCGCTCTGTCGCCCAGGCTGGGGTGCAGTGGCCAGATCTCGGCTCACTGCAAGCTCCGCCTCCCGGGTTCCCGCCATTCTCCTGCCTCAGCCTCCCGAGTAGCTGGGACTACAGGCGCCCGCCACCTCGCCCGGCTAGTTTTTTGTATTTTTTAGTAGAGATGGGGTTTCACCGTGTTAGCCAGGATGGTCTCGATCTCCTGACCTCATGATCCGCCCATCTCGGCCTCCCAAAGTGCTGGGATTACAGGCTTGAGCCACTGCGCCCGGCCTTCCACTTTGCTTCTTGAGCCTGTGCCTTGCACCCACAATCCAAGGGGTCAGACTCTGGACAAACCTGTGGGTATCGAGGGGGAAGGTGCCTTCTGGGTCACTCTGATTCTTGCACCATGGCATTTGAGGCTGCCTCCAGCACTGTGTCCAAAGACCCTGTCCCAGAGGCCCAGCAGGGCAGGATGGAGACTGCAGGCCAGTGGCACACAATGGCACACACAGGTACCTCTGCCTCGCAGGCCTGCCCTACCCCGGCACCCTCCACATACCTCACCCCCACCATAGAGCTCTAGGCTTTTGCCATCGATGGTCAAGCATCATCCTAGAAGCCTGCAAAACGGCCCGTCTCTTCTTTATCCTCGGAAAAGGCGGTTCTGCCACACTTGGCCGTGTGCCATCTACACGGGGTACCCGCTTGGAACCAGAACGTACAGAACCCTCCGGGTCTCAGAGGCTGCCGGCTCTTTGGGACTGGAGGGCGGCTTTCCAGCCAGCAAGCTGGGCCTTGTCGCCACCGTTTACAATATGCAGGAGGGAAAAGCCCCCGGATGGCACCAGGGCACAGATTCCTGTGGACAGCTTTTGTTTAGTTTCTGCTTCCAGCCCTTTGGTTTGTTTGCTGTGTGTCCGGGCCGGGCCTGGTGTCCGGGCCGGGCTCCAGGCCGTGCGGTTAACGGCCCTGGCTGAGCCTACAGCTTTCCAGGGCCTGAGTCTCACTGCCCCTTTACTCTGTAATCCCAACGCCGGCATCCTGACTCAGGTCAATTCTGCTAATGAGGGCGGCCATGTGTCACAGAGCCAGGCTGCTCCTACCGCCCCTGGCCAAGTAGCCCGTGGTGAGACTCCCACACACAGAGCCATGGTGTCCTCGTCTCCAGGACGGGAGTGAATGACACCTCGCGTCACTAGGGCCGTGCTCAGAAACGCACTGATCATGGGAAGGGGCTGCAGCGGCCAGCGCACCTGAGGGGACACGCACCTTGCATCGTCCCTGTCACCCTCCCTCTGCATACGGAGGAGGCAGCTCATGACCCTGATTTGACATCTGACAGTGAGAAAACCAAAGAGCATGGACTTTCCTGTTCCTGCCCTGGCTCTGCTGCTTTCTAACCAGGAGCCCAGAACTTGGCTCATTTTTGTTAGAAACAGCAGAAGCCATCGGACGCGGGCCCGGGAGGTGAGGTGGGCACCAGGGGACCTCTGGGAGCACAATGGTGTTTTCAGCCACCAGAGGCCTGAATCCCTTCCCACAGCAGTGCACGGGCATCCCTCCCCACGGCAGCTGGGGATGCCGAGTTCACTGCCCTGCTCCAACGGTCAGTTCTTCTCGAGGCCCCTTGAAAGAGTGGAGGGGAGCAGGGAGCCGACGGAGCCCCCAGCTTCCCACCTGAGTGTGCAGTGCCCAAGCAGGGCCGCGGGGGCCTGGCAGGGAGCAGTTTCCTGCCCAGGGCCAACCTGACTGTACTGGGCTGGTCTTCCCAGGAAGTGGTGCCAAACTGTAGGAGCCACGAGGCTCTCTGTTGCTGGCACACTGGACACTCAGTGGGGTCTTAGCAAGGCCAGCCTTGGTGCCAGGGAGCCCATGATACTGAGCTGGGGAGCCACAACACCACCACCGCAGTGGCCCTTGTGTTCCTACACCCATTGCACAAACCCTCTCTGGCCAACAGCCCCAGACAGGCTACTCTGCTCACCCCGTGGTCTGGGGCTTTCTCTCTGGGGGGCATTAACACAGACACAAAGACACAGGCTTTTGCTCATCCTCTTCCACCTGACAGGACTGTGTGCCCTGTGAGCAGCTGTCGTGTGTGGAGGAGTGTCCTCCACAGCTTCCCGCAGGGCCTTCCCTGCATAGGACGAGACAGCCAGGGCCGCAGTGCAGGCAGCAAGGACGGGGTGTCCCCACGCTCCCCCAGGGGCCAGCTGCTGCAGGGCACTGTACGTGGCTGGGTGTGGACGGGGCGGTGCGATGGACGCTGTTTCCTGCATTTTACTTCACTTTCTGAACCTGCTCGGTGCTGTCCCTAAGGTGTCGTGTCCACCCCAGCCTGCAACTCACCCATCTCACGACAGCATTCCACGGGCTGCTTAGCTCACAGTCAGCATCTGTTCTGGGCTGCAGGTTTGGGTCCCCCCAGATTAATATGCCAAGGCCCTAATTCCCAATGTGATGGCCTCTGGGAGGGGATGAGGTCACCAGGGTGGGGCCCTCACGATGAGGTCCTGTCTTTGTAAGAGAACTTGTTTCCTACCCCCACCATGGGAGGACATGGTGAGAAGCTGGCTGGCTGCAGGCCAGGAAGGGGCCGTTGCCATGACCCAGCCGTGCGGGCACCTGGATCTGACTTAGCCTCCAGCACAGGGAGAAATCAACATGGTGAGGCTGCCCAGTCTATGGTGGTTTGTTCTGCAGCCTGCGCTAAGAGAGTGGCCTCTGTGTGGATCCTGGTGCCCAATTTTGACTGGGCCTAGTACCACCCAAGCCCCATTTTTCAATGGGAGATAACAGAGCCTGGCTCTGCAGCTCTGTGGGCCGTGCTGCTACAGCAACGTCTCAGCACAGTCCCATCCGTGTCGTCATGAGGCCGGCAAGGCGCCTGTGCCACAGAAGTGGCTGAGCAGCTTGTCCTTCTCTTGGCCCCCTTCCAAACTGCCAGCCCCAGAGGCTCCCCAGAAATGAGCTGGAGCAGTCTTCCCATGTGTAGGGCATGCTGGGTCCAAAATCCAGAGGCCCCCCCAGGCACTGCCCCCCAGAATGGCAAGGAGCGTGGGTTATGGTTTGCCCTTTACCTCATAGGGTGTATCAGGGCGTGCACAGATGCTGAAACCCCAGAAGCTTCAGTGATGTGGTAGGCCTGCGATATCTCCCAGCCTCAGGCAGACACCTGCCTTCCTTGGTCACCCGCCTTCTCCCAGGTCCAGGCAGCATGAGATCATCGACACAGTAGTGACCTTGTCGCCTTACAGTCAAGCCAGGGTTCGGAGCACAGTGAGCAGGGCAGGAAATGCACTGCAGTCCTCGCCCAGTCAAGGCAAGCTGTCTTCGCTCCATGGATAGGTGTGCAGAAAAGTGCAGCTGCTGAATCGGCAGCTGTGCTGATCTGTTCCGGTAAAGATGCTATTTGTCACTGCGGCTGTGACTGGAGAGACCATCTGGTCATGCTGCAGGACCTCACCGCCGCCTTCCACCACAGCCTGGGGTCTGCAGTGCCCAGTTCCATGAATTACATGGGAATTGGTGGGCACTGGGATTTTGCCATCCTTTGAGCCTCTGACGGCAGCTCTGATCTCTGCAATTCCTCCAGGGAGGCAGGATGGATTTACCGATTGGGTAGGAATGGTGAGGGGTGTTCACAGCCTTCCAATGGATGGTTCCTAATTCAGCGGCTCTGACTTCACAGGTTACGAAACTAGGGATGGTTTCTGCCAGCTGCCAGCTCTGTCCATCCCAATTACACACCTGGTCCTTGTGAGACGGACATGGGCCGAACTCCACGTGCCACGTGGCTTTCATAAGACCCCTCTACAGCCCAAGAGGCTGCTCTGCTTCTCTGCGTGGTGGCAACTCGGAGCCTGGCCAGTTTCCGAGGTCGGCTCTTTCCCATGACCACTGCGGTCTTCCCAGCACATGGATGCAGGTCCCTGTGGGGAAGCATGGACATGGATGCAGGTCCCTGTGGGGAAGCGTGGACCATACATGCTTGCAGTCTACGTTTGGGGTCTTTCCTCAGGTGAGCCTGACTCCCGCTTCAGTCGATGAGCTCCGAGCCTGTGAGCTGACTCAGGTGTGGGACTTGGACCATGACCTGCGGTTTTCATTCATTGCTGAGCCATGTCTCTTGGTGCCTTCCTGTGTCCATTCAGGCTGCTGTGATGAAATACCAAGCCTGGCCACGCCTCACGGCAGGACAGGGGCCCCATCAGGAGGTGAGACCATGGTGCCAGCCAGGCTCCCTGCTGATCAAGTTACTGAGGGTCTGCCCAGCAGGTGGGGGCCCGGAAGCTGGCACAGATGCAGCCATTTGGCCCTGGGCTCCCACGTGTCCTGCTGTCACTGGGTTAATCCCTGTCCAGGAAGAGCCCAGGGCTCTGCAGAGGAGAGCGGAAATAAACAGATAGCAGCAACCCCAAAGGGATGCTTCTTCTCTCTTGTTCCATCCCCTAGGCCTAAGAGCTTGGCCTCACCTCTGACACTCATCAGGTGCTCAACAGAAGCTTGTTGCTTAGCGAATGCACTTGCCTCTATGCATGGCTTCCTTCGTTGGTGATACGCTTGTTTTCCTCATTCACTGTGAGCCTGTGAAAGCGGAATCCATGTTCCAGCATAGCAGGAGTTCTCTGCAGCCCACGTTCTCCGACCTCTTCCTCCCCCACAGCCCTCCTGTGCCTGCCTCTCTCAGGATCTCTGGAAGTCTCTCTTCTCTAGGAGGGCAGTGGGAGGTAAGAAGTCAGTTACACAAACCCCACTCTGTCCATGTCCCACACCATCAATCGTGTGGAAAGATTTCTGTCCCAGCAAGTTAACTTTACACATTGAATTCATCTGTCCATGTAAGATGTTGGCCCTGGTCTCGTAAAACAACCATAATAGGAACATTTTACAGGAAATTCATTCTACTCGTGACATAACTCAAAATGGAATGGCCAAGTACAGGCTGGGCATGACTGTGAAGTCAGAGCCACTGAATTAGGAACCATCAACTGGAAGGCTCCGAACCCTCCTCCCCATTTCTACCAAGTTAGTAAATCCATCCTGCCTTCCTGGAGGAATCGCAGAGATCAGAGCCGCCATCAGAGGCTCAAAGGGTGGTGAAATTCTGCCCACCAATTCCTGGCTCACACCAGGAATCTCAGCACTTTGGGAGGCTGAGACAAGAGGACTGCTTGAGGTCAGGAGTTTGAGACTAGCCTGGACAACATAATGAGACCCCATCTCTATAAAATGTTAAAAAGAAAAAAAGAGTTAGGTGTGGTGGTGTGCATCTGTAGTCCCAGCTACTCAGGAGACTGAGGTGGGAGAATCGCTTGAACCTGGGACGTTGAGACTGCAGTGATTGTGGGAGCCCAGGGGGTTATGGTGAGCCATGATCACGCCACGGGACTGCAGCCTGTGCAACAGAGGGAGACTTTGTCTCTTAAAACAAACAAAGAACAAGTACATGAGTTGCTTGAAAGATTCCCAGTTCCTACTTCCAATTCAGAGTGCCATCCTCCACGCAACCGGGTGCACTGCTGGGATTTAGAAGCAGCAAGTGGTGATGCAGCTAGGAATGTGCAGGCCAATCCCCCCAGCCCCCGAGTGTGATGCCCCTTTCCATCTGACACATAAAAGACGCAACTCGTCCTACTGCATTTTAAAATAAAAATACTTTATTTATGAAGTCAGACAGCAGCTAACAGTTGGAGAAGCTTGGGAAGAAATCACTTTCACATGGGGGATATATGCAACCTAGAAAATATTTGGCTAAGTCATAAAATTAACATTTTTAGTCATCTGTAAAGTGCTGAGACATTTATTTCTGGTGACTGCCTGGGTTACGATTTTTTTCTTGTTATCCGTCCAGTAAGTGAAACATTGAAATACAGGTTGAGCAGGATGGAGTTCACCAAGTATGCACCTTGACAGGATGGTGTGCACTCATTATGCACCTTGTCACGCGGGGTTGGCTCTGCAACTGCGGAATAGAAACTGATGTGTTCTGCAGAGGAGGCGTCTGCACAACAGACAGGCTGGCCCGAGGTCACGCTTCTTGGCCTGGGTCCCGCTCAGCGACAGCAGCCAGCATGGCCTAGCACCAGGAGTCATTCGGAGTGTGCGTGCTAAAGCAGACACAGCGTTCCAGGTCAAAGGGGCAAGAAGCCGCACCAAGGAACTAAGCAAGACTGCTCTGCCTATCTCCTCTAACACTAAAGCACACACGTTTCTCATGTGGATAGTCACTCTATTGATACGAGAAGGGAGGAATAATTTGGTGCTGATGCTTGAGTCCAAATGTTGAGCATTTTGGTTCAAAGCACACATTATTTGTGAAATGCTACAGATAATATATTGACTGAAACATTAACTGTTAATTTTTTTAATAGAAAAATGCAATATAAAAATATTACTTTGTTAAAATATACAGTACACATATTATACCACTTTAGAAAACCCAGCTCACTTCTGAAAGCAAATCATGCTAACTGGACTGGTAGGTGTTACCTGGCTTTTAAAGTTGTTAACAAATTTTATTCTGAAATTCAAAAATAGAGAATATAAATAAAAGTCGTGAATCTGAATCAGGTAAAATTATTTTAAGAATTGTTAATAGATGCCTGCACTACTGAATACACATATTTTCTCATAAATTCTTAGTCTGCAAATTCTGTAATATGATACGACAGGTCTGGCACTGATGAAGTTTAACATTTAGTATTTATATATGGACTACAGCAGTCAAAAAGAATGTGGTATTTTCCCAGAACTGCACTCAATTACTCGAAAATTGCATCAATCTTCTGCCTTCATTAGAAGTGCTTGTAATTACTTCTGCTGTACGGAAGAGAAGGAAGGAATTGGCAGGAATGCCACCATGACGATATTGCACGTTTCTCCCCCAAATACTGTTTTTAATTTATTCCCAACCAGTGTAGACACAGCTTAATCACTCAGGCTGTAGGATTAGCTGAGAAGTCACCCTTGATTGCAAATTCTGACAGCAGGAGGCGGCCGTCCTGCTTATATATTCAGCAGAGGGATCTGCCAGACCATGACGGACGGCGCCAGCTCCTCCTGGTGGGGCTGCCGGGCCTTCCTGTGCACCCGCCGGTGGCCCTGCCCTCCACAGACCACCAGCGCCGAGCTGGCCTTGGCTTTCTTGGCCCGGCGTGCTTTGCTTCTCAGCGAGACAGGATCCTTCAGGAGGTCATAGATGGTGCTGTCCTCTGACCTGTGCTCTAGAGAGCTAGAGCCGTGAGACAAGCTCAGGGACCCGGACGAGGAGGACACGTCGCTTTTCTGAGTCATCGACCCCAGCGAATCTCCCAACCAGATGGCTGTGTCAGCGTCACCCTGGCTCAGGGACGAACCGGTTCCTTCACTCGGAAGTGCATCCTTCTGGTCTTCGTCCTGGGGCTCGGGGCCGGGAGCCAGGCCGTCCCCGGATTTGTCCTTGTCTTTCTCATGCAGAGCCGTGGCCAGGATGATGAATTTGACAGGACCGTTGTGTGCATGGTAGGAGACCATGCCTCTTCCTGAAAAGGGAAACAGTTCAACAGCTTTTAAAATAGGCAAAATGTGAGAGAAGGAAGCAAAAAGTGCCTGGCTTAACCCCAATGCACTTCTCCCTGCCCAGATAACGAAACCTGTCACTTGCATACTTGAATCATAGGCTACAATGGAAATATCTGGATTATATTCTTCTGGGGTTTTAGTTAATGTGAAGAAGGCTTTAAAAATGATTTTCTAAAATAGAAAGTTGTGTTTTCCTCAGCAGTATTTCAGTTCTAATACTCATACTGTACTTTCAAAGTAATAAAATAGTCATTTTTCCATTCTGCATAAAATACCTTCTAACTTACCCTATGGAAATATCCCAAATTTTCCTAAGTCTTGATTAGAAATATTAACGCCTGAAATGTGTTGGTTTGGGAATGAAATAACTAAATTGCCGGCTGGCTGCCATTTTTCATTACAAAAACGTTCTGGGGTTCAGAACAATTTAACTCTATAGTTTGATTAAAGTTAGGACTTTCAGTTTTCAGGTGATGTGATTCAAATTTTAAAGTCATCATCGTGTCAGAAACACCTGTAGGTCTTCCTCATGGCACACAGTCCTGCACCCCCACACTGATTCTGTAAGCACCACGTGGGCCTGGCGTGTCTTCTGGGTGCTTCGTGGGTGACATGACATATGGACAGGGGCACGTGTCCTTTCCCCCAGTGCTTTCAGTATGAAACAGGCCCCAGCCCTCACCATCATCCTACTCTGGCCAAGGCAGATGACATCACTGAATCTTCCACCATGGTGAGAGTCCATTTCCCAAAGAGCAGAGTGGCAAAGTGAAGTCTGCAGGGAGCGGGAGCTGAGGGGACTGGGCAGGGACAGGGCCGCTCATCAGCTGGTGAAGTGCGCACCTGGGTTCCCTGCACGCCAGCAGTGATGCTGCCCCAGGCATGCCCCCAGGAGGAGCTTCTGCAGAGCCAGCCACACAAATATTCAGAAGCTTGATGTGTAATGCAAATGGGTAGCACCTAGCTACCCATCCAGAGAAACACAGTGAGTGCACCTCCTTTCAGGAAACACCCAGCTGCCTACCCAGAGAAACCCGTATAGTGAGGGCGCGCCTCCTTCGGGAAGCACCTAGCTACCCATCCAGAGAAACACGGTGACAGTGCACCTCCTTTCAGGATGCACCTGGCTACCCATTCGGAGGAACACAATGAGTGCACCTCCTTTCAGAGGCAGGCTGCAGGCAGGGAGAGGAAAGCGCTGCAGCTGCGGCACCCGCAGGGACCGACCCCAGCAATGCTGAGAAGAAGAAGCAACAGAGGCTGCGCGCACCGTGGGACAGCTACAGAAAAGTGCAAAAACAGGAGAGGTGAAAAGAACCCTTTAAGACAGACACTGGTACAACTACAGAGGAGAACCAAAGGAATAACTGATGTAAAACCGAGCAGCGTCGTTTCCTAGGGTGTGAGCGAAACAGCTGAGGCTGAGAAGGGGCAGCTGAGGCTCAGTGTGTGAGTCACGGCCCCTTCTGAGCTGGGCACAGGCATGTGGCCTCTTCTCATTACCATGTAAACTGTGAAACTGTGTATGATGCACAATTCTATGTATTTACAGGCTGAGTGTCCCTTATCTGAAATTCTTGGGACCACAAGTGTTTTGGATTTTTTTTTTTTTTTTAATGTTGGAATATTTGCATTGCACTTGATGGTTCAGCATCCCCAAATCTGAAATCCAAAATCTGAATTCCTCCAATGAGCACTGCCTTTCAGCATCACATCCACACAGAATTTGGAGCATCTGAGGCCAAGGCAGGTGAATCACTTGAGGTCAGGAGTTCGAGACCAGCCTGGCCAACATGATGAAACCCCATCTCTACTAAAAATAAAAAAATTAGCCGGGCGTGGTGGCAAGTGCCTGTAATCCAGCTAATAGGGAGGCTGAGGCAGGAGAATCGCTTGAACCCAGTAGGCAGAGGTTGCACTGCGCTGAGATCGTGCCACTGGACTCCGTCCCAGGTGACAGAGTAAGACTCTGTCTCAAAAAGAAAAAAAAAAAAAGAATTTAGAGCATTTTGCATTTTGTTTTCGGATTTGGGGTTCGCAACACATATAATCACATAGATCATAATAAAAACATAAATTAGGAAATGAATGGCAAAACCAGAATTCCTTAATCCTCACGGGTGGACCGCCACAATCTGAGCGCATGGAAGCCACCACCAGGTCGGCCCGGGAGGAAATCCCAGAAATGGAGCCCACAGGAACAGTTCTGCCCTAAGAGCTTCCTGCAGAGCGTTTTCTGTTAGTATATCCCGCTGGGTGACATCATAACCCACATAGAATCTCAGGCCATGGTTTACTGAACTTACAGGACGAGGAGTTTTCTGCGTTACTGCAGGCTCTGCCCACACCACCTCTGCTGGCTGCGTTCTACCCGTTACCAGCAATGCCACCATTTTATTAAACGGCCCAATCCCTCATTACGAACTGCAGGTCACCTATTTTGTGCTGTTAAAAATTAAGTGCTGTGGCAAATGTCTTTTTTCATCATACTTTGTTCCTACATTAGGCTGTTTCCTCGGCTAGTTCCCTGGATTTGGAATCCTGATTCCAGACACACGAGCATATTTTAAGGCCTCCAATCCCTAACAGGACTGATATTTCCAGAAAGGCCGTGTGCTCCAGCCTGAGCTCCTAATGACATGGCAACAGCACAACGGAGCCTTTTTGGATCCCGGCTTCCTTCTTCACAATATAAAATACAGACAGGACCGAGGGAGATCCCGGCTTCCTTCTTTACAGTATAAAATACAGAAAGGACTGACGGAGATCCCGGCTTCCTTCTTCACAGTATAAAATACAGAAACGACTGACAGAGATCCCAGCTTCCTTCTTCACAATATAAAATACAGAAAGGACTGACGGAGATCCCAGCTTCCTTCTTCACAATATAAAATACAGAAAGGAACAACAGAGATCCCGGCTTCCTTCTTCACAATATAAAATACAGAAAGGAATGACAGAAACTAATTCTGGCATTAAACAGAATAGGAAAACATAAGATTCTCCTTGGACTACTAACGTAAGAAACAGAAAACATATAAATTGGTAATTCCAATTAAACAGACAGTCTACTAAGTCATTATAATACCACGAAAACATACAGATAATCTGAATTGTGTAACAATCCCAGGATGTTAAATCACACTACGCACTGCTATGCTCTATGAGTCTGCAAAACAGGATGCAGCCACTCAGACTGCAGCTGCCACTCACCGGTCACTTTGGGAATCCCTTGCAGACGTGGGACTGGCAGGGCCACGAGGACTCCCAGGCTGGTGCCGACCATCAGCAATCCGTGGCAGACGAGCAGGCTCGTCACCGACAGCCGCTGGTGCCCTGGGCGGAAAGACATACGAGTGGTTTCGGGTCTGGTTTGTGCAGCAGTTGGTGGGGTGGTGAGGGAGTGGTGAGGGAGCTGGAAACCCCACAGGTCTGTCATGCCACCACCAAACCCCTCAGGGGCAGGATGTGGCACAGGAGTTCCCAAACCCGAGCCCCAGGCTCCTCAACCACACGAGCAAGACAAGGGTCTTGGGGGCATGCCCTGCGTCTGCACCTGGACAGAACAGGCCCGATGTCTGGCCGGGTCTCCTGGGCTGTCGTCTGCATGGCTCTGCTCGGCCCCTTCAGCCCTGAATCAAGCCCCTGGATGAATCTGTCTAAACCTTTTGCTTCCTGGCCGTGTAGCACGTGAGCTCGTGAGCCCCCGACACACACAGCGGCCTGCGGTTCTTTGGGAGCACAGAGGCCCCTTTACAAGTGAGGAGAGGTCTCAGCGTGCGCGGCTAGACTCGAGTAACGGGCCCTCAGCCGCAGCTGGACCCTAGAGGGAACTGAAAGGCCTCTTCAGGGCTCTGCGTGAAGAACAACATCGTCACATGGCCTCGGCGCTGGACACAGCAGGGAAACGCCACAGTGGACGGCAGGGTCAGAAGGGCCTTTGAGGCTCTTTGTTAGTTTGGTTTTGATTTGCTTTACAGCCAAGGATCTGAAGCCCAGAGAAACTAAACAGTTTGCTCTGGCCGTGACAAGGCTAGAAAGTGGCTGCCAAACAATGTGGGAGACGCATGGCCTATTCCAAGACCCCGCCTCATGGCAGTTACAGGAAGACCCCACCTCACGGTGGTGACAGGGAAGACCCCACCTCATGGAGGTTATAGAGAAGACCCCGCCTCACGGCGATGACAGGAAAACCCCGCCTCACAGTGGTGACAGGGAAGACCCCGCCTCACAGTGGTGACAGGGAAGACCCCGCCTCACAGTGGTGACAGGGAAGACCCCGCCTCATGGAGGTTACAGAGAAGACCCCGCCTCATGGAGGTTACAGAGAAGACCCCGCCTCACGGCAGTGACAGGAAAACCCCACCTCACGGCGGTGACAGGGAAGACCCCACCTCACAGTGGTGACAGGGAAGACCCCACCTCATGGAGGTTACAGGGAAGACCCCACCTCATGGAGGTTACAGAGAAGACCCCACCTCATGGAGGTTATAGAGAAGACCCCGCCTCACGGCGGTGACAGGGAAGACCCCGCCTCACGGTGGTGACAGGGAAGACCCCGCCTCACGGCGGTGACAGGGAAGACCCCACCTCACAGTGGTGACAGGGAAGACCCCACCTCATGGAGGTTACAGGGAAGACCCCACCTCATGGAGGTTACAGAGAAGACCCCGCCTCACGGCGGTGACAGGAAAACCTCGCCTCACGGTGGTGACAGGGAACACCCCGCCTCACGGCGGTTACAGAGAAGACCCTGCCTCACAGCGGTTATAGGGTGGGAGATGCATGGCCTGTTCCAAGACCCCACCTCATGGCAGTTACAGGGTGGGAGATGCATGGCCTGCTCCAAAGACCCTGCCTCACAGCGGTTACAGGAAGACCCCACCTCACTGCAGTGACAGGGAAGACCCCGCCTCACAGCGGTCACAGGAAGACCCCACCTCACGGCAGTTACAGGGAAGACCCTGCCTCACGGCGGTTACAGGAAGACCCCGCCTCACGGCTGTTACACGGAAGACCCCGCCTCACGGCGGTTACAGGATGACCCCGCCTCACGGCAGTTACAGGGAAGACCCCACCTCATGGCGGTTACAGGGTGGGAGATGCATGGCCTGCTCCAAAGACCCTGCCTCACAGCGGTTACAGGAAGACCCCGCCTCACGGCGGTTACAGAGAAGACCCCACCTCACAGCAGTTACAGGAAGACCCCGCCTCACGGCAGTTACAGGAAGACCCCGCCTCACAGCAGTTACAGGGAAGACCCCACCTCATGGCGGTTATAGGGTGGGAGATGCATGGCCTGTTCCAAAGACCCTGCCTCACAGCGGCTACAGGAAGACCCCGCCTCATGGCGGTGACAGGGAAGACCCCGCCTCACTGCAGTGACAGGGAAGACCCCGCCTCACAGTGGTTACAGGAAGATCCCACCTCACAGCGGTTACAGAGAAGACCCCATCTCACAGCAGTTACAGGAAGACCCCACCTCATGGCGGTTACAGGGAAAACCCCGCCTCATCACAGTTACAGGAAGACCCCACCTCACGGCGGTTACAGGAAGACCCTGCCTCCTGGTGGTTACAGGGTGGGTCTGGACTTTCACGTCGCTCCCTGCAACTCTGACACAATCATCAGCATCGCGGCCTTCCAACACAGACAAGATAACCCCAGTGTTTCTCTACTTAGCCCCAAAGCTGAGGAGCACAGAAGGCCAATTTAGCTTGTTCCTGAGAAGTGACGGTGAACACTTAAAAACAGTTTGATTCTTCTTTTCTGTAGACATAGAAGCTCTTTTAAATATCCCTGCATTTGACCCAAAGTTCATCTCAGATAAAGAACATGAAAAACAATCTGACCCCAGAGCCAAAGACTCCGAATTGAGGTCAAACAGCCTCCCCCAAAACAGAAACAAAAAACAAAAAACACGGGATCTGTATCGACAGGTGTCAAACAGCCTCCTCAGAAAACAAAAAACCCTCACTACAGACAAAGACAGACATTTGGTTCTATTTCTAAACACTGATTGATATTATTTTTAAAAGCTCCCTAATATGCACGTCCCAGGAATTCTGAGTGTCTGCCTGGCTGCGTGATGTGGTCAGGATGATAGTGAATCCACAGTCCTGTACGTAAGCCGGGGCTGTTATTTTCTAAAGCTGACGAAAAACACGGCAGCCGCTTCGAAGCTGATGCGCAGGATTCCCAGCTGCTCCCAAGCGCGATCGCTCTACAACACGGGGCGCAGCCGCAGAGGGAGTGTGGATGCTCTTCCTAGAGCAGCAGTTTGACTCAACGGTAAGTATTTTCAGTGTGAAACATGACTGTCTGATGAGAGAGAAAACCAGTGTGCACACGAGTTCAGCACACAACCTGAACTCGGCCTTCCCAGCCCTCCGTGTGGCACTGGGATGGGAAGCAGCCCTGGGGTAGGAGCAGGGATGTGAGATGCTGGGAAGGGGAGAAGCCCCACCTGCGCGCCGGGAAAGGCTGCAGCCGCGTGACTGAAATGCTGGCCCGGCTTCTGGAAGGGCTCCTGTGATGCTGGCCAAAGCTTGCATGTAATAAAAAGGGCAGGCCGGGCGCAGCGGCTCATGCCTGTAATCCCAGCACTCTGAGAGGCCGAGGCGGTTGGATCCCCTGAGATCAGGAGTTCGAGATCAGCCTGGCCAACATAGTGAAACCCTGTCCCTACTAAAAATACAAAAATAAATGAATAAATAAATAAATAAAATAAATTAGCTGGGTGTGGTGGGCGCCTGTAATCCCAACTACTCGGGAGGCTGAGGCAGGAGAATCACTTGAACCCGGGAGACGGAGGTTGCAGTGAGCTGAGATCGCACCATCACTCCAGCCTGGGCAAAAAGAGCAAAACTTAGTTTCAAATAAATAAAAATAAAATAAAAAATAAAAATAAATAAAAAAGGTAAAAGCAGGTAAAAACCAGACATGAATGTTTTTAACTGGTTTCAAAGTACCCAGGAACTACCTAAGAGAGTTAAGTTCCAGAGAGTGGTTTTCCATTGCATTTTCCAAGCAGTCTGCCAATCAACATCTTTAATTCTACATAAGAAAGTTGACTGCCACAGTCACGAGACCATGCGGTCATTTTCCGATTCCAGAGACTGTGGTGAGTGCCGCTATCCAGGCGTCCCGTGCCCGTCCAGAAGCACCAACACTGACCTAGAACAGGACAGCAGGGTGTGTTCCAGACAGGGCTGGGTCCCGGGAGCTGGAGCCCACGTGAGGTCTGCTGGTGAGGTGGCAGGCGGGGCAGCTGAGGTGGTGAACGGTGACGCAGCTGCACAGTGAGGTTGGTCAATGTGTTACAAGCACGAAGTGGGACTGACTGCACGTGAGCCGCTGCTGGATGGCCACTCCGTTGGGAGCCACCAGGGCCTTCCATAGGCAGCCACAGAGAGACGCATTTCCTGCCCTGGAGGCTGGGAGGGGCTGGGGGTATAAACGACACCATCCAAGTTCATTCAAATAACCTCAGACAGAACAGTGACTGGAAGAAGCAAATGCGTCCCCCAAGTGTCGGAGGAAATGCTACCAGGGGGATTCACCCTCTGCTCTTCCCAGTCTGGAATATAAACCGAAGGACAGGCCAGGGCCACACAGGCTGCCGAGAGAGGCTGTGGCTCCCAAGTCCTCGGTCTCGTTCCTTAACTCACCATCTTGAGTCCGGTTTCATTGGTGTAGTCCATGGTCTTTAGAAAAGTTACACTGGTTTTTTTTGTTGTTGTTGTTTTTTAATGGAAATTTTGGCCATTTTATTTGTTCACATGGTTCCTGGAGGCTCTGTATTCACTCAGTGGAGGCTCAGAAAGGTGCAATTTACCACGGGGTGTCAGCACTTTTCCATAAAAAATATCCTCCTTTGAACATGCGGGACAGAGCAGGAAACATCTGCCCGGTGATGTAACCTACTGCAACTGCTCACAACCTAAAAGCTGAGGCGCCGTGAACCCACTTGCCGTGAACTCTGCTCCTTTTTAACTTAGAACGGTCATGACTGCTCTAACGAACGTGCATGTTAATCACAGGCCTTCATCAACCGTTAGTCTGTGTCGAACCTGATGTAGCTTATGTGAAAGAACGCCAGCTAAATGGTTTTCAGAACTGAATTCCAAATAGAAGGAGTAAAGCCAGGTCCTTAGCTACAGATTCACGGAGTCCCCAGGGGCCAGTAGGCTGAGACCCCGAGGAAGGAAGGAGGTTTCATCACGCTGTGTGAACTTATACAAAAGGCAGGAGTTATAGTACAGTTTGCTTATTTCAAATTTTGTTGTTTTTCGCTTGGCAAGTCTTCATGTGCAGAAGCTACCTGACTTTTATATTCCAGCAATAGCACAAAAAGATAATTTTATGTCGTATTGACACACACACACACACACAAAAACCCATTTGAGCATCATCATGAATACAACTCGAGAATGAAGGTTTTGTGTGTGTGTGAACAGAGCACAGCGGACATTTGTGGGCCTCCAGGAACCATGTTGGATGATGAGGAGGAGAAGGACCCAGGAGTGGTGACGGCCCGGCGACCTCAGCGTCCGTGCGCTTCAGCACCGTATGAATGTGCCCCGACCGGAATGTCTAAACACAGCATGGAATGCCATAGTGCTTATTTCTATGAAATATATGAAATACTGGCTGAAAGGCAAAGACAACTGGGCAGAGGAGACAAGAGGAAAGGGCTCTCTGGAGGAAAGGACTCTCTGGCCTACTCATTCCGTCTAAGTCACAAAATGCAACGAAAATCAGAATCATTTCAGTCTATGCCGCACCGAGGATCTTACAGAGAATCACTGTTGGAAGTATCACAAACAAAGCTGAACTTCTGGTGTCACCGAGGTCGGCTCTAACCTGTGTACCCTTCTCCTACTGATGAGGCCACAGCGGCCGCAGGCCACAGCCTTGGAGCAGAGAACTGAATGTGGGTAAAGCAGTCAGTGCTCCCCAGAAATCAGTGAGGCTGGAGCTATTTCAAACTTAGTACCGAAATGCTGGAGAAACCTGCCAACTACGGGCACGGCACTCCATCTGAACAGCCGCATGTGTTTGCTTTCACGCGGGTCTAAAATGGAGACCTGACTCTGTGTGCAGGAATAAGTAAAGACCCATGATTCAGGGGCCCCGGGAGCAGAGGGCTGAGAGCACACACTGTGGCCGTGCAGAGTCAGCCCAGGATGTTAGAGGGGCCTGGGAGGGTGGGCGCCAGGGGACGGTGGCTCTGCAGAGCCCCACACATCTGCTGGCACCAAGTGGGAGGCTTGTGGTGGGCTTGGGATGGATCCATCATCAGCCGACTGGAAACTATGAGCTGAAGGGTGAAAAGTACCAAGGAAGGGAGACTCAGCGCCCAGCCACAACTTCATCATCCAGAACACACAACACAGGCAGCTGCGATTTAGCCAGAATCTGCGACCTGAGCAGCCGGCAAGGGCTCTGCATTCTGTTTCTGGACCGGTGCGGGACTGTGTTGGGTGCTCTATGCTTGGAGGGAAGCAGGATAATTCTGTCTTTCTCTTCTACAGGAGAGGTGAAAGACAGTATCTAAAACAAAACATTAAGAACCTGCCATACAGGAGTGGCTTTCAAACAGCAGCAGCAGGGAGGCGGGCGGGAGAGGCAGCTGACTGCAGGGTGGGGTTTGGGGATGGGGGGGGCGGGGATGGGCGCTGACAGTGGGTGGGGTGCTGGGATGAGGGGGTGGGCGCTGACTGCAGGGTGGGGTTTGGGGATGGGGGGGCGGGGATGGGCGCTGACAGTGGGTGGGGTGCTGGGATGAGGGGGTGGGCGCTGACTGCAGGGTGGGGTTTGGGGATGGGGTGGGCGGGGATGGGCGCTGACAGTGGGTGGGGTGCTGGGATGAGGGGGTGGGCGCTGACTGCGGGGTGGGGTGTGGGGATGGGGGCGGGGGTGAGCCCTGGCTATGCGGTGGGGGGTGGGGATGGGGGGGGTGGGCGCTGACTGCAGGGTGAGGGGTGGGGGCGGGTGCTGACAGTGGGTAGGGGGTGGGGATGGGGGCTGGGGGTGAGCCCTGACTATGGGATGGGGTATGGGGATGGGGGGGTGGGTGCTGACAGTGGGTGGGGTGTGGGGATGGGGGCGGGGGTGAGCCCTGACTATGGGGTGGGGGGTGGGGGGTGGGGATGGAGGGGTGGGTGCTGACAGTGGGTGGGGGTGGGGATGGGGGGGTGGGTGCTGACTATGGGGTGGGGGGTGTGGGGGCGGGGGCAGGTGCTGACAGTGGGTGGGGGGTGGGGATGGGGGCTGGGGGTGAGCCCTGACTATGGGGTTGGGGGTGGGGATGGGGGGGTGGGTGCTGACTATGGGGTGGGGTGTGGCGGCGGGGGCGGGGGCAGGTGCTGACAGTGGGTGGGGTGTGGGGGCGGGTGCTGACAGTGGGTGGGTGCTGGGACAGGGGCGAGGCTGTAGGTCCCCAGAGCGCAGCCTTTCCTATCCTGCTTTGCTTTTCATAGCCTGGGCGTGAGTGCTATTGGCTTTTACTAAATCGTGTGCAAGGGTTATTTTATTAAAAAATCAAATTCAAAATACAGACTCCACTCACACTGGCCAGAGCCTTCCCTTCATTAGGAGTTTCTTTCTGATCCTAACTGGAGAGGGATAAACACCAAAGATCCTGCGGGGCCGCTGCATTTCCATGGCTGCTCTCGGAACTCTGGAACCAGGGTAACCGTGGGCTGCTCCTCCCCGGAGGGAGGCCTGCGCTGCAGGCAGCCGGGGCAGGATTGGGAGGCTCAGGGGCTGCAGCCCACAGGAGGTCGAGGGGAGAGGTTTTTCTCGCAACGCCCTCCTCACCTCCCCTTGTGTACAGAACTTTGAACACACGGACACTCACTGCCACGTGAGAGCTTTGGCAATTACGGATGTGACTTGGTTCCGTCCCAACAACAACAGCCCATTCCTGCGGCAAACATTTGCTCCAGCAGCGAGTGCTCCAAAGAAAACACAAGGTCCGCAGCAGAGCGTCCGTCTGCTTTCTAAGCCACAGGGACTTAACCATTTTGGTTCTCTAAATATAAACTTGCATGTTACATAAACCTCCTTTTCCTTTTTTGCTCCTCCTTTTCCTCCTTTTCTCCTCCTTTTCCTCCTTTTCTCCACTAAGAGAAATCTCCTGGAGTATTTTAACAATGACTTGTATAGTTAGCCCCTGAGAAAAGAATGGCTATCACAGACTCACCATGCACCAACTATATTCACCCTCCCACCTCCAATGGGAGTGCGGAGGGGACGCAGCGGCCCCGAGGAACATCCTCAATGCCTCCTCATCCTCCTCATCCTCCCTTTGTCAAAGGACAGCCTCACACCTGTTCTAGAACCGGACCCCTAATCATTGTGGTTTTTTTCCGTGTATCATAAATGGCCTATCATGGACTCAGTCATGATTGTGTCTCCCCAAATTTCGATGTTGAAGCCCTGCCCACAGTGGGATGGTGCGAGGAAGCGGGGCTTTGGGGAGGTGATTAGGGTTAGATGAGGTCGTGAGGATAGGGTCCCCATGATGGGATTAGCGCCCTTACAGGAAGCAGAGGAGACCCCAGGGCTCTTTTTCCACCACCTGAGGCCCCAGTCAGAAGGCAGCAACTGCAAGAAGCAGGAAGCAGATCCTCCCAGAAACCTGCCCTGCAGGCACCGTGCTCCTGGGCATGCAGCCTCCAGAACGCGGAGGGGCAGCCTCTCTGGCTTGTAAGCCTGCCCGTCTGTGGCGTGTAAAACTGCAAACATCTTCCAATACTCACCAGCAGGCAAAGAACCAAAACAGCCCTTCCACGGACCCCAGTGTGGCCCCAGGCTACCCATGAAGCAAGCCGGTTGGGCCCCTCCTCATTTCTTTTCTCCACACCCTGCTGTAGGATGATCCTCCCAAAACTCAATGGGTAACGGCCTTCCTCCCTGCCCAGAAACTTCGGTGATACCCACCAGCAACGGGGCATTCACAAACAGCCTCTCCCCAACAGCCCTCCCAGCCGCAGGGAGGCCTCCTGTTCTGTGTTCTTCAGCCTCAGGTCCCGGCTTCCCCAGGGCCTTGTTGCACCAACGATGAGAAATCATCTCCCACCCGCTTTGACCTACAGAGATGGCACCGCCACGCAGCTCCTCCCAGCACGCGGCTCCTTCGGGGGCCTCTGTGTCCTGCACCAGGAAGCACTAAGGTTGGCTGACCGCGCTCCGCACCCCCATGCCCATCCCTGGGCCCCGTCCCACCCGCTTACCTGGCAGCATGTTGTGAACAGGGGTGGCGATGTTGATGTCCTGCAGGTGCTTGAGAGTTTCCGTGTGAAAAAGGCGGAGTGTGGACCCCGAGGTGAAGGCAATCCAGATCCCGACGCCGGCCACAGCCATGTGGGAGATCACCATGCCTTCCTCCTGGTGGGCCTCCAGCTGACCCTGTGAAATCGAGAGAAGGTCAAGTCTGCTGGCCCCATGGAGCGAGTCTGACTAGGGCCTGTTGGGTCCATGTGGTGTCCAGCTGGAGCGCCATTCAGTGGCTGCAACACAGCAGCAGGCTTTGCTCCAAATCATAGGCCTCCCCAGCAACCGAACACCAGCAACCCAACTGCCTGCCATTTTAATCATCCTGGCTCCTTCATGAGCCCAGAAAATGGCCACTCCGAAGACACAGGCACGATGCCCCTGCCAAGGGGCCCAGGCCACTGAGCTTGTGTCCAAAAGGAGACACGGGCAGGCTGGCAAGAGGAGGCACAGGAGGACCCAAACCGTGGGGACTGATGGAGGAGGCTGATCCATTCCCCCAGGCCCATCAGAACCTGCCCAGAACCTTCCCTGAGGTCTCCAGGCTGTGGCGTGGGGCCCCACCGCCTGCCTGCAGCCCAACCCTGGTTCTGAGTCTGTGCCTCCTCTTAGCTCTGCTGTCCTGGACAGGCACCTTCTGCTTCTTCACGCAACCTGGTCCTTCTGGAGCGTCCAGGCTCAGCTGCAGCCCCACAGCTCCAAAAGTGCATCCCAGCAGCCTGCTCTGAGGGTTCCCACTGGTGCCTGGGCCTGGGCCCTCGTCACCCTGCAGCCAGCAGGGACTGCTCACACAGCGACCCCCCGACGTGGCCTCAGGGGCTGCCTGGCACTCAGGCTCTGTGGGATCAGTCCCAGGAGAACTGCCCCCGCCCTGCCCATCAGGATTGCAGGGGGCGGCAGGGGTGAGGGCTGGGACAAAGTTTAGAGACACTGTGTGCCCCAGGAACCAGCAGCCTCACAGCTCTTGAAATTAAAGAAACTCACGATCCTGCACAATTATCTAAAGCAAAGTGATGAAACTCATAAAAACCCACAGGAAATAACCAGACTGACATCTCCGCCCTATGAGTTGTCCCACAATCTGAGAATAAGGGAAAAGACGACAGCCCCCATGGTGGAGACTGCTGACTCCACGCACATGCCCCATGGCACCAAACCCCACCCTGCAGCACCAAGCCGCACCCAGAGCCCACTGGGCAGGAACTCAGGGATGCGACTTCAGTGGTTGGAAGATCCCATCTCCCGTGGTATTGCCTCTTGTTTCAGTTGAGATTCCATCAGGAGCGGAGGGTAGAGGAGGGCCCCAGCCTACACAGGAGCATTGCAGGGCCTGAGAGCAATGCCATCTGAGGAGGGGGCTGTGTCCTCAGGCTGGGCACACAGGGGTTGGGGTCCCCAGGGAGGCGATACGATGTGGGAGGCTGGGGTCCCCAGGGAGGTGACACGGTGCGGGAGCCTGGCCCACACGGCCCCAAGTCCCATCACTGTGGATCTAGAGCGGGCTCCACATGTGACTGTCCACCCTCGGAGCAAACTGGAACCCCCCCAGGTCCCCTGATATGAAGTGAGGGCCCTGCTTCTAAAGTGCCCATTCTAGAGTCAGTCGTATAAATGCCTCTCGCCATATGCCCGTAGTTTCCTCATAGAAAATTTCTTCGATAATCACAAGTTGAATTTAAATATTTGTCAATGGGAAGGAACTGGTGCTCACAATTGCGAAGGAGTCTGCGTCACTGACTTGTGACTTGGTTCCTATGCAGAGAACCCAGCTCCTACCCGTCAGCGGAACACGAATCTCGCACACAAAGATCCCAAGTGTTTTATGAACTGAAGCTTCACAGGCTCTTCACCGTCTAAACGATCTGGGCTGTGTGGCGTGGGAGAAAGAGCATCTGCCTGGGGGTTGGGAAGTCTGGGTTCTCATTCCAGATGGTTCTAGCGCATATGCTTTTGATCCCTCCTCCCTCTGACTTGGCCTCCTGCGTCACCGAGGAGAAGGCGTGCAGGCCCACACTCCCCTGACACTCCACCTCCAATCCGGCCACCTCCTGGCACTGGCTCCTTCCTGCCCCACTCCTCGCCCTCCTCCTGGAATGGGGACCTGCCTCTCCTGGCTTCTGTCATTCAGCCCCAAAGCATGTACAAGTCTCACTCATCTTAAATTAAAAAGAAAAAGAGGGAAAAAGGAAAGGAAGAAAAGCCGTGTGCCCCTTTCTGGCTGGGCTGTGCGGTTCCCCCTCCTCCTGCCTGTGCTAGGCAGGCCGCTCCCAGCAGCCATCGTTGGAGCCAGCTCCTCCACCTGCTTCAGGCTGACACCTGCTAACTTCCCAGCTACCTCCAAAACTGCCACCTCCTTTTGAAAATACTGAGCTATAATTCACGTATCATGAAGTTCACCCTTCTATAGGGTGCAATTCTGTTTTTTAGTATATTCGGAAAGTTGCCAACCTTCACCACTCTTGAATTCCAGAACATTTCATCACCCTCATGCCCCTCCCCAGCCCCGGACAACCACTCATCCATGTTCTGTCTCTGGATTGGCCTGTTCTGACATTTCATATAAACAAAATCCTACAACGTTCGGCCTTTTGTGTCTGGCTTCTTTCACTGAGTTTGGCGTTTTCCAGGTACATCCACGTGGTGGCGTGAGTCGGGGCTTCCCTCCTTTTCATGGCTGAATCCAGTCCCTGTGTATGAAGGAACCACATTCTGTTTGTCCATTCACGAGTTCCTGGGCGTCTGGGCTGCATCCGCTTTTTGACTATAAATAACACTGCTATGGTCATTCGTGTCTACATGAATATCAGGTTCTTCTGAATCTACAACTACGACTGGAAATGCTGGGTCACCTGGTCATGTCATGAGTTACTTTCTGAAGAAATCACAAACTGTCTTCCCCAGAAATTGTACCATTCTGCATTCCCACCAGCAAGTAAGAGTCTCCCAGCGTCCTCACGTGCTCTCCGGTGCGTGCTGGCTCCACTGACAACATTATTCCTGCCATCCCAGTGTGTGACAGACACAGTGCCTCATTGTGGTTTCGCTCCATGATTCCCTAACAAGCAACAATGCTGACCATCTTCTCGTGTGCTTATGGGTCGACTGTACATCTTCTTTGGAGAATTATCCATTCAGTTCCTTTGCCTTTCATAGGGTTAGTTTTCTTTTTATTAAGTTCTAAGAGTGTGCCAGATGCTCTGCATACCAGATCCTTCTCACATCAGCTGTACGTATTTTCTCCCACTCTGTGGGTTGTCTTTTCACTCCCTTGATAGTGTCCTTTGAAGCAAAAAGGTTTTAATTTTAATGAAGCCCAAGGTATCTTATTTTTCCACATTGGTTGCTTGTGCTTGAGGTGTCAGATCTAAGAAACCACTGTCTAGTCCAAAATCATGAGGATTTACTCCTATTTCTTTTAAGGTGTTTATAGTTTTAGCTCTTACATTTACGTTTTAATTCACTTGAGACAATTTTGTATGTGGTGTGAGGCAGGGGTCCAGCTTCATTCTTCTGCACATGGATACCCAGTTGTGCCAGCAGCACCTGTTGAAGAGGCCATTCAATATTCAAATGGAATAGTTTTGGCACCGTGTTGAAAATTATGTGACCACAGATGCATGTGGTCTCCGGTCTGTGTCACTGATGTATGTGTCTGTGTGGTAAAATCTGAAGTTAGGAAGTGTGAGCCTCCAATTTTGTTGTTTTTCTAGATTATTTTGGCTCTTCTGGATCCCCTGCACCTCCAGATGAATCTCAGGATGTGCTTGTCAAGTTTTGCTGAAAAAAATAAAAATAAAAAAGCAGTGGAAATTTTGATAAGAATTGTGTTGAATCTGCAGATCCATTTGGGGACTGTTTTCTTCTTAACAATAGTATGTCTTCCAATCTATGAACACAGGATGCCTTCCCACTTATTTAGGTATTCTTTAATGTCTTTGAATGATGTCTTGTAGTTTTTAGTGTATAAATCTTGCCTTTTTGGATTAAAAATTTCTCTAAGTATTTTTCTTTTTGACAGCATTATAAATGAAGTTGTTTTCTTTGTCTCATTTTCAGGTTGTTTGCTGCTAGTGTACAGAAATTTAATTGATTTTTGTATACCAATCTTGTGCCCTCTAACCTTGCTCAACCTGTTTATTAGTCGAGTAGTTTTGCTGTAGATTCCTCAGAATCTTCTACATACAAAAGGATATCATATGCAAATGCAACTTTACTTCTTCCTCTCATCTGAGTCCTCCAGCTTTTTTCCCTTGTCTAATTGCTCTGGCAGATCCTCCAGTACTACTGCAAATAGAAATGGTAGAAGCCATCCTTGTCTTGTTCTTGATCTTCAGGGGAAAACTTTTCTTCTTTAACCATAAAGTATGATGTTAGCTGTGAGTTTTTTGTAGATGCCCTTTGGCAGGTGGAGGAAAAGTCACTTTCTAGTCTTAGTTTGAGTGTTTTTATCATAAAAGGGTGATAAATTCTGTCAAGTACTTTTTGTGCATCAATTGAGATGATCGTGTGTTTTTCCCCCCATTATTCTGTTAATGTGATGCATTCCACTGATTGATTTTCACGTCCTGAACCACCTTTGCATTTTAGGAATCTATCTCATTTTTCCAGGGTACACAATCCTTTCAGTATGCTGTTGATCTCACTTTGCAAGTCTTCCGTGGAGGATTTTTGCATCCATGCTCACAGTGGATACTGGTCTGTGGTTTTCTTGTCGTGTCTTTGGTATCGGGGTCATGCTGACTGCAGAATGAGTAGGAAGTGTTGCTCCCTCCTCGTCAATATTTTTGGAGAGTTTGGGAAAGAGTGCTGTTAATTCTTTTTTAAGACGTTTGGTTAGAATTCACCAGTGAAGCCATCTGGTCCTGGGCTTTTTGTTGTTGTTCAGAAGTTTGTGATTACTGATTCAATTTCCTTACTAGTTTTAGGTCTATTCAAATGTTCTATTTCTTCATGATTCAGTTTTGGTAGTTTGTGCCACTCTAGAGTCTGTCCATCTCGTCTAGATTATCTAATTTATTGGCCACCTGCTGCCTGTTTCACGCACAAGTCTCCATCATAACTGGTTTCTCGAGCCAGTTCAGAATAAAGCAGAAATTACTCCCTGGAAAACTGTTTGGGGCAGAGGAAGGCGACTTCCATAGAGAGGATTTAAAAAAGCAAAACAAACAACAGTGGCATATGAGGGAACTCTGGTGTGACTAGAGAATAGAGGAGTAACGCTTCTTTCTTTCCTCGGGCTGTTGACTCTTTCACAATCACGATCCAAACTTCTGGAAAGATGATTTTAGAAAAACCAAACCCTGCCGGGCGCGGTGGCTCATGTTTGTAATCCCAGCACTCAGGGAGGCCGAGGCAGGCGGATCACGAGGTCAGGAGATCAAGACCATCCTGGCTAACATGGTGAAACCATGTCTCTACTAAAAGTACAAAAAATTAGCCGGGCATCGTGGCGGGCGCCTATAGTCCCAGCTCCTCAGAAGGCTGAGGCAGGAGAATGGTGTGAACCTGGGAGGCGGAGCTTGCAGGGAGCCGAGATCGTGCCACTGCACTCCAGCCTGGGCGACAGAGTGAGACTCCGTCTAAAATAAATAAATAAATAAAATAAAACCAAATCCATGGTTGGTTGGGCCTCAGTCCCGGAGTTTTTAACCCAGCACAACCTCCTTGGTTCTAGTACCCAAGCGTCTCACACCTCATTACACTTCTGGCAAAATACTCTTCTGAAAACAAATTTTGACATCTGTTCCATGCTGAAAACCCTTCAATGGCTCAGCACTGTCTGCAGCAAAAGTGCTGTTTGAAAGAAAACTACACAGAACTCTGCTCCAAGAAGTCAAGTCAAAGGCGGCTACCTTCAGGAGCATGGGGATATCTGCACTGCCCATGCTTCCCCCCAACCCCCATGAGCTGAACCAGTGACAGGACCCAAGCTCTTTGTCCCCTACTGCGCTCGCAGACCCACCCTCTGCTTCCGGCAGCCCCTTGGGGACCCGTAGTCTCGAAGCCTGATGCATCTCTCCCTCTCTGAGGTGCCATCCTGGTTTCTCTTAGTGAATCCCTCCTTACCCTCGACCAGCCAGCTGCACGGGCACCATCCCTAGGCAGCTGCCGAGAGCCCTGTGCCCACAGGGACGCAGGCCTGTGCCCACAGGGACGCACGCCTGTGCCTACAGGGACGCAGGCCTGGCTTGACACTTTGCTGTGGCCGTTGTGAAATTCGTAGTAACCGTGGGATGCAGGGCCCCTGGATGTCGGCTCACTGTGCCAGCCTGAGGCCCGGAGGGAGTGTTGCCCCCGAAACTTCCACAGCACCCTCACTCACGCTGGCAGCCCAGCCATCCTGGGACTGAGAGCCGGGCCTGTGTTTTCAATGTCTCAACCATCTGTGGTTGGTTTGTTTTTGCCCAATGCTAGGTACTGGGTGAGTATTTGCTATGTTTCTGCTGGAGGACAGATTATATGGATGTTACCTTAGCACCGATGTTGGGCATGGCTTCTCCTTTCTCTAAGGCTTGGTTCTCTGAAAACAAGAACATTGGGCCACAGGATCTCTAAGTCTCTGTTTGCCTTGAAATTGTGTGATTCTGAAGGTGTCTGAAAGAAAGTAGGCTATGGATTCCAGTGTTTGGGGGATCTCTGGGGACGGACATTCCATAGTGTTCAGGGGTCTCTGGGGACCGACATTCCACAGTGTTCAGGGGTCTCTGGGGACCGACATTCCACAGTGTTCAGGGGTCTCTGGGGACCGACATTCCACAGTGTTCGGGGGTCTCTGGGGACTGACATTGATGGTGTTCAGGGGTCTCTGGGGACCGACATTCCACAGTGTTCAGGGGTCTCTGGGGACTGGGACTCCAGTGTTCGGGGGTCTCTAAGGACTGGGATCCAACAGTGTTCGGGGATCTCTGGCCTCTTCTGCTGACCTGGGCCTGTTGTTTTATTTTCTATGTTTAGATATAGGGTCTCGCTATATTGCCCAGGCTGGCCTTGAACTCCTAGCCTCAAGCAGTCCTCCTGCCTCAGCCTCCCGAGTGGCTGTGATTACAGGTGTGAGCCACCGTGCCTGCTTAGTCCTGTTTTGTTGCCCTGTGTCTCTTTCTACACAATGACAAGAATTAAATTCCTATGAGAAAAAATGCATTGCTGCAGAAAATCACTATGTTGCACTATTTAGGTCATCTTTAATATCTTGCCTATTTTATTATTTCATTCTGTTTTTCCCTTCAGTAGAGGATGGGGGCAAGAAAACTTTTTCCTCTCTTTCTTTCCTTCCATCTTCAGTCAAGAGCACTGCATATTGTAGAAAACCAAGAGTGAGGAAGAAGAGGTTTGCAACTTAAGCAGCTGTAGTCATTCAACTGAAAGGAGCTGTGACTCAAGGTTCTAAGCAAGACTTGTCCAGGCAATGCCCCCCAGAAATCCAGAATGATTCTCCCTTTCCTAAATGTCAGATCCCTCAGCACTACATCCGTGTTCCTAACACTATGAGATTTAAACAGCAATTGGACAAACCCAGGGTAAAGGGCCATTTGCAGTTGGGGAAAAAAAGATACTTCCCCTCCCCTAAAGCGTCCAGGGGACTGTGACTGGCACCGTGCGGCGGCTCAGCATCCACGGCATGTCTTCCCATCTGCTCCTGATGGCACTGACAGGCAGGTGGGTGCCCCCTGCCATGTCGTGGGTGCTGCACCAAGCACCTGGCTCAGCATCTCCACTGCTTTGTTACGGTGCCAGAGCTGGGACGGGGGCCAGCCACCCCCACTGGTAACCAGGCTGACTCCTCCACTGGGCCAGTCACTCCAGGAACGCCGAAGCCTCAGAGCCTCGGGTGCCTTTTTCTTCCAAATACAGCTGGCGTCTCCCAACCCGCTCAACCCAAGCTCAGATCGCAGGCAGCTCCCAGGCCAGCACTATTCTGACAGCATATGGTCCTTCGGGATGGATCCCCCCGCAGCTGCTGCCCCCGCTGTCAGCAGGGCGGACGCACACTCGGGGCTCGGATCCCGCAGGTTCAGGTCCTGCGGGCTGCACCCGCCCCTGGCCACAGTTTCCCTGCACAATGGGAACGGCAGGATGAACTTCATGTTTTCAGAGAGAGCAGATTTTTGCTTCTTTCTAAAAATGCATTTAGTTATTTTGGTACTGAAAATGCAAGGAAAGAGCCCTATATCTGGATCCAAACACATTGCTTCTCTCTGAAGTCTTCGAGATTTACAGCATATAAATTACAAGCAGCCTCAGAAAGGGGTAACCCCCAGCTGTCAGCTCAGACAACCGAGGCCCAGGTAGGTGGCTGATCCAAGATCACTGGATACTATATGGCTGAGCTAGGATGTAAACCTTGTGCCTCTGTAATACACAGTTACTGGGATGGCTGTACTGAAACCCTGTGCCTCTGTATTACACAGTTACTGGGATGGCTGTACTGAAACCCTGTACCTCTGTAATACACAGTTACTGGGATGGCTGTACTGAAACCTTGTGCCTCAGTATTACACAGTTACGGGGATGGCTGTACTGATGGGGTACAAGGGCTGTGGACAAGGTCAGGAACGGTGCTGCCCTGCCTGGCAACACTACCTAATCCCTGGCTCTACGCAACACTGAAGGCTTCTCGTTCTCTGGGCATGTGAAATAAGAAGTGTCAGATGGATATGAAAAGTAACAGGAACAATACTGCCAAAATTCATCTAACATGTACCCTGACCTCCCTGTCCAGCTATCTTCCATCCCTGTCTAGCAGGCCGGGTCTCGAAGGATGTGGGGGAGGCTGTGTCAAAAACAGACACACATACGGGAATGCTATTCACGATCCATGGCACAGTGTCGGCCTCCAGGAGGCTCAGGACCCAGGTCCCATGTTCACCTTGCCCCAGTGTGGACCTCGCATCCCTAACCAGACCCAGGTCTGCAGGGGCCAGCCGGAGAGCCCTTTCCTGGCTGAAGACGGCATTAGCCCGCATCCTGCCGTGCCTGCCAGCCAAAGCGGCGTCCACGGGGCAGCTCAGGAGCCACTATCCCTCTGAGACGACAGAGGGTGCAGCCTAGGCATGTCCTGAAACCGGTCTCATGAGGGTGAGCAAATGCGATTCATGAAATACCAGCAAAATGTCTTAAAGTTCCTAACCCGGGGAACTGGTTCATCCCTCCTAACGATGGTCTAGACAAATATTTTTAGAAGCTCTTAATACCATTTCTTTCTGGATTTGTGACGATCTCATCATTAGAACGTCTTCACAACCTTCAAAGAGATGAAATTAGACCCCTCGCCCCAACTGAAGACATTCTTTCCTGTGACCTTTTGTGTGAGGGTCAAAGGAATTTTTTTTTTTTCTTCTTTTGAGACAGGGTCTTCCTCTGACCCAGGCTGGAGTATAGCAGCGCAATCTTGGCTCACTGCAGCCTCGACTTCCTGGGCTCAAGTGATCCTCCCACTTCAGCCTCCCAAATATCCGACAGACGTGCACTACTGTGCCCAGCTAATTTCTATGTTTTTTGTAGAGACGGGGTTTTGCCATGCTGCCCAGCCTGGTCTTGAACTCTTGAGCTCAAGCAATCTACCCATCTTGGTCTCCCAAAGAGCTGGAATTATAGGTGTGAGCTGCTGTGCCCAGCCCAAAGGAATTCTTAATGATGAGTTGGTCCATTTTATTGGCTGAAAACACACCGCTGTTATCCCAGTTTAGGGACAGTAGGGTCAAGAGATGGCCATGAACAGACAGTAAAAAAGTAAGACAGCGCAACCTCATAATAAATGCCACATATGACACGGCTGAAAAATGCAGGTGTGAGGGGAAGTATGTAGCCTTTTCCTCATCACTTCAGGAATGTCTGTCCAACCGCACACACACACACGCTGGCACGTCACACAGCCACTGACAACAGCAGACGCGGGTGGGCTCACCAGGCACCGCAGCCTCCCTGGGAGTGGGCTCGGACAGTGTTCTGCAGCCTGCTTGCCCACATGTGCCCCTATGGGCATGCATTTAGGAACACCCACAAGGAGAGTGTGGGCCTCCTCCTGCTGCCTGAGCTCACCCACTCCGCGGGACATAGATGACCTCATTTCCCCAGCTCCTCCCATCCGCATGCATTTGGACACTCCCAAGTGTTTGTGATGCCAACAAGGCTGCAATGGACAAGCTCCTCTGTAGAGTGGATTTCTCTAGGGTGGGGAGCTGCCGGGAAGATGTTATGAACCCCAGTGCTAACTGGTAACAGGTGAGTGCCCTCCAGAGGGGTTGCCCTAAGGCCCAGTGGTCCCGAGGGCCCCGTGCCCCACATTCCAACCGGGTCACGCTTAGCGTTTACTTTCTGTCAATCTGAAGAAATGGCATCGTGAGGACCAGTGGTTGCTGGGACGGCGGGAGGGAGGGCTGAACAGAGAGCAGAGGATGTCCAGGGCAGTGAACCCACTCTGCGCGATGCTGTAGTGGTGAACAATGCTACGATACGTTTGCCCAAAACCACAGAACCGCGGCACCAAGCATAAGCCCCTGGTGGACCCTGAGTGGTGAGGGACTGTGGACCCCGGGCAATGACGACAGGGCCCCCTGAGTGGTGAGGGACTGTGGACCCCGGGCAATGATGACAGGTCCCCCTGAGTGATGAGGGACTGTGGACCCCGGGCAATGGTGACAGGCCCCCCTGAGTGGTGAGGGACTGTGGACCCCGGGCAGTGGTGACAGGCCCCCCTGAGTAGTGAGGGACTGTGGACCCTGGCCAATGATGTCAGGCCCCCCTGAGTGGTGAGGGACTGTGGACCCCAGGCAATGGTGACAGGCCCCCCTGAGTGGTGAGGGACTTGGACCCTGGCCAATGATGACAGGCCCACACGGGCTCACTGACTGTAACAAACGCACCACTCCAGGATGGGGTTCATGTAGGGGTCGGGGGGGGGGGGGGCTGTGCGTGTGTCGGGGGAGGGGTACATGGAAAATTCCACACTTTCCATTCAATTTTTCAGTGAACTTAAAACTGCTCTAAAAATAAAGTTTATTAATAAAACAGTGCCTTGTTTTAACAGGCAATGTTAGTTGCTAATGAGGCTAAGTTATATGTGTATGAGTTTATTGTTTATTTCTATTTCTTCTTCTGAGAGTTGCCTGTTCATGTCCTTTGAACATCTTCTATTGGGTTGGTTATCTTTTTCGTAGTTTAATAAGAAATCTTTGTATTTTAAGAACATTAATTCTTAGTCATAGATACAGGAAATTTTTTCCCAATTTTTCCTCCATAAATATTTGATACACGTATTTCAATGTGAAAAAGTTACTAAACTGTACCATTTTATTTATTATGGTAACGTCTGGGTTTGTGGCATGTTTGGAGAGGCTTTCCCCATTGTAAAGTAATAAAACTATTCTACTGCTTTTTATCTTAGAGGCTTATAGTTTTGTTTTCATGTTGAAATTCCCATGCATCTGGAGTGTTTAGAAGAGGAGAGGGCCAGCTCTGCGTTTTCCAAATGGCTGCCCACTTATCTCCTGATTCTTTGGTGAATGATCCATTTAGCCCATTGAATTGAAATGTCACCTCAATCAAATGCGAATTTTCCCTAAGCCCTGGAGGACTCTATAGGTTCACACTGAACACACTTCTTAAAGCAATGTTTCTTTTACTTAGCAGGTAACCAGTGAACACAGCTAACTGGTTAAAAAAATGGTTAGTTGAATTTTCTTGCTAATCTTGTCTTTCTGAGCAAAATCTAGAAGGGATTTTCTTATCCTTTCCCTTGGTTTTTTTTTTTTTTTTTTGAGACAAGGTCTTGCTTTGTCACCCAGGCTGGAGTGCAATGGCAAGAATTCGGCTCAATGAAGCCTGGACCTCCTGGGCTCAAGTAATGCTCTTGCCTCAGCCTCCCAAGTACTTGGGACTACAGGTGCGCACCACCACATCCAGTACCAGTGCGCACTGCCATACCTAGCTAATTTTTTTTATAGGGACAGGGTCTCACTTTGTTGCCCAGGCTGGTCTGGAACTCCTGAGCTCAAAGGATCTTCCAACCTCGGCCTCCCAAAGTGTTGGCATTACAGGTGTGAGCCACCGTGCCCGGCTAGAAGGAATTTTCTTTTAGCACGTGGCCACAGGCAAGAAGTCTTCTTTGACTTCGGCACCGGAAGTCAGCTGAGCTGTTTCTGAAATGCACCTTTTCCGCACTGTGTAGCCACCTAAGCGACTTACCTCTACAGCATGAGTCTCCACACTGATGATGAAGACTTGACCTCCAGAAGCCGCCCACAAGGTGTCTTCCATCATGAGTAGACTTCTAACCGGCAGGACGCCTAACTTTATCACTTTTTGAGGTTCTGAATCCCAGGATCCATCTTAAAAGAAAATATTTCATTTCATTCAAGTTCAGTTTTCTGTACACAGGAACAGGAAAATAGGATCGCATATCATTTTAAATAACTGACAACTGAAAGATCACCCACAGTGTTAATGCTTGTGCCTGATCCTGGGTGTGTCCGGGGATTCACAAGCTGACACCCACCCCAGTCGGGCCATGGTGCACAACCAGGACGCATAGACAGCTGCGGGACAGGCAGCCCTCAGGATCCCCCCTCCCTGTGCCTATCCCTTCCATGTGTGTCCCAGACAAACCACTCATACACCCTGAATCTCAGCTTCCTTCAGGGTAAGATCGAGACCATCCTACCACTAGCCACAAAGGTTGTTTCAAAAATTAAAAACGAAATAACGCACGTACAAAGCTCAGCAAAGTACCCAGCACACAGGTGTTCAATCAATACTACCATTTACAATAATAGTACATAAGATGATCTGGTCATCATGAAAAGGAACTGCATTCACGGTATAACTGGGGAGATGTTACATTTCCCCATTAGCTGTTTCCGTTCTAACATGTGCCTTGCTCTATACTGCATCACGAGGAGAGGCCATATGTTCACAGAATACTTCTAAGAAATCAAAATTGAAGTAAAAGGAATTCCTTACTTTTGATGAGTTTGTTCCCTTTCTTGAAGCCTAGAGTCACATGAAATATTCTGGTCTGAAAATATTTCCAAAGATCTACTGACGAAGTCTTTCACACTTTATATCAAGTATGAGTTGCTAGCTTGAATACCAATAAAAATTATTTGAGGCAAGATTTACCACAAACTTTTAAAGTGACTAATGTAATTATCCTATAAATAATTAAAATGAATTCTTCAATTCTCAATCTAACCATTAATTAAGCCAGTGACCTTAAAAGTGTAACTAAATTATTAATCCATCAATGCCGTCGACTTCCTAATCAAATAAACATGCTTCACTCAGTCAGGAGAACACAGCCTCAGTTCTTATCTCTTTGTTCCAGATTTCAAGCACTGAACCTTTGAATACAAAACAAGTGTCTGAAGCGGAGGTGTGCAGTCACTAAAAGACAATTATGCAAGCTTTGACTTTTGTGGCATACTTTTAGTTATGATTCAACGTTAATGGAAATGCTTTTATGTTGCAATTAGGCTAAAAGTGTTGCAGCGTAATTATTAGCCCCAGTGAACACGGGCCTGGCTTTTCATTTGCAATATCTGCACAGGGCCCATTGTATCATTATGTGATTAAAGATGCACATGCACAATGCACATGCATGCACACACACAAGTGCACATGCCATATGCATACACACACGTGCATGTCACACACATACACACACACGCAGGCATGCACATGTACACACGCACTCACCCACAAGTATGTGCACCTGCGGTCACATGCACACATGGACACACACGTGTGCACACGTATACTCAAGGCACACAAACCTGCCTGCACACACACATATGCCCTCACAATCACGTGTGCATACACACATGTGCATACATGCACACACACACCTGCTCACACATGCACATCCCCTCACACTCCTGTGCATACACACATGTGCATGGGCCTTCCCATTTGGTACTCATAGCCCTTTAAAGCACTGCACACTGCAACCTCCAGAAATACGTGGGTTCAGGGCAGAGCTACAATTTTCTCTGACATTCACACACTCTGAAGGGCATGGAGTGGCACAAGAACGCAGGGTTTTGAATCCTAGGTCAGAGCTCTCTCTGTCTACTGCCCACTGTGCTTGGATCCTGGCTGTCCGGTGTGGCTTGGCAGTGTCCTACCAATAGCACAATTCCTTTGAAACAAGAACTCCAAGATCAATGACAGGATGGCCTACTTCAGACATTTTGCTTGGTTAAGGTTTGACTTCCAACAATTGAACTTTGTTCTCTGAGCACCTGGGTGGGTCATTCTGCAGTGTGGGCTTGTCTTTCTTGGGATGACTTCTCCCTGTGTATGTGCCCCAGGCCAGAGCCCTCAGCAGGCTGCCCACATCGCAGCTGGACCCAAGCACACGCTAATGACGTTTTGAACTAACACTTAAAAATCTGGAAATTGACCACAGAATTTCAGATTTTTAAGTCCCTTGAAACATCAGAGCCCTGGCAACAGTGAGGGGCTGGGAAGCAGCCTCCTCCTCCCTCTGCACAGGCCGAGGCCTCCAGCCAGCCACGTTCCCCACCACCAAGAATGAAGTGGCAGGCTATGCGCTTCTGAACAGGCTGCCTCGCACACTCCCACACGGTATGCCTGCCAGCGCTCGGTGAGGAAGATGCAAACAGACACGTTCGGCAGATCTCAGTTACAGATCATGCAACGCGTCTGATGAGGCGAAAACACAGTCCAGCACAGGGCTCCGCAGGGGACAGGACAGCAATGCAGACAAGTAAGAGGCTGGAGAGATGCTCACTAGTAAACCCAGGGGAAAAAAGGGAGACATAAGCATAAAATACATTCCATTTAATAGAAATGTAATTTCTATTCCATTTAATAGAAATGTGATTTTTCCATTTAATAGAAATGCAATTTCTATGGCATTTAATAGAAATTAGAAAAACAGAAAAAAATCCAGATCATGTGAAAAAGTCCTATCAACACACATTTCTCCACGAAGCTTCATGAAAGAGTTGAGTGCAGAGTGATAGGAACACAGGCAGCAGCAGGGAGGTGGCCTCTGCCTACCGTGGAGCAGAAACAGGATGGGAAAGCCAGCCAAGGAGGCTGGCAGAGGTTATGACAACAGATGAATGACAAAGCAGGACTGGAATGGGAGAGCCCAGCCCTGAGGACACACAACCGTCCATGGAGAACTGAAATCATGAGGCCAAGTGAAGAGGGGGTGCAGACTGGAAGCCAGGCCGAGGCACCCACCGGATGAGAGGGAGGCAACCAGGGGCCCGCCAAAGAGCCAGGGATCCGCCAGTGATCAGCAGGGTCAGAGTCCAGATGGCTGCGGGGGCGAGACAGGAGCGGCTCCTGTGCTGACTCTGCCTACCGGAGTCAGAAAGAAGACCAGGCCTTCTTGGTGCAGGTGCACACACAGGCCAGGCTGGAACTGAGAGAAGAGACGGACCCTTTTATATTGTTTTACATTGTTTTCTGCTCAGAAAAGGAAAGAAAAGCGAAACAAAAGGCAGGTAGCCTGGCCCCTAGGAACCAGACCTGAAATCAAGAAACCAGACCCAAAACCAGGCTTAGGCCTGCCTGACCTAAGCCTGGTAGTTAAAATTCCACCCCTGACGTAGCAGCAACTGATGTTATCTATAGATTCCAGACATTGTATGGAAGGACATTGTGAGACCTCCCGTTCTGTTCTGTTTCACTCTGACTACCGTCGCTGGCAGCCCGTCACGTAGCCCCTGCTTGCTCAATCGATCACGCCCTCTCACTTGGACCCCCTTAGAGTTGTGAGCTCTTAAAAGGGACAGAAGTTGGGCACCTGACAAGCTCGGATTTTAAGACGCTAGCCTGCCGATGCTCCCAGCTGATTAAAGCCACTCCCTTCACTATCTCGGTGTCTGAGGGGTTTTGTCCAAGGCTAGTCCTGTTATAGAACCACATCGCAGAAGGAGGGGCTGTCTCCATGCAGCCAGTGGAGAGAACCTCCCCAAGGAGGAGGCGTCAAAGTCCGAGGGCAAATAACACCCCAGGCTCTGGGAGGGGCTGGCGCAGATTTCTAAGGAGGGAGGAACTCCAATAGCAGCAGGCAGCCAAATGCTCAAAGCAGAGAGAACCAGGGGTGGTTGGAGGGCAGAAGGCCTTGTGGGCAAGGAACAAGGACTGGAGGACTGGAATTCTATTCTAAGTACACTGGGGACTCACCAGACAGTTTTCAGCAGGGGAGGTAAAAACCTTATCTACAGTTTAAAAAGCTCAATAACAAATATTTGGAGAATGAATCAGTAGAAGCACAAGAATGAACGCGAGGCTAGGCTGCCATTCAGGCAGGAGCTGGGCGGTTTGGACCAGGGTGGTGACGGTGGGGGAGTGAGCTGGGACATGGGGCACAAGAACAAGTGGTGGATGGCCTGGGGAAGACGACAGGACCCACCAAGGCGTCACTCCCGGCCGTGGGGAGGGTGGCGCAGGGCCACTTTCGGTGAGGGAAGCCCTGTGTATTCCACTCCAGCATGGCAACACTGAGACTGGCTGGGATCCAGCTGGGGCTCGGCACCCCTGCGCTCAGGGCTGAGTGAGGGGCCAGGAGAGCAGCCTCAGCCAGCACCAAGGAAGCTGGAAGGAAAGCCCCGTACCCAGAGCTCCCACAAGCAGCAGTGGCCAGATCCACAGGAAGAGCCTGCAAAGCACAGCTGCCACCAACGCAGCAGGGGCTGGAGAGAGAACAGACGCACAGCAGCCTGCTCACCCCCAGTGGCTGCGGGGACCAGGCGGGATGGGCCAGGGAGCGCCTCGTCTGTGGCACCCAGCAGAACACAATGCAGTCCTTAGCCCTGTTGGCCAAGAGAACAGCAGGGACCGAGGGCACAGCACCGGGGCAGAGGGCTGGCCCAGGTCCAGGAGGCCCCGCTGGGCAGGCAGGCTGCCCTGGCCAGCTGGTCAGCACAGGACACGCTGAAGGAGGGCACTGCATGGCCCGGCACCCCCCCCGAGAGGGAGAAACAGGCAGGCCGAGAGAGGGGGAGGGTGGGAGGAGACGGGGAGACTGACTTCTGAAACGATGTCTCTATATTCAACAAACACCTTTTGGGGAAGAAGCAAGGAATACAGGCCTAGGGCAAGGGTGACAAGCTTGGGAGCGGAGGCACAGGGGCGGGGGCGGAGGCGGGGCGGGGGGGGTGGGGGTGGGGGTGGGGGGGGCGGAAGGCCCGGGGGTAGAATGCTAAACCAGATGCAGCGTCCCCCCGAGTGAACCCCGAGGACCCGCCAGGAGGCTGTGAGACCTGCCTCACCTGGGGCCCTGGCGTAGCTGGCGACCGCCCCGTTGACCAGGCCAGCGTACAGGCTCTGAGACGTGCATGCCAGGCTCATGACTGTGGACTTCTCGGGAGTGAAAAAGTGCTGAAGTCTCACTTTCTTGGAGCCTTGACTGCTTTTATAAATGGAAATGCTTTAAGAGAAAAATAAAAGCTCATAAATATATTTGCTCCTTGTGAGAAGAACCAGGATGCCTATTAACATAAACACAAAACTTTCCAACTCTTCCCTCTTGCCCTTCCTTCTCCATTCCTAGGGACACTTGCCTGTACTTTTAAAAAATTTGCAACCACCTTGATTTCTTTATTTTTAAAAGGGAAATTCTAGGATATATGAAAAAAATTAGTTCTTCCTATATATCTTGGAACTTCACATCAGGCAAATCATTTTAACTCTCCTTTAAATGGTGTCAACAATTCAGTATGATCATGACATAGAATATGGCTGTTTTATTCCAAAATATAAGGGGGATATGCTTTTAAAAACTATTAATAAAAATGAGACATTTCAGTGGCAAACAGCCAAACGTTCCCCTTTAAAGAAATACTACTTCTCTTTAAGAGTTTCCTAGAATAATTTCCATGGGTCCAATTGACTAGTTATTTCAAAATGCAATGACCCTAAAAATGTCCCCTGGTATCCCCTAATTCCTGCACAGGCTACTCCTGAGTCAAAATCAAGGACTCTTTCCAGGACAGGCTCCCCACCACACCCTCCACAGGCAGAGCTGGCTGATCCTCTGCAACGCGGTCAGCACACCCTACCTTCCCTCCTCCGTCCCTACACAGATCGTGGGGACCTCAGAAGCTCTCACGGCCGGGGTCTCGGGGTCCAGGGGTGCCCCGGGCTCTCTGCGCTTCTCCTCAACAGGAATGTACAGCATGCAGAGGATGCGAGATTCCACGTTGAAGCACTCGATGACTTTGGGGGTGGAATTTTGAAACGAGACGATGGCGATCTGACCCATTTGATGGGTGCAACTTCCGATCTGAATCAGAGAATCAGGAGGAAAAAAGAAAATGAGCGTGTGGGGGCTTCCATAATACGCTGGAACCTGACACTTAAAGGCCACGACAAGCTTCGATTTTCATGTGAGAATCAACACACTTAGAAAATTCAAAAAAATGCTTAAACAATTGCTCACGGAGCCCCTTTTTCTTTCAACATATTTAATTTGGTTTCCAAAACATTTTAAAGCAAGAGCGTAGCTTTCATTTTCACAAAGTCACATTTCTATACTTTAAAAATCATGTACTCATCACAATATGAAGGTAAGGGCCCATCCATCCTCAATTTAAAATCCTAAGAGGCAGATCATTATCAATTTTAATAACAACACTAATGTTTAATGACCTTGGTTAAGAAAATAAACCTTTCAAATGTGAAAAACATCAATAAGAATACATCTCAAGGTAGATCATTGGAATTCAACATGTGGTATGCTGTGGAATTTCTTTTTTTTTTTTTTTTTTTGGAGACAATCTCACTCTGTCACCCAGGCTGGAGTGCAATGGCATGATCTCAGCTCACTGCAACCTCCACCTCCTGGGTTCAAGCGATTCTCCCGCCTCAGCCTCCCAAGTAACTGGGATTACAGGCACACGCCACCATGCCCAGCTAATTTTCGTATTTTTAGCAGAGATGGGATTTCACTATGTGAAAGTACAGATGGGGTTTCACTATGGTTGGCCAGGCTGGTCTCAAACTCCTGACCTCATGATCCACCCGCCTTGGCCTCCCAAAGTGCTAGGATTCCAGGCGGGAGCCACTGCGCCTGCCGTAGATTTTCTAAAGTAGCATTGCTGCAACAGTGTACATGAACTTCCTGTGTGTTTGAATCTCTACAATGAGAACACATAGCATAGTTAGTTTCCCAATTTAACCTCAAATTTATTTATCCATTTTTTAAGTGGGAAAGGGTCTGATCCCTGTGAACAGAAAGCACTAGCTGGTTTAGGGTGGCGTTTTCATTGATTCTTTTTCTTTTCCGCCAACTTTGAGAATGTTGTTAGACTCTCCTTATTCTTCCTGTATTTGCTGATGCTACATACAGACATCCCACTTTCATGCTTTTGTGGGAAGGACGCCAATCTGCCAAGCCCCTGTTCTGCCTACAGGGCCTGGGGGCTGTGACCAGGCCAGGGGATGAAGCTTCGGCGATGACAGGTCTGCCTACCCGGACGGAAAACAGTTCTCTTGGAAGTGGAAACCCACAAGGGAATTAAGGCTGCTCCTCCATTCATAGGCTGGTGCAAATGAAATGCCAGGTAATTGGGTTGTTCAGTTTCTCACACTCAACTAGGAACACCGACCAAGCAGGAGCTGTGGCTGTGAGAAGTGAGAGGCGGTGGCGTGCTGCACAGGATGCCTGGGAGGGAAGCATGAGAGTTTGGAAAAGCACAGTGGAGCCCTGGAGGGCGAGTCTGAGGCTGCAGGGAGGGAACACAGGAAACCAGAAACGGGAGAGCCTGGGACCACACAGCTCTAAGAATGTCCTCTGGTTTGCAGGAAGCAGGAAAGTCTACTGCAATTCCAGCCTAATTTCAGATGCGATATTTCATTTGGAACAAATTAATTTTAACTGCTAAGTTTCCACTGGAAAAAGCCAGTCTGGGAACAAGAAAAAAAATCCATGCAATGTTGACACCAAAATGGAAAAACATATTAAAATTATTCTCTTATTAGTTAGTTGTCTTTGGACTGAATTTTATCTGGTAAATGTTTTAGATGAAAAGGAAAAGAAACAAATATTTGCATTCCTAAGAACTCTAAATCTTTTCCAAAAGTGATCAGCTCCTTTTCAAAGAAGTTTTCGTGTTTATAAGTACACTCTGGGATATGCCACCACCAACTCTCTACTTAGCAATTCACATCTCAGTCTCTCATCACACTAACCATGAATGTTGATTCTCTGTGAACTTGCACCAAAACCAAATAAACACATCTTACCCACAGGAAACCATGTGCCGTGGAAAATGAATCTGGCTGGCTTTCATTGTTTAGGTAAGGTTCAGGATTATAAGCAGCACATTCAATCTAAAATGGAATAAAATCAAACGCTCACATATAAAACAGAGCTAAGAGGCTCCTAGACTACATAACGTCTTAAATGGATGACTTACTTCCAATGTATAACCACAAAAAATTACAGGTTCATCATCTACCAAAGATTAAAACGGGGAGGATAAAAGTTTAAAAGTACAACTCTCAGAAGTTAGCTTTTTAGAAGCGAACACCTAAGTGGATTCAACCTTCGGTATCTTACTCTTCAGATCCCATCAGCACGCTGAAATCCAGCGTGTCGGGGCACTTCAGATGGGAGGGCTGGCCCTGCAGGCATCAAGTGCAGTCTGTGATGGCCTGTGCCTCTCCCCTTCCCTGTCCCACCCCAGCCTCTCCCAGAGGAGTCCTGTGCACTGCCTGAGACTCCCAATGGGAGGGGTCGAGGAGCGGCTGGGAAACCCTGGCCAGAGACCAGGGTGAGAAGAAATATCTTTATTTCTTAAAGAGTAGGACATCGTCCACGTCACTGAAGGCCCTAGTCTGTGATGCCTGAGTCAGCAGCACTGGCAACATGAATAAGATGCCACCCTGGAGATGGAGTCGAGTCCGCCAAGGCAGAGAGCGGGCACGGTGCCTCAAGCAGACAGGAGACCTGGAGTTAACGATCCACTTGGAAACAGACTGCTTGCCAAGCAAAGGCAAAACAGAGCCACACATGTGAAACGTGTCCCATTTAACTAACAAGGCCTCAGATGCTGTGGCACTGCTGGAATGCCCGAGGGTCCTGGCCCAGGACCGGGCTTCGGAGACAACGGCTGGGCATTTTTTTAGGTTTCAAACAACAGCAGTCTTATTTCCAAACAAACGACCTCTAGAGAAGCAGTCACTGTGGTGAACCTGGGAAGACCATGTTCTGACCACGCCCCTTAAGAATCATCCCCCAGGTGGCCCGGTCAGAGCTGCGAGGTGCACCCCACCCCGGGCCGCGGGCCCTGCTCCCTTCACCTTGAACTCCTGCTGCTTGGCCACCATCACGGGCATATGTCCGACAAGGAGAGGATGCTTCTCCTTTTTAATGTGATTCCCATCGTCTTCCACACAGAACCAGCCCATGTGGTTCTCCTCTTCTGCGATCAGATTCAGAGAGAAATGAGCAAGAATGCAGTCAACCCACACACAACAGGCCTGCTTCACAGGTCACAGAGCAAGAATGCAGCCAACCCACACACAACAGACCTGCTGCACAGGTCACAGCAGGGGAAGTCTCTGGCATTGCTTGTATAGGGCCAGACGACGCCATTGTGGAAAACAGACAATCTCTTCTTAAAGCATAGGCTGTATATTCGCAGCATTATTTTAGGAGGCAGCCTGGTCTCATCTAAGCGGCAGGGACCTCTTTCTGTTTGCGCCACCTGAACACGCTGGACCCAAGGGCTGTGAAACTTCGCTGTATAAACCACATAGGTCTACTTCCCTTTGTCGTTCTCCAGTTTTTCCAAAGCAAAAGAAATGTTGAGATCAAATACCAGAGATGTACTGAGAAACTTTAAAACATGGTGTAATACTATGGGATCAACAAAAGTACAATGAAACGGAGAAATATTTTACTACCAAATCAAACTGTCAACCTGAGCATTAAAGAATATGTAGCTGATCTGAAGACGAAGTGGGGCTTATCTGCACGTCCAGCTCATTCTCTTTAGAGAGTGGCCACTTCCTCGTTTGCTAAGTCACTCTGAACCTGACCTGGCAAACGACCAAATTATTCAGCAAATGGAGAGGGGCTGTGTTTCTGCTTCCTCGTCAAGTGACCACAACGTCAGGACAGCTTTCCCTTCCAGGACAAAGCCCTTCCGCTGATGAGAGCTCCCTGGAGCAATGGCGTTACCCATACTCTGCACTTCTCTTCTGTATTTTATACTCCGTTAACATTTCAGACTATCTACAGCAGAAGGAAAATTTTACACACACACGACATCCCAGTGTGTTCTGGGTAGCAAGTCTGTAAGCATGTGTGTAAGTACATTACACACACCCAGCAAAAAATAATCAAGGCTGAAGAGACATAGGAACAAGGAAATCAAAGTCACATCCATCTACAGTGAAACCCTAGGGTTTATCTTTGGTGCTGGGAGGATCTTTAGTGACTCCTCAGCCCAACCCTGTGTTTTGCTTCTCAGTGAGGGGTGAGCACAAGGGCCAAGAGGAACAATGACCTCCCCTGCCATTTGGAGGCCGCCGCCCACTGCCCACTGCCCACCGCCCGCCTTGAGCACCTGGCTCACAGTCAGGCTCCACGGGCTTCCTCTGTGTTCAGCTGCCTCAGCTGATATTCATGTTCTGGTACCAGAAACACCATCCATTTTAACACAAAACCCCTCCATTTTAATATGCAAGCCCTCCATTTTAATATGAACGTCTTAAAAATCACTGGTGCTAGGGTGAATTTTCCTGTTTAGAAACACTTTCAGGTCAATGGATGGATCTACTGCTGCGTTTCCTTCTCAACCCTGACCTCACCCTTGTGGGCAGGAATTCATCATCACGCCGCATGCCTCATTCAGCCTCAGTCAGCCAGGCCTTACCCAGGGCGAGCTTGGCCATCTGTAAGCTGTTGACCCAGGACTCCTTGATGGCAGGGGTGAACGTATTGAACACAGCTGTAAAGAACGTCGGTCGCCCAGATCTGCCAGAAACAACAGACAAGCATTCACTTTATAAAACGTGCTCCATCCTGTGAGGTTAAATTACACATTTTGCCCATCTGATAGAATCAGCAAACCAAAACACATGCACGTCATGACAAAGAACCATTTCTCCCCCCAGCATTGGCCAAGAAGGTTTCGTTTTAAAGCTACTACTAACTTGTCCTGCTTCCCCGGGAGCTGTAACTGAATTCTGCAGCAGTCCGCAGCTCTGATTTCATCTTCTTTCTTCAAAATAAGCCTTTGTAAACCTGACGTCCAGTCATGGGCTACTGACTGGTTTAAGTTCTACAAAGGAAATAAATACGCACATTTCAAAAGTGTTTAAAAAGTAGGGCCATCCCAAGGAAGATAAAAAAACAAAATTTTAATATGAGAAATTCAGACCAAACGAAACTATCGGATTATGAAAAAGAAAGCTTTGGGAGTCAGATGACATTGGTTGGGGGGGGGGCTGAGACATTTCTAAAATAAAACTGATATTCAAGCCTATTGGCAAAATGAAAAAAAGTTACCATTATATACTCACCTTATCTAACATAAGAGAAAATGTACATTCAGATTAATTTTTAAAGTCAAAGTGAATTCTCACTTCGGGTAGAACTTGGAGATATAATCACATACTTACAATGACTTATAAGTAAAGGCAGAATCTTAAATCCAATTGCTTTGATTGTTACCTGATAGTTTCCTTTAAGGTTTCCTATCAGCTGAGTGATTTGACCAATTACATTTAAGTCATGCAACAAGTTTTGTAAATCTTGATATAGTTGTCCTGGTCCCATGTAAACTTTGTCTACAAAATAAGCAAAAAGAAAAAAAAAAGAATACAAATGTAAAGCCATATTTACTCCAATAATTGAGGGAAGAAAATACTATAATACTAGTTAAATAATTTTTAAGTTGAGGGGTGAATCTAGAACTTTTAAAAAGTGGGCATTTTCAAGCATTTAGTGGTTTTTCCTTTTCTAACATTTATTTAGAAATAATTTTAGATGGAAAAGTTGCAAAGAGCTGCCTCCTGAGTGCCCAGGCCTGGCTTCCCCGAGGATAACATCTGACGTAAGCGTAGCATGACCGTCAAATCCAGGACACCACATTGACATGGCACTCCTGACTGATCTACAGACCGTCTTCAAACCTCACCGCTTTCGCACAAATGCCATTTTCTAGTCCCGGATCCAGTCCAGGGGCTCACACTGCGTTCAGTGGTCACGTCCCCAAAATCTCCTCCAGTCTGGGGGAGTTTCTCAATCTTCCTCTTTCGCGACCCTGGCATTTTTGGAGGAGGCTGGTGAGTTACAGAATGACAGAATGTCTCACAATTTGGGTTTGACTCATGTTTTGTCCCTTTTGTATCTTTGCAACACTGTTGACATAACAGCTATTAGTAAGAGGCACTTCAAAATGATATTTAATCTCAACCACATTTCCAATAACTGGGGTCATCTACCATCAAAAAGAGTTCCCCAGTGATCTTTCCTGAAGTTTTTTTTTTTTTTTTTTTTTAAGGGAATAGAAATGATTTGTCTTCGATGACTTGGGTTAGAGGAACGACGCGTGTCCTGGGGTCTAGGTGCCCAAGTGAGAATTGCTCCACCCCTCACAGAGAGTTTCCTGTGCACTACAGGAAGTGATGTTCAAATACTTCCTCATTAAATCCCACGACGGGCCCATAGGCACATAGGACAGATTCCCCCATCTCCCCACCTGACTGATGACAGATGAGAAGGATTCGATCTCAGAATTAGCCTGAGTGTCTGTACTTTAAGCAATATGCAGTAATACACTCCTTCTTTTCCACTTTTCATAGAAATAAATTGTCTAAGGTCAAACAACCAGTAAGAGAAGGAGCCAAAATTCAAACCCAAGGAGAAGAAATTCACTTAAGTTGAGTAAGGTGCCTTGTGTTTCAGTCGGACAGGCCTCCCGGCCGTGGGTCTGTAGAATCGCACAGACCTGAGCATAGTGGAATCACACGGACCTGAGCTTACAGCGCCCAGAACTTGGTCTCAGGCTCTGACGTGGACATTCTGAAATTCTTTTTCTTTTCTCTCTCTTTTTTTTTTTTTCTTTGAGACGAAGTCTCGCTGTTGTGCCCAGGCTACAGTGCGATGGTACCATCTTGGCTCACTGCAACCTCTGCCTCCTGGATTCAAGCGATTCTCCTGCCTCAGCCTCCTGAGTAGCTGGGAATACAGGCACCTGCCACCATGCCCAGCTAATTTTTGTATTTTTAGTAGAGGTTTAGTAGGGGTTTCACCATGTTGGCCAGGCTGGTCTTGAACTCCTGACCTCAGGTGATCCGCCCGCCTCGGCCTCCCAAAGTGCTGGGATTACAGGCATGAGCCACTGCGCCCCGCCTGGACATCCTGAAATTCTTAATAATTTTGAAGAAAGGACTCTGCATTTCCTTCTGTGCTACATCCCGCAAATTATGCAGCTTGTTCTTTTAGTGTATGTAACATACATAATACATATATATGTCAAAACTGAAAGATCCTACATATTTCCAATAAAAATATTTCAGATATATGTATCTAAAAATATTTACTATACAACTGAAGAGTAGCATAACCATTTATAATTTTGCAGGCACTTTATGTTAAAGACAAGCTTATGTGGTATTTATGCACATGGTAGGCCTGATTTTCATCCACTAGCTAGACAAATTCAATTACTAACTGCATTTGAAGTATCATGAAGTTTCATAAAAAAGGGAGCAGCCAGGCACAGTGGCTCACTCCTGTAATCCCAGTGCTTTGGGAGACCGAGGCGGGAGGATCACCTGAGGTCAAGAATTTGAGGCCAGCCTGACCAACATGGAGAAACCCCGTCTCTACTAAAAATACAAAATTAGCTGGGTGTGATGGCGCATGCCTGTAATCCCAGCTACTTGGGAGGCTGACGCAGGAGAATTGCTTGAAGCCGGGAGGCGGAGGTTGCGGTGAGCTGAGATCACACCATTGCACTTCAGCCTGGGCAATGAGAGCTAAAGCCCGTCTCAGAAAAGGAAAAAAAAAAAAAAAAAAAAAAGGGCAAAGTGATCCAGTAGTTACACATAGCAACTTTATGTATCCTTACAGAATGCTTACAATTTAAAATGTTTCATAACACACATATTTGCTTTCATTCATAAACTCTGATAATAAACTCTATAAACACAACCTTGTAATACAAGTATAGGCTAGGTGTCGTGACTAATGCCCACAATCTCAGCATTTGGGAGGCCAAGGTGAGAGTACTGCTAAAGGCCAAGAATTCAAGACCAGCCTGGGCAACATAGTTTAAAAAAAAACAAAAACAAAAACATAGAGTTAAAAAAAAATTAGCCAGGCACTGTGGTGCATGCCTGTAGTCCCAAATACTTGGGAGGCTGAGGTAGGAAGATCACTCGAGCCAAGGAAGTCAAGACTGCAGTGAGCTATAATTGTGCCACTGCACTCCAGCCTGGGCATCCAAACAAGACCTTGTATCAAAATTAATAAATAGATGAGTAAATAAAATTATAAGCGCAATGTTTATTAATTAGTTGACTTCTTTTAAAATATGATCTTCACAATTATCATCCAATCAAATTGAACCTTCTATTTTTGGTGTGCAGCTCTACATATTTTCACACATGTATACATGCATATAAACATCTCCCCAGTAAGCCTGACGGGGAACTCCAGGGCACACACAACAGCTCCGTCACCCACAGAACAGCTCCATCACCTACGGAACAGCTCCATCACTCACAGAACAGCTCCATCACCTACGGAACAGCTCCATCACTCACAGAACAGCTCCATCACCCAGAGAACAGCTCCATCACTCACGGAACAGCTCTATCACCCAGAGATCAGTTCCATCACCCACGGAACAGCTCCACCACCCACAGAACAGCTCCATCACCCACGGAACAGCTCCAACACTCACGGAACAGCTCCACCACCCACAGAACAGCTCCATCACCCAGAGAACAGCTCCATCACTCACGGAACAGCTCCATCACCCAGAGATCAGCTCCATCACCCAGAGAACAACTCCATCACCCAGAGAACAGCTCATCACTCACAGAACAGCTCCATCACCCAGAGAACAGCTCCATCACCCATGGAACAGCTCCATCACCCACGGACCAGTTCCATCACCCACGGAACAGTTCCACCACCCACAGAACACCTCATCACTCACAGAACAGCTCCATCACCCAGAGATCTGCTCCATCACCCACGGAACAGCTCCATCACTCACAGAACAGCTCCATCACCCAGAGAACAGCTCTGTCACCCACGGGACAGCTCCATCACCCAGAGATCAGCTCCATCACACACGGAACAGCTCCATCACCCACAGAACATATGGGATAGTCACAGGGATTCACAGGTGCACAGATTTCAGTTCATTAGGAGGAGTAGGTTCAAGAGGTCTAGTGTAGTTAATAAGGTATTGTATACTTGAAAATCACTAAGAGTGGACTTTAAGGTTCTCACCATGAACAAACGGCAAGTGTGTGAAGTAAGGCATATGCTAGTTAGCTTGATTTAGCCATCCCACAATGTATACATATTTCAAAACATCATGTTTTAAACTGTACATGTATATGATTACTTGTCAATTAAAAACATAAACCTTTTTAAAATAAAACACACACACATACACACGCGCGCGCGCACACACACACACACACACACACACACACACACTGCTACCGATGTGAAACTATCAGGGGAAGGGATAATACTCTTTTCCTAGTGTATTAAAGAACCTTCTGTACTGAGATAAGGAGGAGTTCCTCAACCTTACGGAGCATGGAAATGTGCTGAAGTTTTACGTCTGCCGGATCATCAGACAGTTCGTAACAGGGCACCGTCAGGGCACAGATGACACCACAGAGCAACCCGAGGCTTCCTCATCAATGGGGACAATGTGCGCTACCAAGGAAAGCATCTGCACTCACATCCCAAGAATAACAACAAACCACACAGTGCAGCCAGTGCTTTTCAAATGTGATTCTCAGTTTCAGAAAGAATTGTTTCATGCTGATTTCAGGCCAAAATTGATTAAAGAAACCCCTGCAGTCCAGGCGCGGTGGCTCACACCTGTAATCCCAGCACTTTGGGAGGCTGAGGTAGGCGGATCACCGGAGGTCAAGAGTTCGAGACCAGCCTGGCCAACATGGTGAAACCTCGTCCCTACTAAAAATACAAAAAAAAAAAAAAAGAAAGAAAAAAGAAAAATAGCTGGGCGTGGTGGTGCACACCTATAGTCCCAGCTACTCAGGGAGGATGATGCAGGAGAATCACCTGAAACCAGGAGGCGGAGGTTGCAGTGAGCCAAGATCACACCATTGCACTCCAGCCTGGGCAACAGAGGGAGATTCCATCAAAAAAAAAAAAAAAAAAAAAAAGACAGAAAGAAAAGAAAAAGAAAAAAACCACCTGCAGATGAGAATTTCTGTCACAGCTGACTTCCAGCCTCTAGTTGACAATTTCTGGAGTTTCCAGTTCTTTGTCGTTGCAGTGACACACAATTGCTGCACTTCTGCAAGAGCACTTCCCGAGTCTTTCTCACGGACACTTCTCTTGTTTCCATGGAAATCCCTGCAATCTGTTTGAAAATTCAGGGTCTGTCAGTGAAACAGAATTTTGTGTGGCAGACAAGGAAGGGTTTGTGTGGCAAGATCAATAGCAAGGATGGCTGGAAAAGCCCCTGGGGGTGTGCTCGGTCCCTGAGAACCTCCATGTCTGGGCTCAAGGGGCACCCTCACAGCATCTTAAAGCCTCTCCTCCACGGTGTGAGACTGTGAGGTGTCCGAGCCGGAAGGTGTCTCCACTGCAGAGGAGGTGAGGTCAAGGAGGAATGGCCACTACCCCTCTCCATGCCAATGACCTGATTGTGGGCAGAACCAGCCCCTACCAGTATCCTCTGCAGCTGCCCATCGACCTTCATGGGGTCTGAAGACCTCTGTACCTCCATAGCTCCTTAGCCCCGTAAAACTCCTGTGTGCGTTTCTTTCTGGTGTTCTCCTCTTCAGAGCTGTGGCAGGGGTCTCTGCGGACCACACCACCTAGTGCGGCACATCACCTCTGCCTCTGCCTCCGGACTCCTGCGTTCCTGGGGGCCCTGCCCTCCCCAGGACCTCACCTGCCTCCCGCAGGGAGCTTCCCATGGTTCTCAACCGGCAAGGCTGGTGCTGCCAAAGGAAACGGACTTAACATGGAACTGCCCCTTTCCTCCTGGAACAAAGTTGACCAAAAGCCTCATTTCCCTTGCAGCTGGAAATAGTGTTCGCATTAGCGATGTCTAAGAGTGTCTGTGCACGGTGTGGCTATGATGGAGGAAGAGCTGATCAGAACAGGGTGCTAAAGAGAGATAAAGAGTCAGCCAGGCACGGTGGCTCACGTCTGTAATTCCAACATTTTGGGAGGCTGAGGCAGGCAGATCCCTTGAGGTCAGGAGTTTGAGAAGAGCCTGGCCAACACGGTGAAACCCCATCTCTACTAAAAATACAAACATTAGCCGGGTTTGGTGGTGCACACCTGTAATTCCAGCTACTCGGCAGGCTGAGGCAGGAGAATCGATTGAACGCAGGAAGCAAAGGCTGCAGTGAGCCGACGTGGTGCCACTGCACTCCAGCCTGGGCAACAGAGTGAGACTCCATGTCAGAAAAAAAAAAAAGGAGAGAGACGAAGAGTGGCCGTAAGGCCCATCCTGCAGGGCAGAGGCCGCGGGAATGGGGGAGCTGCTTTCCCAGCTGCAACCGCAAAACTCCCAACAGAGGGATCTTGTTCTCTCTGGCCACCCTTCCAGAAAGAGCTCTCTAGAAGCAGCTCCTTACTTCAGTGAGCAGAGCAGGATAAATGATCCCCACACCCAAAATGCAGCGGGCAGGTTGGAGCTCCAGGTGTGTCAAAAGAGTGTCTAAGGGCCAGGCGCGGTGGCTCAAGCCTGTAATCCCAGCACTTTGGGAGGCCGAGACGGGCGGATCACGAGGTCAGAAGATCGAGACCATCCTGGCTAACACGGTGAAACCCCGTCTCTACTAAAAATACAAAAAACTAGCCCCGCGAGGTGGCGGGCGCCTGTAGTCCCAGCTACTCGGGAGGCTGAGGCGGAGCTTGCAGTGAGCTGAGATCCAGCCACTGCACTCCAGCCTGGGCGACAGAGCAAGACTCCATCTCAAAAAAAAAAAAAAAAAAAGAGTGTCTAAGAACATGAGCCAAATTACCCCCAAAAAAGGGAGCAAATTTAACAACTGAGAAATTAGAAGCTTTAGACTTCTATAAAATTGTAGACATAAATAATATGTGGAGACATGTAAAAACAGGCAATTATTTTCCATAAAGATTACATATAAACACATTAAAAATAATATTCTGAAACCTCAATGATAAAATGAACAATTCCCAGAAAAGATACAGATGGCCAATATATATGGAGATGCTCACTCTCAGTAGTAATCAAAGGAAAGCAAATTAAAACAGCCATTAAATCAGGTGAGGTGGGTCGGGCGCGGTGGCTCAAGCCTGTAATCCCAGTACTTTGGGAGGCCGAGACGGGCGGATCACGAGGTCAGGAGATCAAGACCATCTTGGCTAACACAATGAAACCCCATCTCTACTTAAAAAAAAAAAAAAAAAAAACTCAGCAGGTGAGGTGGCGGGCACCTGTAGTCCCAGCTACTTGGGAGGCTGAGGCAGGAGAATGGCGTAAACCCGGGAGGCGGAAGTTGCCGTGAGCCGAGATCCGGCCACTGCACTCCAGCCTGGGCGACAGAGCGAGACTCCGTCTCCAAAAAAAAAAAAAAAAAAAAATCAGGTGAGGTGGCATGCATTTGTACTCCCAGCTCCTCAGGAAGCTGAGGCAGGAGGATCACTTGAGCCCAGTCGTTTGAGGTTGCAGTGAGCTACGGTTGTGCCTCTAAATGGCCACTGCCCTCCAGGCTGGGCAAGAACCCGATCTCAAAAAAAAAAAAAGCCATTAAAAATTTTTAACTTAAGGCAAATTTACATAACTGTTTTTTACAAATCAAATCATAGAAGTTTCATTGTGTAATCAAAGTCAGACACAGCCTGTAGAAATGGAAACTGGAGAAGACTTCCTGGAAAGTCACTTGCAAAAATGTATCCAGAGTCTAAAAGAGTACACAAATGTTCTACTCTCTGACCTGAAAATTCCACTTCTAAGGAAATTACCAGACTAATGTGTGAGGATGTCTCCACGTCACTCTTCGTAGTGGTCCAATAACTGGAGAAGCTTGCAGTATGCAATAAACTCAGGTTCAATCACGAGGAAAAATCCTGTAGTCAGTTTAAATGACTTTGATTCAGAATTTTTAATGACTGAGAATAATGGTCATCCTATAATGTTAAATGAAAATTCCCTATACAGGATCACGTAGAGCAACTGTGGTATATGGACAATGGTGTGAGGAAAAGGCTGGAGAGAAACCACTCATGTGTTAATATAGTCTCCAGATACAAGAATTACAGGTCATTCTTACCGTCTTTAAACGTTTTAGTGTTTTCAACAGAGAACAAGAATTAACTCCCAGAAGAGGGTAATATTTAAATAGCATTATACATAAGTCCCTAGTCTGATAAGAGGCACCAATTTAATTTCTCTATAAGCAAGTAGTTTTCTAACATGGAAAGTATAGAAAAATCTTGGTTATGAACCAGTAGTGATCCCAGCTATAACTCAGGCAAAATAAATCCTATGTGGTTCTGGATACGTTATGGCAGCTCCTCCCAACGCAAGGCCTAGGAGACTCCCAGGTGCAAAGCTGAAACCACAGCACTGAACAGAGAAGAACAATAAGAACCTTCCCCTGTGACTAAAATCCAGTTTGGCTTTTAGAGTTTTAACAAAACCCAAGCATTTTCTAATGTGAACATCACACTGTCACGAAGATACATGTCACGTCTCAAATTCCAGATCTTTAATCAAGAAGTAAAACCATCCCTATAGCTTCATGGGGTTTAAAAACCCAGAATATAACACTAATTTGCTCAACATCTACCTCGTATGTGTCCATGTGTCCTAGGACACGCGTGTGTGATTCCCACAGAGATAGGACCCTGTCCACAGGCCCTCCGGCATGAGCACCTTTCCATGGCTGACCGTCCGCATTTAGGGACACACGCCGGCTGCAGTCTCCTAAGGGAGTCTTCTCCACTGAGACTTATGGGAACGACTGGCGTGTGACGCACAGGCATGGCACTCATCTGGCCCATCCCCATGGCCGAGGAGCTAGGATCGCTGCCCTGACAGGCTGGCCTTCAGGTCCTGGACAGGGCCATGACCCTGAATGAATGTCTGAATGAATGTTTCTGGAATGTCAACTTGACTGACAGTCATAGCTCCAGGCATGCATGGGTGTCTAAGGTCACAGGTCAGCTATACAGGCCGTTAGGAATGAGTATTTTTGGCATCAACAGATCACATAGACTAGTGTGCATGTGATATTTAGAAAATATGGGTATCCCTCTTTGCATGGAAACACTTCTCACCTGCCTCCTGTTGAGCTCCTAAGACAGAGTTTGAAGGGTGTGTTACTGAATACCCAGAAAATTCACACCAGTGTTTGTCCCTGAGGTAACAAGGGATATAAACAGACACAGTGACAGAGAAGGCGGCAGCTGTCTGCGTGGAGAACAGAGCCACGCGTGTGGCATCACCACCTCTATGGGACCGTCCTGAAAGCACGTGTGATGCTGGAAGACCCTTTCCCACCTTCTGCCATGCTGCCCCCATTTCCTCCCCCAGACAGAGGCTGAGCCTGGGGATGCGTTTGGAACAGCCATTCAAACAGGGACCCAAGTCCCAGGCTGGCTCTGGGCTTCCTTAATGGGCTCTCATTTTGTGAAAGTACGAAATATTCTTTAAAAATAGAAAAGCAGAGAGAATAACTCACGGACACATTTTTACCCATTGCCCAGAATTTGTGATGTTACTATTTTGCTCCATTCACTTCAGATGCCGTTTTCGTCAAAAAACCCTGAAAAGGTTTTTTCACATCTACCCTGTTTTCACTCTGCCTTCTATCCGGAGTCGGCGCCCATCCTCCCTGAGTGCTCTTTGTGGTTTTACTCCTGTGCATGTTGGAAGGCCTTTCTCAGTATACGGATGCTGTCTGTAGGAAGGGAGGCCATTCATCTGCGTTGAACACGCCGCGCGAGCACGCAAGGGCACAGGACACAGAGAGCGGCGGCAGGAGGTCAGCGGCTCCACAATCGCGAGCAGTTGCATCCGCTCCCCCAGCGAGGGGCCCATCTGTTGGTGTCACATTCCGCAGGCACGCCGACCTCGGTGTCGCATTGCAGGAAAGCTACTAAGGACTGTTTCCGGACCATGCACGGTATTCAGTGTGGAAAGCCGACCTCCCTGCTGCCTTTGGCCAGGTGGTGTGTTTGCTCTCGGTACTCATTCAAGGATTATGATGACACTTTTGAGTCCTGGGACAGACCTGCAAATCCACACGCCATTCAGGAAAAGCAGCGCCAAGTCCTGGCCTCATCTCCCGCGCGCACGCACGTCCTGTTTTAAGGTGCAACGTTCAGACGATGCAGAAATGGCTCTTGCCAGGGCAATGGAGCACAGAGGCATTTTGTTCTGTTTCCTTTCATTTCGACTGCTGTGTATTTCAAAACACGACAGCTTTGCCCTGGTGGGCTTCAGCTGCGCCTGTCCTCCAACCTTCAAGGCAAAGTTCACTCTTACAGGCGTAAGGAGGAAGAATTGTGACCCTTCCCGCCCAGAAGTACCTGGCTCTGGAAAGGGCCTGTTGGAGACCAGGCACTGTCCCTGCCTGCAGGCAAGGCCATGCAGTGCGTCAGGCAGGGGCCAGGGAGGGAAACCGGGGTTAACCCGTCACTCCTGGGGTCCCACACCCGGTCACTGTGTCCAGAACCCTCGGGGCTGTGGCTGGACGTGCCGCTCAGACCCCACCCTGCCTCCACAGAATGGCCACCTGGCCACACATGCCTGGAGGCCGCAGCTCAGGGGAGCCTCATGAGGAACCATTTCACGTTTTAAAAATACAGCTCCGCTTCTCTCGCTGCCTTCTGCTTCAGGAGGATCAGTCAGGTGTATATGTTGAAGCTTCCCTTGGCCGGGCTCACTTCTATTTAAAGACAGTAAGTCACGCCCTCCTTCCTCCCTCCTTGGTGCTGGATCTTTGCTAGTAGTGTTTTGCTTTGTTTTTCAAACCACGTGAATTTTGTGGGGGAGGTCCTATGTTTTCTGGCAGCCCCCTCAATGCTGTGACCTCACCCAGGACCCTTTCTGCATTTGTCTGTAAGTTCCCCTCTCAGGCAAGCGCTTAGTGCTCAGCAGGGACCCTGAGCTTTCAGGAGCTGTCCCCCAGCCTCCTTACGGTACAAGCTTGCTGGCAGCTCCTCCAGTCACCTGTTCATAATGACTCTGTGTCTTGTTACAAATCGTCCTGTACCAACCGCCATATCCAGCCCGACTGTACAGAAGCACTCCTGGCACTCAGGACGCGCTTCTGGGACAGAAAGTGGAACAGCTCACAGCAGGGCAGCCTGAGTGGACCTCCTCTCTTGCTGCAAAGTCCAACAGCACTCAGGGAGGTGGCGGCCTTCTGGAAGCTGTGGGGCCCTTCTAGGCAAAGCTGCCAGTGCTGGGACGGGATGCTGGTATTGGACCAGGTAGATGCTGGTCCAGTAACAACCAAAGCCAGAAGGATCAGAGGCCAATCCTGTTCTGTTAAAAGCTGACCTTACAGCGAAGAACAGAGATGATTTTTATCTTCACTCATTTTTATAGATGAGCTAACTAACTACAAAGTACTGTGACTGATTTTTACAAAAGTAAACAAATATTTGCACATCTGAAGGAGTGTTCCCCTTTAAAGTACATTCGACTTATACTCACATTTCTGTAAACATTTTAAGAGCGGCCCCTGTACACTGAGTTGAGACCAGTTGAATAAAAGTGAGCGCGTGCGTGCACACACACACACACACACACACACACACGGATAACTTCTCCCTGGGCAGGATGGGTGGTAACAGCTCTCCAGCGGCCATTCTTCTGAAACACCTTTGAAGACCAGAGCCTGGCTGGAGCAACTGATCTCACCTCTCCTCGGGTTCTAAAGGCTCCCAACAGTGGGGCTATGCGACACCTCCCCACTCATCCCCACAACTCCTACTTGGCACGAGACCTCGAGAACTGGGAGTGCCTGACAGTCCGTTTGTTGAAAATGAATTGAGGTTATAAAGATCCTGCATGAAGAACCCCCCCACACACACACACACACAGAATGGCAACGGCAAACATTACTTTCTCATAAATCCACCTGCCAGACAGGATGGAGCGCAAAGAGAGAAGGAACAGCAGCCCGGTGGAGTGCACCAACAAAGACGCGGCACCAGGCCAGAGCAACCGACAGCTCACGATTGATATTCCTCCTCCCCGCCACCAGCCCCGATCAGGGAAGCTCGCAAAACCTTTAAAATCACCCCAGAAAACTACACATTTTTCAAAATAGCATCAGAGAGTTTGGGAGCTTAAACCAATCCATGGATCCATAGGGGACCCATGGTCACCAGCGTGCAGCCTCTCCAAGAGAGGAAAGCGTCACATCATAACTCCGGGTGTCTACACCGCAGAGCAAACCCAGGATCCGCACGGCACCTCTGCAGGGACAGGGAGCTCCCTGCTGTCTAACTCCGCAGAGCAAACGCACAATCCACACAGCACTTTTGTGGGGACGGGGAGCTCCCTGCTGAGTCTAACACCGCAGAGCAAACGCACAGCACAATCCATACGGCACTTTTGCAGGGACGGGGAGCTCCCTGCTGAGTCTAACACTGCACAGCGAACACAGTCCACACAGTGCTTTTGCCGGGAGGGCAAGCTATCTGCTGAGTCGAACACTGCACAGCAAAGCACAATACACACGGCACTTTTGCAGGGATGGGGAGCTCTCTGCTGAGTCAAACAGCGCACGGCAAACGCTCAACCCACATGATCCACACAGCACTTTTGCAGGGATGGCGAGCTCCCTACAGAGTCTAACACTCAGCAAACGCACAATCCACACGGCGCTTTTGCGGGGACGGGCGAGCTCTCTGCTGAGTCTAACACCACACAGCAAACGCACAGACCACACGGCGCTTTTGTGGGGATGAGGAGCTCCCTGCTGCAGCTGCTCACTGGTCTTGGGTGGCTGCTACGCGGCCCTCTCTGCAAGCAGAGGTTGTTGGGCAGTGCTGCCTACACTCTGTCAGTATCAAGTAACACACCAACGTTTCCAACACTGAATTTTAGAACAGTCATTCAAGCAGCAGAAATCCTACGACTATCAACGGAGAACGAGAATTTCTGACTTAGCTTCTCGATATAATTTAGAAGTGGCAAACGCAAGAGAACTGGAAGAAACAGAAACACTGAGAGTGAATTTGAAGTCATTCTATGAAAACTCTGAGGGAGGCATTAGAGGCAGCCCCATGGAGATGTGGCTCATGGATGTGCCTGGGTTTTGTCAGCATAAACGGTAAGGAGTGAGCTGAGATGAGCAGAGTGAAGGGACGCCATTCGCCGGCTGCAGCGTGGCACTCGTGAGATCAACATGATGGATTTGAAGCCACGTAGACCCCTCATGATCGACGCTAACAAGAGACTGTCAGTCCACCCTGGATGAATCCAGACGTGTTGGGATAGAACCCCTGCCGGTCCGCAGCATGAAGCACAGCGCCCACTTACACCTTCTCTGTAAATGCAAGACAGCACCATGCTCTTACCCGACGTCGGAAAAAAGCCCCAGAGAATTCTGACTTGAGTTCTATCTTCAGACACACACAAAATTAGCAAATTTTAAATAATTTGTTTTAAAAGTTTTTTTTTAATCTAGAAGAACAAAACACTATTGATGGCAAAACAAGTTTATCACTTAAACTCTCTGTTTAAGGCAGTGGGCAAAATGATGTCCCATGAAAAACTGGTTTCACTGAGGTTGACTAGCTGCTTTTTCCATAGAAACGATTTAAAAAAAAGAATCAATGCAAGTCTGCAAAACACAATCATGTATGTTTTCAGGTGTGTTCCAAAGTCCCCTGAACTGGAGATACAATACCAAAGATCTCCTTGGATTCAGAGTAAAGAAAAAGATTTACTCTCCAATGTGACAAATTTCTTTTTAACAGACAATGAGAACTTGTCCATACTCAGCGCTTCTCCTCTTGCTGTGGCTGATGGGGAGCTCATAGTTAAATCTAGAGTGCAAATGCAGTGATCAACTCACTCCAGGTTCTTTCCTCCATACAGTATTTTAAAAATGGGTTGAATCACCCTGCTTTATGCTTTTTTCACATTGCTAACTGATTCTAATCTTATTCTAAGTTAACTCAGCATAAATCATTAACAGATGAATAAGAAAATATAACATTGCATGGAATACATACTATTTTATGGATCAAAGTCACCTTTAGCTATTTGAATACAATAAGGCCATCTTAATTATGAATCAATTCTAAGATCGCTAGCATTATAAACTACACAAAGGTGTTATTAACAAAACCACAACATCAACGTGATTGCTAATCAATGTTTCCAAATAATTTAAAAGGATTTTTAAAAACTTTTAACAAGGCATCCAATTTGCTCTTGAATAAAATGTTAATGGATCACGTCAATTTGGAAATCGTTTCTCTGTCCCCACGTCCCCTCTCCCCCCCGTCGTCCCTCTCACTCTCCACACCACCCCAGGAACAGCTTGTTTGGGAAATCTGGGTTTTGGTACTTCGGTTATTTGTGGAGAGGGTTTGATACAGACGCATACTACTTTAAATAGAAGGAGGATTTAAGAGTCAGAAATTTAAGAGATTACAAATTGTAATAATATGCTTGACGAATTAGCCTACTAGGCAGATTACCAAACGGAATGACTATTAACATCAGGGGAATGAGAAAAATAAACGCGATCCCAAAGCAAATGAGACCTAATACTCCTTACATCATGTTCTGCAAATCCAGGTGAACATGCGAATTCAATCAGAAAAGGGTAAAAGTTCTCAAGTGGTTTTCTTGCTTCTGAACATGTCAGAAACAAAAAATCTGAAAAATTAATGCATATTTAACCTATGAAAAGTGAACTGAAAGTTCCCATGCATTTTTTTTTTTAATTGTTCTACAATTCAGGGGTAGAGGCCAAAAAGTGAATAAAACTTAGCCAGTTGTTCTTTGGATTTTTTAAAAATTGAAGAGAAGGTAATGATTTTTACACTAAGATTAAAATCTGCAGTCTGAACAATGTTGGGTAATAATAATCATAAATCGTGTGCAATTCTAAGACATTTCCAAAGCATTCTGATACCTCTCGTTTCACCTTGGGAAGTTCGTGGACAAGCACTACCTCCACGGGGAAACTGAGTAAAGACACCACAACGCTGCCCGGCAGTGCGAGCAGGTGAACACAGAGCCAAACTGGAACCACCACCGCCTCAAGCTCGACGACTTCTGCGCCAACTCCACACACTCAGAGACAAACACTGAAGTCCTCATCTGGTTAACTGGAAACGCAAAACTGAGCTCACTGGACCGGGAAGACGCAATCCTCCTCTGACTGGCCCGAACCCGAAGGAGCCCCAGCGGCACGTGGGACAAGTCAGAGATGAGCGGCGGACTCGACCATGTTAGTGAGGCAGTGTACAGATCCTGGAGACTGGATCACCTCTGCAGACTTCCCGTGTTAAACCCTGAGCCTGCCTTGTCAGAGCGTACGCTGGCCGCACGGCTGACGTCAGAGCGTACGCTGGCCCCAGGGCTGACGTCACAGCGTACGCTGGCCGCACGGCTGACGTCAGAGCGTACGCTGGCCCCACAGCAAACATGAACGTCAGAGAGCGCGTCAGATTTACCGTGTTAGACCCTGAGCCTGCTATGTCAGATCCTACGCTGGCCCCACGGCTGACGTCACAGCTTACGCTGGCCCCACGGCTGTGTCAGAGCGTATGCTGACCCCACGGCTGACGTCAGAGCGTACGCTGGTCCCACGGCTGACGTCAGAGCGTACGCTGGCCCCACGGCTGACGTCAGAGCTTATGCTCACCCCACGGCAAACATGAACGTGAGAGCGTGCGTCAGATTTACCATGTTAGACCCTGAGCCTGCTGACGTCAGAGCTTACGCTGGCCCCATGGCTGACGTCAGAGCTTATGCTGACTCCACAGCAAACATGAACGTGAGAGAGCGCGTCAGATTTACCATGTTAGACCCTGAGCCTGCTGACGTCAGAGCGTACGCTGGCCCCACGGCTAACGTCAGAGCTTACGCTGACCCCACAGCAAACATGAACGTGAGAGAGCGCGTCAGATTTACCGTGTTAAACCCTGAGCCTGCTATGTCAGAACTTAGGCTGGCTCCACGCTAGCACGAACGTGAGAGAAAGCGTCACTTACTTGGCTTCGCGTTAGCAACCACGGCCAGGCTCTCAGGCGGGTGAACGGCAAGGTGCCTGCTGTGCTCGCCCGCGCCTGGGTTGCTGCCATACTCGATGGCGTCCACGTGTCCCAGCGGAACGCTCCACTTCAGCAAGTACCTCTGGCTGCTCATCACACGGCTGTCATGAGAGGCGCTGAAACGACCAGAAGATGCCTGTTTTAGGAATAATTACGTGGAAACGTTATGGTAACGTTTGTCCCTCAGATATTCAAGTGAGAAACTTTCCATTGCTGAATTGTAACTCTTCAGACTTTCTCACAGGAGTAACTGCCTCTGGCTTTCTTACAGAATCCCCACTCGCTGCCATAAAGAGGCCTCCAGGTGGATGAGAGAGAGTGCAGGGAAGAGCGGCACAGAGACGGATCTCCTCAAAGCGCCGAGGTTTTCCATAAAGGCTTAAAAGGAAGCAGCTCGGTGCTCGCTGATGACTCGGAGCAAAGGTGCTCGATTCCCAGGAAGTCCCCTATGTGGATAGAGATATTCTCTGGTGGTTTCCTAAGAATTAACTCTCTTTTATGGCTACACCATAACCATTTTAATAGAATCAAATCATACCATTATACTCCATGACTAAAATATGTATCAAGTATACAGAAATTCAACAGAAAAAAAAAAACTCCTATGACTTATACAGATTATTTTCTTCTTTTATCATAAATAGAACATATACGTGAAGAAACACAAAACACGTATATACGGTCTAGTGGAAACGGCCTGCGTCAATATCTGTGTAGCTGCCACCAAGGCCAAGGCTGTGACTTCGCCAGCATTCCTGCAGTCCCAGGTGCTCAGGAAATCCCACCCTCCAGAATCAACCATTATTCTCACTTAGTGATCATCATGTTTTGTTTTTCAAGATATTGCTGTTAAAAATCAAAGTGTGGTAAGAATAACCAAAATGCTGGGTGCTATACATTGGACTAAGCACCTGACTTGCTAGGAGCCTGTCTGTACCCACGCTCTCCAGTTCCCTCTTACACCAGAGCACTCTGCCCTCCATGACGACATCCAGTCCATACAGAAAGGGAAAGGAGAAAGAATAATTCACAGAGGAAAGACGGGTTGTATTCCGTGAATTAGACTGTGCCTCCAATTTAGAAAAACAGAAATGCCCATGAATTCTTACCAAAATTTCGATTCCTCCTCTTTAAATGTAAAAATCTCCATCCCTACGGAGGAGGTTTAGAATCTTAATTTCCACAGGGCCGACCAAAGGGTCCTTGGGGGCATGAACCAAAATGGGTTCTCATCTCATCACCTTAGGGCAGTGTCACTGAAAATCTCACACTGACAACATGTCCATGGGAAATGATTGTGACTCACCACCACACTTCGCAAAAAAAGAAATTCAAGCCCTGTCATGGTGGGAAAGGCAGGAGCATTATTTTAAGGAATCTAGCAGTAAGCACGGCTGAGTTACTTCTAAAGTATCCATTTTAATTCATCTTTAAAGTACACCACTTCTGTCAGTGTGAGAATTTTAAACCTACTTAAAACTGCCCAAGAGCCAAGTGTGTCCTGGCGCTCCCCAACAGCAGCCCGGGGAGTGGGGGCGGTTCTGGAGCAGGGGTCAGTATCAGACAAACATTGATTATGAAGGCGGAAAAGACTCCACAAGGACCATTATATTTGCACAGGACTTTGCTGTTTACAAGGTCATTTCACTTCTATGATCTTGTCTCCCAGGGCAGGTGGGACAAGCATTCATGTCCCCAACTTGACACATCATGTTGGCCAATGTGCAGGTGAGGAGCTGGGTGGATTCAGCCACACTGGGGCCACTTCACTGAACACTAACTTTCCAGGTATTACACGGAGAGGGGGGTCCTGGGACAGTTAAACTTGGAAGCCATCCTGCTAGGTGATAAACACCATTAGTCTCCACACTGTGGGAAGCACCTCATAAGATAACAGCAAGGAAACAGGGGTGGAGACACCTTACTCTGCATCCTCGCAATTCTAAGCGTCCTCTCGAACAGCCCACACCTGGAGTTCTCCAGCTGCGACCTCCCACGGCCTCACTCTGTCAGCTCCTCTCCAACGCAGGGTGCAGCGGGCTTTGCTTCTGCACATGGAAGGCAGGTGGCCTGTGGCTGTCGCCAGGTGTCCACAGTGAAGGCTGAGCCATGGGGTATGAGTCAAATGAACAGGGTTCTTTCTCTTACGAGGAGGAGTATCATTAAAGACTTGTATATATATATTTTGGACTTATTTTGTAGCTGCCACAAAGTAAGTGAGGATGATGAGAAGCAACAATGAAAATCTGTCCCTCACGGGTAGTGCCGTGTGCCAGGTGCCCTGCGGCAGCTTAATGAATGTCCTCGCCTTGACCCCTGAAGAGCCCCGCGAGAGCGTACCACCGGACTCATTATTTTATGATCAACCCTATTGCACGGATGAGGAGTCCGAGGCCTAGTCAGAGTGGGTAATTTTCAGAGTTCAGAGAAAGTGGAGCTGGAGTTCACGCTAAGGAGTCCGATTCCTGAGGGTTGACCTGCACACCCTCGCTGCCTGGGTCTCTAAGGCAAGGTGAGGAAGGCAGGCAGATACATCCAGCCACTGGAAAATGGGGGTGATGGGCATGAAAAATAGGGCATGTTTAGTGGTGTACTGGCAAATGTTTAACAGCTGGCTCTCACTGGGAGGACAGGCTCCTAAAACGTTGTGTTGGGCAAATTCCGTGGTGTAAATGCTCCCGTGTGGATGACTTCAGGCTACCAAATGTTTAGCAATTGGCTGTCAAAACTCTGGACGATTGAACGCTTGACTCTTGCAAGACATGACGAATTGCCACTGCGTTCACTGGCATTATTTTCTACAGCACCAGAAGCGTTATAGTTAAGTTTATATGAATTCCCTTATCATCTACCTATATTTGAAGACCTTTTAACTTCTCACATATCCTTATCTAACTACAATATTCCACGTGTTGGAGAACGATTCTGATGTAAAACTATTTTAAGTGAAAATAACTCATTTTCTTGGTTTACAATAAATATGAAGATACCCAACTTTATTATATTTAAACATTTATCAAAAATATATTTATAGAGAAGCAGGTAAAGAAAGAATTTAAACCATAAGAAAAAGAACTCTTGAATTATTTAGGAGGATTATGAAGAAATTCAATTTAGTTTCTAGTTCCACCATCAGCCGTGTTTAAAGAGTATATAAACCTCTACATACTTAACTTCTACTAACAGTGACTTGGTGACTTCTATTTAAAAATAAGCTTGCTTATTATAAGGGTTCCTTTAGTCACAGGACTAAGCTTTGGCACAAAAAACCAGTTCGGTCTGAGTGACAGAATTAACAAAGTCATTTATGTGCCCTTAGGCAAAGGTAACATGTAATGATAGGACTGCTATAGAGAATTCAATGCATTTACCGTGAGCTGATGGTGGCACACATTAACACATCATTTAACATGAAGACTCGGCGTTCTTTGGTTTTAACAATCTCTCCTCTGTCGTTGTAAACTGTTTCTATCATATCATCAGATCGAATGAGGTATCGGCTTCCACTGCTGAGAAGCTGGACATTCAAAACACAGCGCAGGGACCACAGTTGAGTTTACCCAGAAAAGAAAAAGAGAAGGAAAAGTCTGGTATGGAGTCTGAGGGTGACTCTTCCAAACTGAGCGCTTTACGGAAATCGTTCCCATGTTCACCGTGACTGCGCTGAACATCCACCTGCTTCCTCACAGACTTTCACCGCACAGTTGGCCCTCCCGCGATTTAAACACGACATTAACCAGGAACAGTGAGGAATGGAAGGAATTGTTTCATAATTTTACTTTTCCCTAAGTCAACCTAATTAAGCATAGTTCAATGACTATCTTAACTTCTCCACGTAGGCCATATTTTACTTCACTGAGCCAAACCAAAACCATTAGTTCTTCAGAAAGATGCTTTGTATGAAACAAGACAATGGCATGCGATGTGGAAGTCAGACTACTTTTTTTGTTTGTTTGTTCTGAGACCAAGCCTCGCTCTGTTACCCAGGCTGCAGTGTAGTGGCACAATCTCAGCTCACTGCAACCTCCACCCGCTGGGTTCAATTGATTCTCGTGCCTCAGCTGCTCGAGTAGCTGGGACCACAGATGTGTGCCACCACACCCAGCTAATTGGTTTCTTTTTGTATTTTTAGTAGAGATGGGGTTTCGTTATGTTGGTCAGGCTGGTCTGGAACTCCTGACCTCAAGTGATCCACCCACCTCAGCCTCCAAAAAGGCTGGGATTACAGGCGTGAGCCACCGCACTCGGCCAATACTTCTAACAATTCAGCCCACAAGAAAACAGAGTCCTCAGCCCCAGTGGTCTGTGCTGTCTTTTGATTCTAGATCCACGCTGCTGCCCAGCTCTGAGCAACCAGCGAGACACCCGCCTCCCTGACTGTCCTTGCCGAGTGCACGATGGGAATGATGGGAACGAGGGAATGATGAGGCATGTGCGTGACATTCAGGGTGAAGCATCATCACCTCTTCCTGGGCCTCTGGGCTTGCTCTGTGCCCCACGTGTATTCAGAGGTTCAAGTGCCACAGGGAGCATGATTTTATCAACCATGTCAAGAATATAACTGAATACAATTTGCTGCTTATAAATGTTCCTACATAAACCATTTGGAGAATTGGGAAAAACATGTGGCTTAAGGTGTATTACCATAAAGTTCACACAGTTAAATTACTGAATGTCATTGTGACATAAGAAACTACTCCTAATGACAAAACAAACAGTGATTTTAGCAACAATGAATAGTAGATGCAATAACTTAACACAGTTCATACAAATTAGCATCTCCCTGTGAGCCAGGGCCTTCAGTGAATACAGGAAAGCCCACATAAAACCAGAGCCTGCTGCAGACAAGTAGTTACATAAGCATCAAGCTGAAATGTAGCCTCGCAAATGAAACGCCGCCCTCTGGGTGCTGCATCTCTTTGGGGGTCAGTACGGCTTAGCCCATGCATAGGTGAAGACAAAAAATGTTTGTGATTTTTTTTTTTTGAAACAGGGTCTTGCTCCATCACCCAGGCTGGAGTACAGCAGCTCAATAACAGCTCACCGCAGCCTGGACCTTCCAGGCTCAAGCAATCCTCCGGCCTCAGCGTCCCAAGTAGCTCGGACTATAGGCATGCCACTGTGCCCAGTTAATTTTTTTTTTTTTTTTTAGATATGGGGTTTCACTATCATGCCCAGGCTGGTCTCAAACTCCTGGGCTCCAGTGATCTTCCCACCTCAGCCTCCCAAAGTGCTGGGCTTACAGGTGTGAGCCACTGTGCCCAGCCTGTAAATATTTTCAGCTTTAACTATTACTATCTGAAATTAGATAGTTATTTTGAAAGCAAAATTAAGCTAAGGGAGTTGCTCTTAACCTCTTGGGAGGTCCTGGATCTATCTGAGGGTCTGATGAATGTATGAATCTCTTTCCTAAGAAAATGCAGACAGGCTGTTAAGGTTTTACATATAATTTCCACATTGGGGTGACTCTCCCAAAGGCCTCCACCCACCCCAGTTAAGAACTCTGGGCTAAGGGAATTACTCCCAACGTTCCAAAAGATTAGTATTGCTGGATAACGATGGCTTATTAGTACAAAGCAAAAATAATTTTGGAATAGAGTTGAAGAAAACCTCTCTCAACCTTGTTCAGGTATCTTTCGTTTATGGCTTTGGCTATTTGCTTAACTTCACAGCGTTGATCAGCATCTCTCTTTCTTTCATTTAACTTCTCTGCCAGTGTTTCGAGCTCTGTCAGGGCCATCTGAAGAGGCAGCCTGTCGGGGTGGCCTTTGGAGGTGTTCTTCAGCATGTCCTACAAGCAAGAAGGGAGAGGTGGGTGGTTACCACGTGCGCACTCCCAGTGCAGCGACAGTCATGTCACCCGCCAGCTGACGATGGAAAGGAGGCAGTGGCATCCGTCATCCTGGGGAAAAATAAAGTCAGTTCTTGGGAAGGGATGATGAGCTGAGTGAGTCATGACTTGGCTGAACATCTGAACAGCTTCCTTTGCAAAAACAAAATCGAAAAAATAGCTCTGTGCAATAAAGGACACGCTAAATATGAACACATCACAATCTCAGAACTGCCGTGCGCTTGGAATGATGCTCACGATGATGAGAGATTGTCCTTCTCAAGTTGAGTCAGACAGATGAACCCACGCACAGATGGGTCCAGCTACTTGCTTCGAAAGATCAGTCCCCCAATTTCCAATGTGCAGGAGTTCTGTGGCGCCGAATACTGCACCCATGGTGCCAACTCACACAGCAGGATGGAGTCTCTCTCACACTGACAAAGGAACCTGATTTTAGGGCAGCAAAGATGCATGACACAATCATGGTGGGTCCATGTCACCAAACGTTCATCCAAACCCACCGAATGCACAGCACAGGGGAACATCCTCCTGTGACTGTGGCCGCTGGGCAGTGGCTGCATGGCCACACAGGCTCCTGGTTGTCACAAATGCACTCTGGCGGAGATGTTGTGGGCGGGGGGGGCTGTGCATGTTGGGGGAGGGGTAGTTGGGAAATCTCTGTACTTCCCACTCAATTTTGTTGTGACCCTAAAATGTCTCTTAAAAAGTCATCTTTAAAAAAAGGGAGTTGAGCTGCCTCTTCTCCCAGTTAAGGCTTCAGATAAGCACAAGGAGGTCAAAGGGAGGGTACGTGGCACAAATCAGCAACAACTGCCAGCAAAAAATGACGCACTGCTGCCAATCACAGGATAAACTTTAACAGGCAATAACAAAAGGACACTTTCGTCACCTTGGTTTTATGCAGGGCCTTTTGTTTCCCAGCTTGTGTTCACATTTGACACGCTGATGTTTGCTGAAGGGGCAAACGTGAACCTGAAACACTTTCTCAGAATTAAATGTGGTTCTGCAATGAGATCTCAGGGACATGGGGAGGGGAGCATCACACACCGGGGCCTGTCAGGGGTGCAGGGTGAGGAGAGGGAGAGCATTGAGACAAATACCTAATGCACGCGGGGCTTAAAACCTAGATGACGGATTGATAAATGCAGCAACCCACCATGGCACATGTACACCTATGGAACAAACCTGCACATTCTGCACACGTATCCCAGAACTTAGAGTGAAAAAAAAAATGTGGTTCTGCATCTTGCCTACCAACTTTTACATGTTTATAGGAATATTAGCAGTCATGGAATCCAACAGCGTGCTTATCTTTTTAAACCTTTTTTTAAAATCTGGAAAGGACGCTGCATAAATGATCAAATGTTTCCAGTTTGTAGTGAATATAAACAGTTCTATACATTTGTTTCCTATGAGTCACAACAAATTCTATCAAGGCAAAAAAGAACAATCTTAACACTAGTTCTGCATCAAAACCACACACTGGCGGTGGCACCAGGGACTCGGCGTGCGATGGAGACAGCAGCCGGCACACGGTGGAGTCCAGCATGCCGTGGGGCCGCTGAGCACAGCCAGGAACATCTGCTGAGCCGGCAGCCTCCCGAGGAGGCCCAGGGAAGGAGAAAAGTGAAATTTCTCGCTGCTATTGTTACCAGAAATTGTTACTTATCTTTGCACAACAACGGAGAGAAATAGGTAGCTGGGATAAAGTAAGACAAATGTCACACGCGGCTGATGGATGTTTCCGGAATCCATGGGAGAAACTGACAGTCCCAGCAAAGCCAGGGTGAGCCGGCTTCACTGCCTGAGCCAGGAGACAGCTGTGGCTTCACAGCACCTGTCTTAGAAAGAAGGTCTGGGAGCGCTAACAAGGAAAAATGCAGGCAGGACCGGAAAGTAGAGACCAGGAGAGTCGCTGGGAGGAAGGGGACAGAGGGTGTCCAGGTCCCTCCCCACTGTCTCCCCATCCACCTACACACAGCACACGGACCACAGCAGAAGGCAGGAGGGAGGGTATGTGCTTGTACCTGCCGACTCTCTGCAGCCCATCTCCTTGCCCAATCCCAGGTACCCTGAGCACCCACACCTGAGGCAGGGCCCCTGAGGCACAACCACGTAATGACCAGATGCAGACACCACCTTGTCTCCAACTGTGCTTCTTCCGAAGCACGTGGACCCACCCTGTTCCCCTCCGAGAACACTCCAGGATGCGCCAGCGTTTCATCAAATGTGGGCAAAAAGTGTCCCTGAGGGAAACTGCTGGGCACATCTAGGACCTGCAATTTGTTTTTTCAGATCAAGGCAAAGACCATTTTCTGCTTCCGGGGCAACGAACTCTGTGTGGGAAATTCTAAGGAGGGTCTCTCGAGGCAAGGAGGGAGGAGGACGGGCACAGCTGTGTACAAACTGACCTACGTAACTGCTGGTGACGATCTGGAAGAGCACATTGAGTCTTTCTAAATGCAAGTCTTTTGACTTAAACTCAGAATTCCAGTTATGTAATAAACTCAAGAATTTGGGTGTCAAAAGGCCGATGGAAACGTGGGAGCTGCTCAGGTTCCTCAAGATCCCGGTGGAGGCTTTTCCCTGCGGTTCTCTCTCCTGTTCCCTTTCCAGCAGCCCCGCCCACAACTTCTGTCTAAAAGAACACACTTTGGAAAAAACCTAGGCAAAAGTAGTTACTTACTTACTTGTAGTTACTTACATTTAACCAAAACCTAACAAGCACGTTTGAAAATTATATCCAAATTTAATAAATCAAAACAATTTTTAAAACTATTCTGATACATCATAGAAAGCCAACAATGGGTGTGACCTCACAACACAGTCAGCGCTTGCTGTCATCCCGGGTGACCAGGAACCACCCAGGGACTCACTGGCGCATCGCTAAACACAGGGCATGTGGGCCGGTTCACCCCTATGGTTTAGGAGGCGACACAGGGTGTGTGGGCTGGTTCCCCTCGTATGGTTTAGGACGTGACTGTAGCCTTGCCTCTGGCCCCTTCACAGCCTGGTGACACCCTCCCAGCTGTGGCTGAATAACTAACATCTAACAGGCAGCCTGACCCTGTTCCTCCCAAGCGCCAGCCTCCCTCTCACGAGGAAACTCATTCATCATGTCCGTGGCTGCTTGCCAACCGTTTCACACGTATTAGGACTCAGGACATGCTTGTCAGCTGAAGAAATAAAACACACTTTGAATATTTTGATTTTGGGGGAAAAAACCAGCTTTTGTTATTAATGGTCTAGTACAGGCAAACTGTACAATGTTAAAAATATAAGCGAGAGGATAAAATTAACAGGACCCATCACCCTAACCACGGAAAGAGCCCATGTTGATACTGTAGTATGTATCCTTTTTCACACTTTTATGACTACTTTTAGTAAAAAGAATGTGCCGCAGATTTGGTTGATCAAAAATAAATATAAAAACCTCAGTGGAAGGGGACTTGACACTATTTCCCAGGTGCCAGTTCATTTCTGGCAATGATTCCACCAGTTCATCTTAATCAGCTCTAATAAGCAGGCAGGCAAAGCAGAGTCCTCTGATTTAATTAGAAAAAGCAAGCTGAGTAATCATTGAAAAATCAACACAGGCAGAGGCCAGCACGGACTCTCCTTTGAAATATCCTCCCTGGAGGCATGGCATTCATTTAAATAAAATGGGCACTGAGCCCCGCAGCCTACAGGGTCACCTGAGCTTCAGGGTATGTGGGAAGGTCAGAAAATGAGCGGGCAACCACACATCGCATCAGACATCACCTAGAGGCCGTCCGCTGTGAGACGTCATGTCAGCACATGACCTAGAGGCCGTCCGCTGTGAGATGTCATGTCAGCACATGACCTAGAGGCTGTCCGCTGTGAGATGTCATGTCAGCACATGACCTAGAGGCCGTCCGCTGTGAGACGTCGTGTCAGCACTCAGAACAGGCCTAATGTCCACAGTCACAGGTATCCAATTGAGAATCCTTAGTTTAGAAAAATGAGGGTCCAGTGGAAAGTGTCTTCACCATTGCGGCATCTCCCTGTCCCCGGTGATTTGCTGTTAAATCAGTGATGGGTGTGTTTTGTTTAAATCTATTCTTAGCTTTCCAAGCCTGTCCATCCCTTCTGGGCACAGAGGCAAGAATCATTTTTCATGTGATTCTAGACCAGACGCAGGCACACTGGCGAAGGGAGCTGTGACCTGTGGGCCACTGATAACCAAGCCCTGCAGCCCCCCAGTGCTGGGGCCCCACGAGACATGGACACCCCTCCCGCAGCCCATCCCGCTGTCCCCCAAGGCCGGCCTCGCAGGCACTGGGCCCTACAGCTGCCCCCGAAGTAGGGTGACTCTCCGCAGGTCTCCACCTGCGTCTACCCCCCACCTCCTGTAACTGCCTAGAGAGGAGATGGGGAGACCCAAGGGGCGGCCACCCCAAAGTGGAGGAACAGATGCCATTTTCAAATGAATCATGGACGAGGCGGCGGACGAGCCTGAGGAGGCCACCGTGAAGCACTTACCTGGAGCAGGAGGATGAACTGTGGGAACCTCTGGATGGGCTTCATCATCAGGCTATAGAGCGTGGTTCGGTCAGGACTGGCCTCCTGTTCCTGCTGTGGGGGAAGGCACTGGGGTCACCTCCCCGTGGGGCTGCCATGCCCTGCCTGCCCCTGGGGCCGCCTCCTCCCCACCACACTGAACACCTGGGAAAGTCAAAAGCCTGCACCTTGTCTTCAGCTACAAGAAGAAACTTGGCCAAATACCTTCCAGCCGCTTTCTGCACCTGCTCTAGGGGCTTCCACTTTGCTGCAGGGGCTGGGCCTCGCGTGTCGGCCTCAGCTCCCGGGGTTAATTCCCCAGGCCAGGGGACTGGGTAGATTCCAGGGGGTGTCCTTGGGTGTCTGTGTTCTGGCCATAGTGGGTCCCTAGAAAAGGCTGGCAACCTCTTCTGGTGCCATGGGCAGAAGGACGTCCTGGAGGCTGAGGGCCCCTCTCCCCGAGCACATCGGGGATGCACAGTGGGGCCATTTGCTACCGAGGCTGCTGGGCAATGTTGACCTGGGGGGAGTCTCCAGTTTTCTCCGCTGAGGGGGCTGCGCAGTTAAGAGGGCAGACAGCACAGACCCGGCTGTGCCCCGGCCTCTCCGCTCACAGGACACCTGACTCTTCGGGGCTCAGGTCCTGGAGCTATGAAATAGGATGACAGAGTATATCTCCCAAGGCCGCATGGCAGCCGCCAGCTGAGGAGTGGGCACCACAGTCACAGCCACGGCTGACATCAAAACTACAACAGAATCCCCAGAGGGAGTGCGCTCTTAAGTGAGTTCATGTTTTCTTTCCCCAAGAGAAAGAGATGGTGCCCTAGCCAAAGGACAGAGCCCATAACTGTCCAGAGTGGGAACTGCGATCTGATCCCTTAGGACAGAGCCCACAACTGTCCAGGGTGGGAACTACGATCCGATCCCTTAGGACAGAGCCCACAACCGTCCAGAATGGGAACTGTGATCTGATCCCTTAGCAAACCTCCATGGGCCACAGACTGTGTTCCAGCAGGAGCAGGAGCCCCCATGCTGGATAAGGCAGAGGGAAAATATTCCAGCTTCAATGACACGTTGCTGTGGGCGAGAATACTTGCCCTGTGTTCACTCGCTCCAGGTAGCAGCAGTTTCCAAGAAACAGTCCAAGTAACAAGAACACACTTTGTCCCCGGGGTTTATCATGCAAATGAGGGGCTCCACAAAGGAGACTCAGTTCTGGGATGTCTTTGAAGGCGGTTTCAGCCTGGTTCATTGTGCAGCAAACTGTCAGAACACAGCCTGGGACATGCATCCCCTGACTGGGGAAGCCCTGCCTGCCTGCTGATTAAATAACGCTCGCCCACACATGTCTGGGGACATGCTCCCCATCACTGCCAGGTCAGAGACCACTGAGGAAGGCCGTCAGCGCTGTCCTCAGCATCGCAGGGAACACAGCCCACGTCCCCAAGGGGTAGGGCCCGTTCCAGGCTCTGACTGTCCAGGCCGGTGCGTATCCCCGATCCCAGAGAGGCCTGGAATTGAGATGTTTGGTTTGATTCCTAATAACATACTGAAGGACAGGGAGGAAAAGGTAACTTTGGGATCTGATCTTGACTTCTTTTTTTGGGATCTGATTTTAACTTTCTTTCTGTCTATCCACTGATATGCTTTTAAGGATGTGCAAATAAAATTGTTTTCAAAAAGCTACATTAGGACCTAAAATTCATGTTCATTTCTAGCATTAATCCAATACCTAGGGCACTATTGGTACTGAAATCTTAATAATGAATAACTGCATTTACAGCCAAGGTTTGACATGTAACTTATTATCAGATGGTGTTAAAACCCAAATGAAAAAAAAAATGTGTTTACCTTTAAAAATTCAAGAAAAGCGGGCTTTGTGGCACATGTTTTCTTGAGGATGGCCACGGCTGTGCTGAAATTGTTCACATATTCACTGTATGCATCCAGCACCATGGACTTAGAAAACTGAAACACAGGAGGAAATTCAGAGAGAAATCAGAGTCCAGATACCCCTTTTCCAACATAAAACAGAAGATTTGAAACTCGCCCTCAAAATACTCTTTCAGTCACTGTGATGTTTTCATAGGATAAACTATTACGACTGTGAGATTTTTTTTTTTTTCTTTAAGCAAGCTTGTTAGGAGTTAAGTTGCTGGTTTGATCTTATTTTTTGGCCCAAGAGCACTTTCTGACATTCTTGTTCAAAACCATGGTAATTTGGGTTTCAGTTAAGAATGTTTCTGACTACAGACAAATAAGGATGGTGATTTTAAGTTCCTGCCAAGTCTCACTTGGTGGGTTCAACCTCCAGGCAAGAAAGTCATGCAGGCTCGTTCCATGGTGGGCCCAATATCCTGAGAAACAGGCCTCAACCACACCCTGGAAATGAGGCCTGGGGCGGGGGCTGATCCTGCTTCTCTGGAGTAAGATACAATGCCTCACACGTGTTCGTTTTCCTAAAAGCGCAAAGGTTTTCTGTCAAGAGGCAGAAGCATCTGTCCTTGCTATCAATATTCAAAGACAGAAAAATCATTCCATGTTGTTCTAAGAAACCCAGGTCCTTTAGGATGGATGGCAGAGCTTTGGTGTGACTGGCGTTGATACAGGAATGCTTTCATCAAATTCTACTTCTTAAAAAAATCTATTTGCATTTTAAAATATGTTGGGAAGGTAGGTATTTAAGGAACAGTGATAAGGCTGAAGTTAATATATAAAACAGCCAGAAAAAAATCCAGTAACAAAACAAATATCCAATATTTCTCTTTTTTTTAGGATCCATAATGGTATTATGCAAATATCTCTTAAGAATTTTGTTTCTATATTTATTCAAAGCATTTACAGACCTCATCAAGTACATATATAAACTATATAGGAAAACATTTCACATATTATTATTATAGCATTCATTTAAGAAGAGGAACACTTTTTTTTTTTAACTTGCAAGCTTGTATCCCTTTGATAGCATCATAGTCTTAAATAATTACAGAAACCAATCTGTTTCACTCACAATCCTCTACATCTAGGTAGACTCCAACCCATGTACGGTAAGTATGATTCATACACGGAGTGAGGATAAAACGACTCGAAACTGTCAGTGCAGAAACCATCAGTGGTTTCCAGGCAGCTAACCCTTTCCCCTGCCAGGAAGTGTTCATGCAAAGCTGTTGCAACATCGCATTCCTGTGTCACAGCACAGGGCCGAAAGCCTGTATCTACAAAACAGAAGCTACAGCCAAGGGCAAATGTTTGAGAAAACCTCTAGGAGTTTTCCCATCACGTGTTTTCTATTTTTCACAGGCACAGAGAATTCTGCACCCACAAAGTGACACCTAGATCAGGAAGAGAACCTGTATAAGGGCTTAAAAACAGCAATTTTACATTACCAAACACAGAGCATCCTTGTTCAACAACAAAAAGCTTCAGCAAATCATCTAATGGGGTATCCAAGGCTTGATAAAGTACATATGTTTAAATCGTCCCCGGTACAGCTTTTGTTCGGAGCATCTGCCTTTCTGCCGTGGCCTCCCTGGTAAAGATCCATTTGTCATTTCCCTAGTGCACACACTTGGCCAGGGCATTGCAACTTCAGCCTGACCTTCAGAGAGAACTGCACACTTGTCAGCTTGCAGGAGCTCAGGGACAAAACATCAGCCTAAGAAGGGAAGAGAGGACAGGTGCATGGAGAGCCCTGTGGACATCTGGGTGTCCCGGCTTAATTACCGAAGCCACGAAGACATCGCCGATCATTTCCACGGAGTCCCACTCGGAAACGCGGCTGGCCAGCGCGATCTGAAACAGCGAGTGGCACTGCAGGATCTCTTTGACTCGGTAGAACACGGTCTTCAGCTTCCTCTCGCTCAGAAACTTTGGCTCCATCTCAGACAGCGGTTTCTCATATTGCTAAGACAAAATGAGCAAAGATGGTTCAGACTTTTCTCTTCAGACTTTTCTCTTTCAGAGCTTGGGTCGTGTTCTGTTGCCCAGAGTGTAGTGCAGTGGTGCGACCATGGCTCACTGCAGCCTCAAGCTCCTGGGCTCAAGCCATCCTCTCACCTCAGCCTCCTGAGTAGCTGGGATTATAGGCATGTGCCATGGGGCATGGCTGCTTCAGATATTTTTCTTTCTCTTTTTTTTGAGACAGTCTCAGTCTGTCACCCGGGCTAGAGTGCAATGGTGTGATCTCAGCTCACTGCAACCTCTGCCTCCTGGGTTCAAGCAATTCTGCCTCGGGACCATAGGCGCATGCTGCCACACCTGAGTAATATTTTGTATTTTAGTAGAGATGGGGTTTCACTGTGTTGCCCAAGCTGGTCTCGAACTCCTGAGCTCAGGCGACCTGCCTGCCTCAGCCTCCCAAAGGGCTAGGATTACAGGGGTGAGACACTGAGCCCGGCCCAGACATTTTTAAATCTCAGATAAATGAATGTAAATATTCACTTACATAAATTATATTTATTTCAAAATAAATCATGACTTTTGATGTCAATATACAGACACAATACTTAGATCCTTTTGAGAATGTTGCAAATTTGCATATGTTTCATAAACATATATGTTTTGCATGTATGTATCAAAATGTACATACATAAAAAAGATAAAAGGTATGTATTATGTAACATGACATTTAGGTACCTCCAAAATCCTCTTAAGCGCATCTACGTAGTTCTTTTCACTGTCGACCACCGAACCGAGTATATATCTTCTTACAACCTATTGGAAATTTGAAAGTACAGTGATAGAAAACTGCTTTATAATACATACAGATACATTTTACTTCTATGCTGAGACTTGCTGATAAATAACTTTTCTATTTTTAGAAAACAGTGCATAAGGGTAACCTAATTAAATAACATTACAGGTACAAAACATACTTTGCCCCATTAATACAATTATATAATGTTTTAAACCTCAAACTATGAACTATAACTACAGTAGGGACAAAAAAAATTACAGCACTGAAAAGAAATTCCTCCACTTATGCAACGATAATAAACTGAACTAACTGATTGTATTTTATGTATCCAACATTCTGGCAGATGATACGTCATATGATTAAGGATAAAAATAGTTCCAGTCTTGATCAATGAATGTTACTAGCAACACTTATCTAAAATCCTTATTCCAAAGTTCTAAGAAAAGAAAGTTTGTGGAATGTGGGGGAATTTTTTTTTTTTTTTTTGGCAAAGATCTTTCAACCATCCAAAGATCTACCTATGAAGCCACAAATGTGGACAGCAAATCATTCATGTCACTTAGAGGCGCAAAAAAAAAAATTCCCTATAATCTGACATGTTTGCAATTAAAACCTGACGTTATTTTCTGTCTTGCTTTTCATCACTGAAGCACATACAAATACAGACTTGTGGCTGTAAGATCCTGTGAAAGGCCAATGAGGGCACCCAGCATTTTCCTCATTCTAAACACAGTCCAGCTAGTGATCATTGTACTTTCAATTTGCCAATTCATGGAAAACAGAGCAAAACAGGGCAATGGAGTTGCTCCTAAACCAGCATGCACACTCACGCATATGAACACATGCACGGGGCACAGCACACCACACAGACTCCTGCACACACCACCCCACATACATGCAAGATAACACCCACATGCACGCACAGAAACACACCACACACATGCACACACACGGACACACCAGTGTAGTACCAGGCTACCTGCAGCCCTGGATTACGCTATTTGAAGGGACTGCATTGCCACCTAGTGGGCAAAGAGCATTTTTCACAAAGGAAATTTCTCTGGTTAAAAAGATTGCAGGGCAACCAAGATTTACAAAACCTGATTGACAAGGAAGAGATTCTTCTTTTTAGAGAAAGGATTATTCCATTCGTAAAAGACAAAAATCAACCCTTCTAAAATACCCAAAGAAGAAACTGATGTATTAAAAAATACAGATGTGGCTAGGATTAAACACACACACACACACACACACATACACACACAGCTAGAAGCTGGGAAGCTGCAGCTGCTGCTGCTGACTGATTCACAGGAAACGTCAGAGCACAGAGGCTTCCCTTTCAAATGACAGCTTAGAACCCAAAAGGACAAGCAACCCCTCCCATCATCAAACCCAGGCCAGTCTTTGTTCTGAAATTCAGATTCCCAGACACTATCCCAAGGCCCCGGGGTCAAACATAAAAATGTATTTGTGTATATATACATATAATATATATTATAAATAATATGTTATATACTATATATGTGTACATATATTATGTATATATATTATTTATGGGGTGTGTGTGTGTGTATATATATATAAAAGTCCTGAGATGATACTAATGTAGTATCAGGTCAAAAGATCTGGAATAGGTATAATACTAAAATACAAAAACAACACCAATCTCCTGGGTTTCATGGCTACTGCATGTGATGTCAGTCTTTTCAGCAGTTCAATTTGACACATCGAATTGTATGCCCACTAAGGGGTGGGACGGGGAGCCTCCAGTGCTCAAGAAGAGTGTCACTCTCTTCCTGAGAAGCCTAACCTAAAGTCATAGAGGAGAAATCCATCCTGAGGGCAGCCCCCACAGGGAGGGTCCCTGACATAAAGGTCACGGGGCAACTGGACAAAGCCAGGGCTGGAGGACAATCAGAGTGGCTCCTGGATCTAAGCCTGGAGAGCCATGGATGGGGTCTGGGCCTGGCCCAGCCTGCCCTTCCTCATGTACCCACCGCGAATGGGGACAGGACAGGATCCTCTGTCCTCCAGCATCAAGGGTGCTTTCCAAGTAAAGACCTACCCTTCTTTATTTCAAAAAGAACATTTTCCTTTTTCCACCCCCAAATTAGACATGCAAAGAATGTTTAACATACAGCATTTTAGAGTTATGTTTCCCTTAATTCAATTCTACAGGAGAACAAGAATTAAAGAGCATCAATACCCCCCATTTAACCTTTCAAGAGAAAACTCCCAGGGACAACACATTTGGAAGGAGGAAAATAAAATCAATGTGAATCGTGGCTACAATAAAGATAAGCTGCATGAAAAAATACAGAAATCCTAAATACTGCTAAGTTTCTAATCCTAATCCCAGCTGTCATCTAATTGAAACTGACAGCACTGTGTTAACACCACACAGAGACCTTCCTATACAGGACTTCACTGAAACATTATGGTGTGATGAGCAAGATGGAAACAGACATTAAAATTCACCCTTCAAAGAAAAGGAAAACTGAACTTCAGAAACTAACTACTAGACAAAAGTAACCAAGATAATCAGAGCAAAACACAGGATTTCATCCAGGTCTGTGAGACTAATTTGGGAAGCTTAAACCCTTTACAGAAACTATAAAACAATGAACAGTCACCACCAATTCGCTGACCAAATCCACCAAAATCAGTGCCCAACAGACAGACACTTGGAAAAGTGCCATACAACAAAAAGGTCGAACCATCTTTCCTCTAATATCTGCACCACACCTCTACTAGTCACTACTCACTCTTTCCTCAGAAAACCTCGATTCCTACCCAGTGACATCCCACAGACCCCGTGCCCCCATCACTGTCTCCTCACAGACCCCTCATACCCCACTGTCTCCTAACAAACGCTCACCCCAATTAGTGTCTCCTCACAACGCTCACCCCACTCAGTGTCTCCTCACAGACCCCTCACACCCAAATCAGAGTCTCTTCACAACCCTCACTTGACTCAGTGTCCCCTCACAGACCCTCACCCCACTCACTGTGTACTCACAACTCTCACCCAACTCAGTGTCTCCTCACAACCATCACCCCACACAGTGTCTTCTCACACCCCTCACCCCACAGTGTCTTCTCACACCCCTCACCCCACTCAATGTCTCCTCACAGACCCTTCACCCCACTCAGTGTCTCCTCACAACTCTCACCCTACTCAGTGTCTCCTTATAACCCTCACCCCACTCAATGTCTCCTCACAATCCATACCCCACTCAGTGCCTCCTCACAAACCCTCACCCCACTCGGTGTCTTAACAAAAACCCTCAGCCCACTCAGTGTTTCCTCATGACCCTCACCCTACTCAGTGTCTCCTCACAGATCCTTACCCCATTCAGTGCCTCCTCACAGACCCCTCTTACCCCACTCAGTGTCTCCTCACAACCCTCACCTCATTCAGTGTCTCCTCACAGATCTCTCACCCCACTCAGTGTCTCCACACAGACTCCTTACCCCACTCAGTGTCTCCTAAATACCCCTCACCCCACTGTCTCCTCATAACCCTCACTACATTCAGTGTCTCCTCACAACGTTCACCCCACTCACTGTCTCCTCACAGCCCTCCACACTCAGTGTCTCCTCACAACCCTCACCTGATTCAGTGTCTCCTCACAACCCTTACCCAACTCAGTGTCTCCTCACAAACCCTCACCCAACTCAGTGTCTCCTCAGAAACCCTTACCCCATTCAGTGACACCTCACAGATCTCTCACACCCCACTCAGTGTCTCCTCACAACCCTCACCTCACTCAGTGTCTCCTCACAGACCCCTTATACCCCACTCACTTTCTCCTCACAGACCCCTCACACCTGTGTGTCTCCTCACAACCTTCAACTCACTCAGTATCTCCTCACAAACCCTCACCCAACTCAGTGTTTTCTCAGGACCCTCACCACATTCCATGTTTCCTCACAAATCTCACTGCACTTGGTGACACCTCACAGACCCTTCACACCCCAATCAGTGTCTCCTCATACTCCCACCCAACTCAGTGTCTCCTCACAGAACCCTCACCCCATTCAGTGTCTCCTCACAGAACCCTCACCCCACTCAGTGTCTCCACAGAGAATCCTTATCCCACTCAGTGTCGCCTCAATACCCGTCACCCCACTCAGTGTCTCCTGACAGCCCTCACCAGATTCAGTGTATCCTCACAACTCTCATCCCACTCAGTATCTCTCCTCACAACCCCCACCCGACTCAGTGTCTCCTCACAATCCACATCCCAGTGTCTCCTCACAAACCCTCACCCCACTCAGTGTCTCCTCAAAACCTTCAATCCCACTCAGTGTCTTCTCACAACCCTTACCCCTAACTGGCTCCTCACAACCCTCACACCACTCAGTGTTTCCTCACAAACCCTCACCCCACCTAATGTCTTCTCACAAACCCTCCTCCCAACCCTCACACCACACTCATGTCTCCCTCACAATACTCACCCCACTCAGTGTCTCCTCACAGACCCCTCACACCACACTGTTTCCTCACAGACCTCTCACACCCCACTCAGTGTCTCCTCACAACTCACATTTCACTCAGTGCCTCCTCACAACTCACATTTCACTCAGTGTCTCCTCACAACTCACATTTCACTCAGTATCTCCTCACAGATCCCTCACATCCCACTCAGTGTCTCCTCACAACCCACACCCCACTCGGTATCTCCTCAGAACCTTCACCCCCACTCAGTGTCTCCTCACAACCCTTACCCCACTCAGCATCTCCTCATAGACCCCTCATACCCCACTCAGTTTCTTCTCACAGACCCCTCACACCTCACTCAGTGTCTCCTCACAACCCTCACCTCATTCAGTGTCTCCTCACAACCCTCACCCCACTCAGTGTCTCCACACAGACTCCTTACCCCACTCAGTGTCTCCTCAACACCCCTCCCCCAACTCAGTGTCTCCTCACAGCCCTCCTCACTCAATGTCTCCTAACACTCACCCCAGTCAGTATCTCCTCACAACCCTCAGCTGACTCAGTGCCTCCTCACAATCCACAACCCCCTCACTGTTTCCTCACAAACTCTCACCCCACTCAGTGACTCCTAACAGACCTCTCACACACCACTCAGTGTCTCCTCACAATCCTCACTCCACTCCGTGTCTCCTTAGAACCTTCACCATCACTCAGTGTCTCCTCAAAACCTTTACCCCACTCGCTGTCTCCTCACAACCCTCACCCCACTCCGTGTCTCCTCACAACCCTCACCGCACCTAGTGTCTCCTCACAACCCTCACCCCACTCAGTGTCTCCTCACAGACTCCTCACCCTACTCAGTGTCTCCTCACAGATGCCTCACATCACTCAGTGTCTCCTCACAACCCTCACCCCACTCAGTGTCTCCTCACAACCCTCACCCTATTCAGTGTCTCCTCACAACTCTCACCCCACTCAGTGTCTCCTCACAACCCTCACCCTACTCAGTGTCTCCTCACAGATGCCTCACATCACTCAGTGTCTCCTCACAACTCTCACCCCACTCAGTGTCTCCTCACAACCCTCACCCTATTCAGTGTCTCCTCACAACTCTCACCCCACTCAGTGTCTCCTCACAACCCTCACCCTACTCAGTGTCTCACAACCCTCACCCCATTCAGTATCTCCTCACAACTCTCACCCCACTTAGTGTCTCCTCACAGACTCCTCACATTCCATTCAGTGTCTTCTCACAGACCCCTCACCCCACTCAGTGTCTCCTCACAACTCTCACTCCACTCAAAGTCTCCTCAAAAACCCTCATCCCACTCAGTATCTCACACAACCCTCACTCCACTCAGTGCCTCCTAACAAACCTCTCCCCACTCAGTGTCTCCTCACAACCCTCACCCCACTCACTTTCTCCTCACAACCTTTACCCCACTCATAGTGTCTCCTCACAGACCCCTCACCCCACTCAGTGTCTCCTCACAGACCCCTCACCCCACTCAGTGTCTCCTCACAGACTCCTCACCCTACTCAGTGTCTCCTCACAGATGCCTCACGTCACTCAGTGTCTCCTCACAACTCTCACCCCACTCAGTGTCTCCTCACAAACCTCACCCCATTCAGTGTCTCCTCACAACTCTCACCCCACTCAGTGTCTCCTCACAACTCTCACCCTACTCAGTGTCTCACAACCCTCACCCCATTCAGTGTCTCCTCACAACCCTCACCCCATTCAGTGTCTCCTCACAACTCTCACCCTACTCAGTGTCTCCTCACTACTCTCACCCCACTTAGTGTCTCCTCACAGACCCCTCACATTCCACTCAGTGTCTTCTCACAGATCCCTCACCCCACTCAATGTCTCCTCACAACCCTCACCCCACTCACTTTCTCCTCACAACCTTTACCCCACTCACAGTGTCTCATCACAGACCCCTCACACCCCATTCAGTGTCTCCTCACAGACCCCTCACCCCACTCAGTGTCTCCTCACAACCCTTACCCCAATGACTGTCTCCTCACGACCCACACCCCACTCCGTGTTTCCTTGCAACTCTCACCGCACTCTGTGACTCCTCGTAGACCCCTCACACCTCATTCAGTGTCTCGTCACAGACCCCTCACCCCACTCGGTGTCTCCTCATAACCCTCACCCAACTCAGTGTCTCCTCATCTCACCCCACTCAGTGTCTCCTCACAAACCCTCAACCCACTCAGTATTTCTCAGGACCCTCACCACACTCCGTGTTTCCTCACAACTTTCACAGTATTTGGTGACACCTCACAGACCCCTCACATCCTACTCAGTGTCTCCTCATACCCTTCACCCCACTCAGCTTCTCCTCACAACCCTCACCCGATTCAGTGTCTCCTCACAACTCTCACCCCACTCAGTGTCTCCTCAAAACCCTCACCCATCTCAGTATCTCCTCAGAACCCTCACCCGACTCAGTGTCTCCTCACAATCAACACCCCACTCAGCGTCTCCTCGCAAACCCTCACCCAACTCAGTGTCTCCTCACAATGTATACCCAACTCAGTGTCTCCTCATAAACCCTCACCCCACTCAGTGACTCCTCAGAACCTTCACCCCCACTCAGTGTCTCCTTACAACCCTTACCACACTCACTGTCTCCTCACAACCCTCACACCTCTCAGTGTCTCCTCACAAATGCTCACCCCACTCAGTGTCTCCTCACAATCCTCACCCTACTCAGTTTCTCCTCACAAGTCTCACTCCCCTTAGAGTCTCCTCACAAACCTCACCTCACCCAGTGTCTCCTCACAACCCTCACCCCACTCAGTGTCTCCTCACAGACCCCTCACACCCTACTCAGGGTCTGGCGTTGTCTCTCTCACCCTCACCCCCGCACCCTGCCTACTGGTTTGCAGCTCAGGCCGCTGTCTTGGCTTGGGCCATGTGTCCTCAAGGTCTCCTGGCTCTTCTGGTCCTGAGTCACTCACACGCCTGCTGTGATTCTTGTTTAGTCCCTCATCTGCTGGGAAGCTGTCCTCCTGCCAACATTAGCAGTATTTCCTCTGTGCTTTTCCCTTCTTTTGGTATTTTTGGTTTTCAGCTTCATCACTACACTAAGTTCTCAGAGTGCAGGATCCAAGTCCCTCTCACATGGTGTGTCCTCACCAGCACAGGCACCCACCTGCAGTGAGGGCCCCAGACAGTAGAGGATTGGCCAGTGTGTTATCCTATTGAGCACCTCACAGGACTGGCAAGAAGGTGTTCAGCCACGAACCCCTTTTATAGCTCCTGAGTCGGAAGTGAGGTCGGTGAGCTGGACAGCATGCACAGGAGAAAGCGCTAGATTCTCTGTTCCTGGCAAAGGCTGTCAACCATCCCCCTGGGCATGTGGCAGCACAGATCACATGGCCCCAGTGAGCACAGACAGGTTAGTGGCAGGCTGTGATGGGAAAGACTGAGATCAGACACGACCCCTTCTCGGGTAGCTGGAGGACGCAGTTGCGATGATCAACCCCCTCCAAGTCCAGGCTTCCTTACAGAGTAGACAAGGACAGCAAGGGGATTTGCGAGGATGAAACTCATGAAACACACCAGGGACCCGGCATGGGGCCTGCACAGAGCATGCACCCAAGAGTGACAACCGCTCAACAACCGTCTCCAAGCTCTGTGGACACTTCGTCCCGTCACTCGTGTGATGCTGCTGACAAAACTAATACTTCAGTCATCGCTGCTCAATTCCAGTGAAATGTAAGCTTCCTATTTTAGCCTGGCTGACTATGAACAGCTCGCAGGTTTCCCTTTGCATCTCTTTTTAAACCCTGGCCAGTCACTAAGCATTTCTATGTTGTTTTTCTTTAATCTGACAATGCTCTCTCTCGCTCTATCTGCCTACCTGTATCCAGGGATCTCCCAGAGGCGTGGACTACACATGTGTCTGCCTATCCATCCTGGTGTCCATGATTTGCACCTGGCTGCCCGTGTGGGAAACAACTCCCATCATCCCAAAGCATCAGCCCTGCTGCTAACGGCCTGCAAACTCAGTGCTGTCACTCTGGTTCCTCAAGTTCTCTCTTCCTTTTGCCCAAAGGCAATCCAGTGAAAACCAGTGATTTTTTCCCTTCTGCTACCAAGTACCAGATTTTTAAGAAATGCATTATATTCAGATTTAATTAGTTATTGAAAATCTGTCATTTTCGTCTCAGTCTCAGGTAGCTACACACACATACTGACCAGACACACCCACACTCTGTCTCTGTGAAAGCACAAACTGTGTGACTGACTCCCACGAAGAATGCAAGTTCCTCCCCTTTCTCACAGTTACACTCAGGGGTGCTGTCCAAAATATTTAAGGACCAGAAGGGCCTGAGTCCAGGCCACAGCTGCTGACCAGGGTCCCCCCAGACCCTTACTGAGCCCAGCATTAAGCCTCTAAGTGCTGGGCCAGGAGTCTACAGTGGAGGGCCCGAGTGGATGCAGAGTTTGAGACAGCAGATATTTACCAATCAGCATCAAACATACAAATATTTAAAAACCAGCACAGCTCTGCTGGTCAACAGTCCCTGAGTGTCAGTTCCGCTTATCTCACCTGCTGCTGAGATAAACCCTCGGGCATTGGGGTCAAGATGGCTTCTGGGTGCTTGCAGTCAACATCAATGAACAGATTCTGCTCTTCCTCAAGAGAAGATCTGTGATCTTAAAAACAAGTCAAAATGCATGAGCTTTACATTGAAATAATATATTCAGAACACTATAGTACAGTAAAATAATATGTCAAATAAGTATTTTGTGTAGACCTTTCAATTTTCCATGCTTACTTGACACCCAGCTATTATTAAGTTGAATTTTTAATAAATCTAATAAAATATTCTTTCCAGAGGGTAATACAGTATTTGTCTGTATTTGAAATTTTCAGTATTTAAAGTTTAACTTCAAAAGGGAGAGGTGCCATTTGAATAGCTAGATAGTAAAGTGGCAATATTTTGGCATTTTAATGTTTTAGAATATTTCATAAATTAAATAGTTTCTTAATCTATAAAATATCACAATCAGAAACAAGGAAACAGCTACGAATGGCTAAGAATGCTCACTGAAAACTGAGGTGAGTCAAAAGTCAATGAAAACTGAGGTGGCACTTAGTATATTTCTTGTGTTTCTCTCACTGGACACCTTAAGAAGCACAGCTTTCCAAAACTCAAACAGATTAAACAAACACTAAATTCACAGTTGGGTGTGGTGGCTCACTCCCCTAATCCCAGCAGTTTGGGAGACTGAGATGGCAGAATCACTTAAGCCCAGGAACTCAAGACCAGCCTGGGCAACACAGCAAGACTCCAGCTCTACGAAAAATTTAAAAATTAGCCAGGCATAGTGGTGAGCACCTGTACTCCTAGCTAGTCAGGAGGCTGAGGCAGGAGGATGGCCTGAGCCCAGGAGGTCGAGGCTGCAGTGAGTTGTGGTTGTGCCACTGCACTCTAGCCTGGGCGAGAGTGAGACCCTGTCTCTAAAAAACAAGAAAACGCCTACATTCACTTTTTAAAACACTGCTAACTACATTAAAGCATCTACAAAATGGCTGGAAATCAGAAAAGCATGGGAAGTTTTAGGGGATAGAAACCTGAGTTTTTCTGGTTCAAAGATCCCAAACCCTGGCTGCACAGAAACATCTTCCTAAGGGGCTTTAAAACCTACTGATGCCCAGACTTTTCCCTCAGAGATCAACGGATCAACCAGGGAAGGAGGGCCTGGCACCAGCATGTTTTAAAAGTTTTCTAGTTAATTCTTAGGTACAACCAGGACGAAAAACAAAATTCTGAGCAAGCCTCTCATTTTATGGCTTAGGAAACTAGGGTTGGGAGGTTAGAGATTTGCCTATTAAACCGCCGCATCTCTCCAACTGATCCCCCAAAGAGCACCCCCTAAACCAGAGACAAATCACGACCTGCTCCCAGGGCCTGAGTCAGGGTTTCTCAGACTGTCCCACACACCCAGTCCTGGGGGACTCCACCAGCCTGCAAATCCTGGCTCGGGGGCCTGGCATGGGCTCTGGGTGGGCAGTTGTGATCAGATCCTGGAGTCTGGGTCCTGGTCAGGGGGTTGCTGCTGGTGGCAGACACACTCCTTGAGGCAGGTGAATACGGCCCCAAATCCCAGCTCCTCACTGGACTGAGCTGCCTGTGCTTTCCAGGGGCTGTGTAAATACGGCCACCTCCTCAAAAGCTGTCCTTTGCTGCCCCAAGCACCTCACGGCACCCCTATCAGGGCACAATATTACTGCACATATTATTAGAAAGCACCTGCCTGTCTCCATCACCAAATAAACCCTTCGGGGATGCTGACAGCTTTCCCCCACCTTGTCTGAGATGCCGAGGGCTTCATTAGGACTGAAAGAGGAAAAGGCCTCCTGAGTTACACCATGTCATACCAATTACACATCGTATCCGAGGCCATTCCTTGAGGGAACACGTGATTGTAAAGTCCCTTCCAAGTACAGATATTAGCAAACGCTGCCCACGTCCTAGCACCAGACAGGCACGTTAGAAAACTGGAGAAACAACCGGGAAATGCCAGGTCAGAGTCACAGCGACCCCTGTATGACAGTGAAGTCTCAGCCACCCTCCCGTAACTCGAGCCTTTGGACATCTGTGCAAAGGCTCCGAGAAGTTTCCTGGGACGGTGCATAACCCTGGCCGGCCGCTTGTTGCCACCATGCATGACACCTCCACACCAGCTGCCTTTTCCACACATAACTGCACAGACCACTGCCCCTTCCTTCGTGAGATTTTTAGAAAAACCTGGAAATTCTGCTATCTACTCCAAATCTCCCCTCACCAAGGAAAATGTTCCTGAAATCCCAGTTCAGGGTGCTCACGACCTCAGTCCCTGTGGGACCACGCCCAGGAGGGCCGATGTGCTGTAAAGAGAGAGTCCAGTGCCAAGAATCCACAGTGACAGAGGCCCCTGTGCGGCCCTCCCTAGATCCAGCCAGTGATTCTCAATGATTCCCCGCTGCCGGGTGCCCTCGGCCTAAAACGCCACCCCTGCAGGGCGGGGAGGCCATGGTCAGCGGGGCTGATCCAGACCCAGGCACTGAGCAGGCCGGTGCTACCCGAGGCTGCAGGAGTCTGCACAGCCGCCCCCAACCCCAAGTCCTCCCCGCAAGATGTGGCCGCCCCCCAACCCCATGTCCTCCCCACAGGAAGACCCACAGGCACGGACCCTGTGCAATGAGAGACTTGGTCCTGATGAACGAGCGGCCCCTCTTCACAGCCGCTCTGGTCCTCTCCAGCCCGTCCTTGGTGCCGTCCTTCGCAGCCTTCACGAGCTTCTGCATCTGCGACAGAGAGGGAGATGTGAGAACGGGACGGTGGCAGAACCCACCTGCGACTTTCATTTGCCTGTTTTAAAAGAATACTGTCAAGTAGTCTGGTTCTTGTGAGCGCATGTGCCATGTGCAGTTCTGGGCTAGGTTTTGTTTTGGTTTTGTTTGTTGTGGAAAAAAGAAAAAAACAGACTTCGAAAACACAGCCCTTCCTGGACATGGTGAAAAATGTTCCCTGCCCCATTTACAGTATTATGTGTGATCCGCCCACACAAAGAGCTACGTGGGGGTCACAGGTGAGTCACTAACGTGCACAAATGTCAAACAACTTGCCCCGAATTAAATGGCAAAACAACTAACTGCAGACGCTCACAGCTCCCGTTCAGCCTTTTAACCTCCCCGGGGCTTCCCACCGCACCCCATGTTGGGGCAAGGCCAGCTGTTGACAAGGCCACCTCACACACATGGTCACACGGACCCAGCCCCAGTCACGGGGCTGAATTCAAGGCCCAGCAAGTGCTGCAGACACGCACGGGATCCACCCGAGGGAGGGTCGGGGTGCAGCACACTGTGGATGTCAGACTTGGAGGCCACGTCCCCCGGGGCCTGGGGCTCCCTGCCTCCACTTCCTCGGACAGTGCCGTGCTGGACACTCACGGCTGCCTCAGACAGGCGTCTGAGGCGTCTCCTGCCATCTGACTTCTTACTCCTTAAAAACCGAACATCTGAGGTACTGGCCACTGGACGCCGAGTGATTCGTCTCTAGAAGATGATCTCTTATGGGACAACCGACGTCCCCTTCCCAGGGACCTCCCAAAGGGACCAGCAGTGCAGCTGAGAACCAGGCTCTCTTCACTCCGGGTCACATCACCGCGGGAGAAGCGGGGCTGCTGGACGCCGGTGAGCAGGCAGTTGCTCTAGCCCTGGCCGTGTCTGCCCGCCCTGGACTTCCAAACGCCTGAGGGCTGCCTTCGGGAAGTGTCCACCATGAACACCACGCAACACGCCTGGCCTCACACCTGCGTCGCCGGCCCAGCCCATCTCCATCACTCGCAACGCTGTCCCCCGTCGACGGCGTTAACGTCACGGCCCCCGTGGGCTCCCCCACTCCTGCATCTCCCAACCCCACATGGGACCATGTCCTGCTGCCATTTCCTTGGCCCCTGCACCCATGGCCCTGCCTCCCGCCCGATGCCGCAGACAGCCCTGCCCGCCTGCTCGTATCCATCCCGCACAGTCTGTCCACCTCCTGCTCTTTCTCAATCCCGGACCTAGGCTGTGAACCCTTGGTTTTCAGCCAGCCTGTCGGGGTCCCTGGACAGAGAATCAGAGAACTGCAAACCGACAAACTGGAGAGCCGCCACGGTCCCTAAGCCCCAGCTCCATGCAGAGCAGGTGACACCCGGGTTACGGGTCACAGCCTTGGCCAGGTCTCCTGGCTCCCAGAGCTGACACGGGGCTGCTCTCACTAAGGGAAGCGAGTGTGCTGGGCCCGACCCTGGCTGCTTCCCCGGCCTTCCTTCCCCGCTTCCCACAGTGCCCTCACCTGCTTCAGCCAGGGCACTCCCCGTGTCTGTGGAAATCTCCAAACGTAGCTCACACACCCCTCCCATGGCTCTGATGGTGCCCTCCGCTCCTCGGAAACCCCGCCACACTGCCTGCCGCCTCCAGCAGGTCCCATCAGACACCCTGCGGGAAGCCAGCCAGACGCTGGATGTGAGGGGGCAGCACGGCTCCCAGGAGGCGGCCGTAGCTTCAGATGGCCCAAGCACTACACGGCGGATGAGCCGGCTGCTCCAGAAGCCGTGTGGAGTGCACGTCCCTTTCCAGCGAGTGCCACTCAACACATGTGAATGATCACAAAATACCAGCAGGATAAAAGGTCAAATTCCAGGAAAAAGTACTTGACAGTGCCCTTTTAAAAGACATCACGCAGAACAGACTGTCACCACACTCAAGTCCAGCAGTTCTCAAGCGTTCCGGTCTCGGGGGCGCTGGACGCTCTTAAAAATTATGGAGAGCCCAAATGGCTTTCGTTTACGAGGGTTTTACGTATCAACATTTACTGCATTTGAAGTTAAAATGCTGAAAAAGTTTGGATATTTTTATAAATGTTCATTTAAAAAATAATCAACCTATTACATGTTATCTTAAATAACATCAATGAAAAATTGCTGTGTTTTCCAAAACAGAGAGTGGCATTGTTGTGCATTTCTGGAAACCCCTGTCACTTAGACAGCCGGACGGCATTGCGCCAGCTGTGAGGCCACAGCCGTGGAGCCTCCAGAATGTTCTCGGGTTCCCGGTAAGAGGGAGAGAGTGAAAGGCACCGAGCGTCTCAGAGTCCGTGTGAGCCCCAAAGCGCCGGGGGATGCCGGGAGCCCCGGACCACCCTTTGAGAACCGCTGTTGAGACGACAAGGACCAACCGAGCCACGTGGTTTTTCTTTACTGCCCGGCCTGTGAGTGGGGGCAGCGGCCGGGGGCAAGACTCTACCTTCAGTTCATGCTTCTGCCTGAGCTGCTGAATCTCCACCACGCCCACCGTGCTTGCCATCAACTCTCTCATCTTTTTCTCATAGTGCTCCTTTAAACGGGTTAGGTCATGAGAAAGCTACAGCATAAAGAGACACAGTCTTTTCACAAAAAGGCTCTTTTTGGTTCTTCGGGACAATTTTACATTGAGTGGATACTGGCAGCATCTGCAGTGGCACATCAGGCCTCTCCTGGCTGGGGGCTTCTGGGACCACACGTGAGAGTCCCCATTACTAGCCCGGTTGGTCCTTGGGAGATAAATGCACAAACAGTTGGCCGGGCGTGGTGGCTCATGCCTGTCATCCCAGCACTTTGGGAGGCGGAGGTGGGAGGATCACTTAAGCTCAGGAGTTCAAGACCAGCATGGGCAACATGGTGAAACCCTGTCTCTATTAAAATCACAAAAATTAGCCAGGCAGGGTGGTGTGCGCCTGTGGTCCTAGCTACTTAGGAGGCTGAGGTAGGAGGATCGCTTGAGCCTGGGAGGTGGAGACTGCAGTGAGCCGTGATGGTGCCACTGCACTCCAGCCTAGGCGACAGAGTAAGACCCTGTCTCAAAAAAAAAAAAAAAAAAAAAAGAGATAAATGCAGAAATGAGTTAAACATGGCATCAAAACACAGACACTACCCAGACGCCAGGCTACAGTCTTCTCCGTGCTAGATGGGAGCAAATGCACGCACACAAAACATCTGTAAAATCGTTCATTTACATTTTGGTGGAATGAACATTATCCAATATACAAAAATACACAAAATTATTTTTATGTCAGCATCCAAGCAAAAGATACTTGTATTTAAACTGTACTGAAGGTGACATATTTTGGGGATGGCAGCATGGATTTTCAACAGTCTCCAAACTGAGGTCACTTTCTCTCTGACTGGGGACTCCCTGGATCCTTGTCCGTGTGGTCACAGACACTTCAGATGCACGTGGCTGAGGCCCCACTGCTCCTCTGGGGGCATTTCTCATGTCACGGACACTTTAATAAAATTCGAGATTCTTTGAGATGACTTTTGAACAACATCTAGTTTTATTTTGGTCGTTTTTAAAATGTGACTGTTTAAACTAGAAAACTTGGTGCTGCCTGCAGCACTTCCATCCTGGTCAGGCCTAACCCAGAGGCGCCCTGTCTGCACCCCACACAGTATTCCCCAGACCAGGCCACTGTCCTGGCAACATGGAGGTGCAGGAGAGGCTGGAAATGCAGAGCCCGGCACTCCTGGGTTGTAATTCTGCACCACAAACCCACTGTGTGCTGGCTTTCCCCAGCTCCTTCTCCCAGCAGGGAGGGCTACTGAACCACTGGCACTGCCCGGGCAGTCAAGGGCTCCTCTGGGATATGGGTCTGCCCCAAGGCAAGGGCAGGGTCTCCTGAGTTATTATTAAGGAGCGACTACTAACGCCTCTGGGCTCCTCAGTGGCCTGGCCCCTCTGTCCACAGCCCACCACGAAGGCGAAACCAAACAGCATGTAACCCACGCTCCGAGGCACCCACCGAGCCTCCATCTGTGACATCAGAGTCCAGCGCTCTTCTTAAATCTCAGTTTAAATCAAGTGTCTGACTCAGCTACAGCAAGCTAAATATCATCTTAGTTATCAGCTCTGTTAAAAACTACAATTGCAGGCTGGGTGCAGTGGCTCACGCCTGTAATCCCAGCACTTTGGGAGGCTGAGGCAGGCAGATCACGAGGTCAGGAGTTCGAGACCAGCCTGGCCAACGTGGTGAAACCCTTTCACTACTAAAAATACAAAAATTAGCTGGTGATAGCAGCTGCCTGTAATCCCAGCTACTTGAGAGGCTGAGGCAGGAGAATCGCTTGAACCCGGGAGGGGACCTGAGATCACGCCATTGCACTCCAGCCTGGGTGACAGGCGAGACTCCATTTCAAAGAAAAAACCAAACAAACAAATAAACAGAAAAACTACAATTGCAGCTTCATTGGTTGTTTAAATCGCTATTGTAATAATGATGGTGACAGAAAAGACCGAATTCCTGGAAGAACTTGTGAATGAAACTGGGTGGGTGAGCTGACCGCCATGATCTGGTAGATTTTCCTTGAGTTTCATGAAGCAGGTTCACAGAATATGAGAATTGTAGGCAACCCATAATCACTTGTAAACCATAGGGATGTGGCAGCTACGTCCAGGAGTGAAATCTCCGCTTACTGGGGGCTACTAGGGGACGGGCGGGATAAAACCGGTTATCACCAAATGTCACTATGGTGGGCATCGGGTCACCATCTGTATCAGTAACATGGATACAGACGAGGCCAGCCTCAGACGAGGACTGCGTGTGGCCTGCATCTCAGCCTCACACAGAAAGTACATGGACATCACTGCAGATGAGCACAAATCTATCTTTTTACAAATAGTCAAAAAAAAACTCTTAACAACAAAAACCCTGTGGCACGGCCCGGCACCACCGAGACCTGGGATGTGTCTCAGCTGAACGGTTCCCAGGTTCCATGGCTCACAATCACCCGATTCCAGAATTCACGCCTTACAGCTCTGATGTCCCACCTCGCACCCTAATCTCAAGACTTACACACACACACAAAAATAAAAATTCCCTGTAAGAAAGAAATTCCCAGGCTGGGCGCGGCAGTTTACACCTGTAATCCCAGCACTGTGGGAGGCTGAGATGGGCAGATCACCTGAGGTCAGGGGTTCGAGACTAGCCTGGCCAACATGCGGAAACCCCATCTCTACTAAAAATACAAAAATTAGCTAGGTGTTGTGGCGGGCACCTGTAATCCCAGCTACTTGGGAGGCTGAGGCAGGAGAATGGCTTGAACCTGGGAGGCGGAGATTGTAGTGAAATGAGATCACGCCATTGTACTCCAGCCTGGGAGACAGAGTGAGACTCCATCTCAAAAAAAAAAAAAAAAAAGAAAAGAAAAGAAAAAAGAAAGAAAGGATTGTCACAGGGTAGTTTAGAAGCTTTTGTCCCTTAACATCTTCTATTTTTACCTCTTCCTGTTCATGCTGAACATGTTAAAGTTCAAAACCTCGCTTAAGGCAAAGTGCAGATGTGCTGTGTCTCAGGGAACCCTGATCCCATCTACTCAGTGTTCTGCAAACGGTGCTACGTGCAAAGCACATAATACATTAAAACACAAGCAATTCAGAGAATAACTACTTTCTTATTCCAGGTGGTGAGCTCATTTAAGACCTTTTAAGTGGTTTACAGAAGTTTAATTTCTCAATCCTTCCATGATGATACTTAACTATATGAAACAAGAGACGTCTTCTCCTTTGCCAATATCTTATGCTTTCCCCAAACTACTTACCAGCATCTTAACAAATCACTAAGAAGTACTAGGTGGCACACAATCGTATATTCACAGCCCCCTGCCCGTGTCAACACGAGAGCACTGTCCCTCACACGTGCCCGGAACACATACTTGCTTTTTGTGGTTACTGCGCAGGAAGGACCTGGGAATCCCATTCTTGCACTCCGAGTCACTCTGCTCTTCGTAACTTTCAAATTCACTCGAACTCCATCCGTATTCCAAAGAGCTGTTTCCGCCTTCATCCCCATTCTCAACATCATCATAAATCATTTCATCTGAGTGCATAAATTCCAAAAGGAAATTAAAACTTTAGAATTCCACGTGGGCTGTTTTGTGCCTGTTTGTGGTTTTACCGAGTCATCTAGAGCTGGGGGTGGAGGCAAATCTGAATCATGCTGAGGACCCTGCAGAGCCCCGGGCGGGCTCCGTGGAAGCTACTGTACAGAGCCTCCACCACCCAGGCAGCGCCGGGGAAAAGCGCTTCAGGCGTTTCTCACAAGTGCCCCTGCCCCATCTGTACCCTGAGGACCACCTGGCTACGGGCATCCACCACAGTCATGTCAGATAACTTGTCAGCCTTAGAGAACTTCCCACGAAGAAAAATCTCCCTTTATATAAACTTACGGGATGTTTTGAAAATTAGAGAGAGAATTGGTGGACAGATGATAGGCAGGTAGATGGATGGTGGATTATAGAACTAGGGATAGGTGGATGATACAGATATTCAAGTACCAGCACTAGCAAGAAAATACACACAGGTTTTTAAATTTTCAATGCTGTGATGCTAACAAGACTTTTAGAGAATGAAAATGACATTCTTCAAAATACCAGAATATTAGAGTCTCTCTAAATCTTTTATCAGTCACACAAGCATAAATGTTTCTTTATTTTACCTGGTTTCTTAGACATAAATAACCTCTTAAGAATAATCTCCATGCCTTAATAATATTAAATTTATTCTGTATGCACCCACAATCATTCACTATAACAAAACTTGGCCTTAAAGATCCTTAGTAATTAAGCACTGAGGAATATATACATCTTAGCACATAAGTAACATTCAAAACCAACACTTGCTTTCATTGGAAATGCAAAATTAGACATGAACTTGTCACTTATAATCCCTAGATATTTGAAATTACCCTATCCTTGTAATATTTCTCCACTGACTACAAAACGGGTCCTCCAAATGTCTGACTAAAAGTTCTGGCAAAGCCATAAAATGTGTGAAATGAGCTCACTTTGCAGAAGCTGCAGTGTGTTCTGTGTGCCACAGGCAATGATCACCACCCAGGCACCCGGCAGCCTCAGCAACTCAGCTCAGCAGATGAACAGGTCAAGTCTTTACACAACTGCCTGAAATTTGGGGCCAAGTGTCATCCTGAGAGCTCACTCACGTGCCCAAGAGCCAAGAGTCACCCTGAGAGCACACCCATGTGCCCAAAAGTGGAGGGGCTGCAGCCTCTACCACGGACTAGGGGACTCAGAAAGGCACCCCTACACGCCCCGGTGTGTGTCTGCACTCACCCTCCAGCCTGCCTTAGAACCTCCACCCCCTACACGCCCCAGTGTGTGTCTGGACGGACCCTCCAGCCTGTCTTAGAACCTCCACCCCCTACACGCCCCGGTGTGTGTCTGCACTCTCCCTCAACCCTGTGATAGAACCTCCACCCCCTACACGCCCTGGTGTGTGTCTGCACTCTCCCTCCAGCCTGTCTTAGAACCTCCACCCCCTACACGCCCCGGTGTGTGTCTGCACTCTCCCTCAACCCTGTGATAGAACCTCCACCCCCTACACGCCCCGGTGTGTGTCTGCACTCTCCCTCAACCCTGTGATAGAACCTCCACCCGCTACACGCCCCGGTGTGTGTCTGCACTCTCCCTCCAGCCTGTCTTAGAACCTCCACCCCCTACACACGCCGGTGTGTGTCTGGATGGTCCCTCCAGCCTGTCTTAGAACCTCCACCCCCTACACACGCCGGTGTGTGTCTGGATGGTCCCTCCAGCCTGTCTTAGAACCTCCACCCCCTACACACCCCGGTGTGTGTCTGGATGGTCCCTCCAGCCTGTCTTAGAACCTCCACCCCCTACACACCCCGGTGTGTGTCTGGACGGACCCTCCAGCCTGTCTTAGAACCTCCACTCCCTACACACCCCGGTGTGTGTCTGCACTCTCCCTCCAGCCTGTCTTAGAACCTCCACCCCCTACACACCCCGGTGTGTGTCTACACTCTCCCTCCAGAGGTTCTAAGGAACCTCCATCCCCCATTTCCTTGCATCCATCTCTGGACTTCCAACTTTTCTGGTCTACATAAAACAAGTCCACAGAGGCATGGTTTTTAGACATGTTATCTTTTTCACCTCAATTAGATTTTTGGCCCTTTGAGAGCTGGAGCTGCATTTTCTGTATTCAGCACAGCAGTTGGCAAGAGTCTAATCAATCAATCTAGTTCTCTCAGTGCCTTGTTAGGGCTCCGGGGACCTGGCCACAGGATCAGGCAAGTTCAGACGCCGTTACCTTAGCTCTATTACAACTCAGGCTATTCAGAGGCATGAAAAATGGGTGGTTTTCAACGTTTTAGAAACGCAATTGCTGTTCTGGCCCCCAGCATACTTGGAACTTCCAAGGACTTTGAAGGGTCTTGCTAACCATCAATTCAGTGAATTACTTATGTCCTCTTGAATGCCTGGGCTCGCAGATTTGTGGTTCTAAAACTGGACGTTAAATCCAGTCACCCTGACGTGTGTTTTCTGACCGAGCCAGTGACTAGGGCAGTGCCATCGACTTATTTTCCGTGATGACAATCTTGTCGGCCCTTAGCCCGGCGTTTTTAAAAAGTGGCCCTACGGAGGTGTTGGCTGCACAGTGAGCGTACCTAATGCCACTCAACTGTACACACGGAACTAGCTGAAACGAATATTTACGTATACCCTGACACAATTAAAAAAAAAAAAACAGAAGAAAAGTGGCCCTGTGTGGCCTTCATAACATCTCCCACTTGCTCCTTGTGTTTTGAGAGCCCCGAACTCTAAACGAGTGAGGAAATGCGGGTGCACTACCCCACAGGCTCCTCTCAACGCAACGAGGAAATGTGGGTGCACTACCCCGCGGGCGCCTCTCAACGCAAGGAGGAAATTCGAGTGCACCACCCCACGGGCGCCTATCAATGCCAGGAGGAAATTCGAGTGCACTACCTCACGGGCTCCTCTCAAGGCAATGAGGAAATGCGGGTGCACCACCCCGTGGGCACCTCTCAACACAAGGAGGAAATTCGAGTGCACCACCCCACGGGCGCCTATCAACGCCAGGAGGAAATTCGAGTGCACCACCCCATGGGCTCATCTCAACGAAAGAGGAAATGCGGGTGCACCACCCCGCGGGCGCCTCTTAACGCAACTTGATGCCAGCACACTGTCACTTTCTCCTCTTGCTTTTTGCTCACCATGGCTTCTGAGTTCTTATAAATATACACACATATAGTTTCTTCATTTTTCTGCTGCTGTGCCGTGAGTGGTTTACTGGGTACTTCTGCACGGTGCCCTCCGGCAGCCACCAGGCTTTCCAGTCTCCCGCTCCTCAGGACAGCTCTGCACAGAACATCCCACGGGACCCTCCTGCGGCGGCATGAGCTTCTCTCGGAAACTGGCTCCCTGCCCCACCACCGCTATGGATGGCCTGTTAACTCCTGCTTGTGCTGTCCTTACAAAGGGGACACACTGGACCTCGCCACACGGCAGACGGCCGACGGCTGGACTTCCACACTGTGCTGGGTTCTGAGTCACCAGACCACGCCTTCTGCGAGGAACGCCCAATACAGCCGGACAAATTACCCCAAAATGCATTTCAAACTTGTTTTTACAGCAACTAGCCTTTGGTCCTCACTTTATTTGTGGCATCTATTTAAGTAGCTTCCTATGAGCACACTTACCTGCAAGCACCTAGCAGTTTTCCTGATCGACAGGATGAAACCACTCTGTCTCCATGACAGCAAGCACACCTCCATCTAGTACTGGGTATGGAACTGCCCAAAACGTATTTGGGGAATGAATAAATTAATAAATGCCTTGGGGTCCTCCCCATTACATTTGCGGTAGATTTTACGAACACGTCCTTAATTCAGTGAAGTGAGTTTCCTTCTATCAGGAGTTTTTAATGTTGGATGGCCATTGAATCTCCGCAAGTGCTTTTTAAACACATGCTGAGAGGAGCATACAGGTTTATGTCCATTAATCTGGGGAAATCGTGTTACAAGAACTTCCCAAAGGATCCTGAGCTGCTGCCATGAATGTAAGAGGTCAAGATGGGCTCTTGCTTATTTGTCAGGGTCACGCTGGATTCAATTTCCTGACATTTCAGGAAGGAAATGTAGCATCAACCCTTGTGGGTGAGGGGCGTTTACAAGCTTATCCTAACATTATAAACTAATTTACGCCGCATCCTTGCTTCTGCTATTCACTGGAACCGTGCATGTGACAGAGGGGTTTGTCTGCTCCCTGAAGGCTCAGTAAACCCCAGCATAAAAACATCTGAGCCTGGTGGGCTGCTCTGCACAGCAGTTAAGCAAATCATTCAATATCTTGGATCTTATAGGTTTAGTCATGGTTTTTATTTTGGGTATATTTGATTCTTCAAGGCAATTTTTAATTTAATCTAAATTGATAAAAAGTTATTTATAGCATCCTCTTATGGTTTTTACAAATTTCTACTGCAGTTACATCCTCTTGATCAACTTCTTCCTTCCTTCCTTCCGTCCTTCCTTCTTCCATCCCTCTCCTCGCTTTCTCTCTTTCATCCTAATATAACCAGAGGCTTGTCTATTTTTGTATTATTTTTAAAGAACCAACCTTTGGCTTTGTTAATACTTTATGTTGCTTCCTGGTTTTTTATTTCATCATTTTTGCCTTGCCCATTATTTTTTCCTGTCACTTCCCTCAGCTCTGCTGCTCTTTCACGTAGCTGGCTGGATGCTCAGTTCACTGTTCTCTGTTTTGTTTTTTTTTTTCTTTTTTTTTTTTTTTGAGACAGGGTCTCACTCTGTTGCCCAGGCTGGAGTGTAGTGGCGCAATCTTGGCTCACTGCACCTCCCGGGTTCAAGCAATTCTCTGCCTCAGCCTCCCGAGTAGCTGGGACTATAGGCGCCCGCCACCATGCCCGGCTAATTTTTGCACTTTTAGTAGAGATGGGGTTTCACCGTCTTGGCCAGGTTGGTCTTGAACTCCTGACCTCATGATCCACCCACCTCAGCCTCCCAAAGTGCTGGGATTACAGGTGTGAGCCACTGTGCCCAGCCTGTTTTATGAACACATGCCATTATGTCTATAATTCCTTAGACTTTGAAATCTATACCATATAGTTTATGTAATGTTTTTATTATCATTCAAGTCAATATATTTTCTAGTTTCTATTTTGTGTTTATCTTTGACCATGAGTTACAGAGTAATATGTTATTTTTAATTTCTAAATGTTTGTGTTGAATTTTTTTACTGATTTTACTCAACTGTTATCAGGAAATAAGGTCTGAACACCCATTCTTTGGTATTTGTTAATATTTGTTTTGAGGCATACTATATAATTTTTTTAAAATTCCATGTGTTTAAAAAAATACATATTCTGGAACTACTTGCTTCAAGGATCTGTATATGACCTTCAAATCAATCATACTATGTTGCTGTTCTAGTCTTTCATGGTTTACTGATTTTTTTTTTTTTTTTTTTGAGACAGTTTTCACTTGTTTCCCAGGCTGGGGTGCAATGGCACAATCTTGGCTCACTGCAGCCTCTGCCTCCCGGGTTCAAACAATTCTCCTGCCTCAGCCTCCCAAGTAGCTGGGATTACAGGCGCCCGCCACAACGCCCGGCTAATTTTTGTATTTTTAGTAGAGACGGGGTTTCACCATGTTGGCCAAGCTCGTCTTGAACTCCCGACCTCAAGTGATCCACCCACCTTGGCCTCCCAAAGTGTTGGGATGACAGGCGTGAGCGACTGTGTCTGGCCGGTTTACTGATTTTATGTCCAGGATCTGTCAATAGCAGAGAGAGTTTTCTTAAAATCTCTCACCCCAATAGTGTATTTACGTATTTCTGATTAAGCCTTGTTATAGTTTGCTTACATATCTTAAGGCTATGCTGTTAGGTGCATATGAGTTTAGAACTGTTACATATCCTCCTCATGAATTATTCCTTGCTTTATGGCTTAACGTTTAGTGTATTATTATAGTGATACTGGCAATACTTTGGTTAGAATTTGCATTCTATTTCTTTCTCCATCCATTTACTTACAAATCTTCTGTACCCTTATGTATCTCTCATAAGCATTTATGGCTAGCTTTGCTATTTTATCCAATCTGAGGATTTCTTTTACTGGCAATAGGATCCACTTTGCTATGCATACCAATATGTTTGTACTTATTTTGCAGTCTTTTCTCATATGATTTGCAAAGCTTTCTTCTTTTATATTTTCTTGCTTTTACCAGACTGGGTTTTGCTCTACTGGTTTCAAAGTTAAACAATCTATTCCTATTTTCTTAGCAGTTACCCATAAAATGCAAACTTGACCAATCATAGCAAAAAAAAAAAAAAAAAAAAAAAAAATCAGTAAAAAATGCTGACTTCAGAACACATGGCATGAACTGTCACCTGTCCTTCAGTCGGCACTGGCTGGGGTTCTGGCTCCATCTTAAACTCAATCAGCGCTGTCAGGGCTGTCTTGAGTGGCGCTGGTATGGTGGACTTTCCACATGCCCAACACCTCCTGGGCTCCCCACTCCCTCCTGCCTCCCGTCACCTCCTTCGCGGTTCAGTGTGCTCTTCCCTGCAGCGAGCGCATCATTAACTATTTCCGCAGATTCCACAGGCAGCAGGTCCCCCGGCTCTGCCTCACGCGGCCCATCTCCCTTTTGAAAGGACAGTACTTTGCTGGATGTGGCCGCTCAGGCTAAAAGGGCCACTTCCTTCTTCGCACTGAGAACCCACCCCCAGCCTGTGAGTAAGTCAAATGGCTCTTCCTTCGTAGGGAGCCATGTTTTCTCTCTAGTAGCTCTGAGGAGATTCACCCTGGGCTTGGTGCTCTGCGGTCTCCATTGTACTGGCCTAGCTATGGATCAACGTGTCATTCATCTTGCTTTGAATCTGTATTTCTAAAATCTGAGAATTTATGTTTTTCTTCAATTGTACAGAATTCTTAGTTATTTCTTTGAATATTATCTTGGCCTGATTCTATTTTCTCATTGATGTCATTTATTTGACATACGTTGTACGTTGCTGCTTCTCAGCCTCAGTGTTTCCTACCTCTTGCCGACATTTTGCGTACCTTTAACTCCTCTGCTTGCTTGGAATAAGTAAGATTAAACTGCCCTATTTCAAGTGTTATAAGCAGACACACAAATGTGCACAAACACCAACATTCCACCACACATCAATAAGCCATTCCGGAAGCAACATATAAAACATGAATACAGAAAACGTCTGGGCTGTCCACTAAACAGTCAACTTTTGCATCCAGAGGGAAAGGCTGCTGAGTGGAATCTCCTCAAATCAATTCCAGACAAAATCAAACCTGGTTCAGAGTCTGAGTTTTCCCTTGGAACGTCATCGTAAATTGCTTCTTCTGGATCTAGAATAAACAGGGAGAAACACTTTAAACAGTGACCAACATAAAACTCGTGCAATTTAAAATTCTACAGGCCACAGTCGCTGACGATGTCATGATTATTCAAAAAGTTGGCTTATAAGGGTAGTGTTTTTGTTAATTTATTTTTTACTTATTTGTTCTTTGTCCTAACCAGTGGACAGCAAGGACTGTAAGGTAGCTAACAGCACCTTACCAAAGCATAAGCATTATTTTTAGGGCAGAATAATTTGTTGGGAATGAAGGATGTCTGTTTAAACGGACCAGCTGTAAAATGTCACTAGGAAGGAGATTTATGGTTTCCAGGCCAATCTTATTCTATGATTGTGTGTTCAATTACACATTTCTATATGGCTCTCTTACAAGCATTTCGAGCTTATGAAGTCAATGTTCTGATGCACAAAAAAATACAACAGTGGTGCATGGAATTCCAGACACAAGAAAAGAGCCCCTCAGTGCTGGATAAACCGGAAAACCATCCAAACAAACCAATGACACCACGATTTTGTGCCACTGAAGGTAAAAAGTAGTAGCAAGTATCAAAATGCTAAACATATAGGACAGTGTTTCTCCCGCTGTATCATATGCAACACTGGGGTTCTGTGAAAGTGAAACCGTTTCATAAAAAAGAAGGGAAGTTCTGGAAGCAAAACCACGCTGTGCGAGACGACCACAAACGACACCGGCAATGAGCCTGAGGTTTACTCAAGTATCTGTAAGAGTTACACGCTTCACATGAAAAGCCGTTTCATAAAAAGACCTTGAAATCGAGGTTCCACTCATTGACTACCGGTGCTCTCCCTGCAAGAGAACGTCCAAACTACGACGTATGACTGTGTCAAAAACAACAGAAAACGCTTCCTAAGCCACATAAGAAAGAAATGAGAACAAACCCAAACTCTCCCCTGACATCCAGCCACCGCTCCTGTCCGTTAGCGGGAAATAAACATTCAGGAAAATTCCTTATCTGCTGCTGTTGTCAAGCTCCAGTATTACAGATGCTCTTTCTTTTAATAGCATTTACTATCTGCAGCCACAGTAAAGATTTCTACTCCTCTTAGATAATGTTCAGGGACTGCTAGTTTAGAGATCATATTTCCAAATATAGTTATTCTAATTCACTGTCATCTGGACAATAAAAATGAGTAATGAGAAAAAAATCAGACAAATTTTACTTCGGAAATAAAACTGTTAGCAAACAGCCAAGACAATAATTTAATCCTGTAATGATCCTACTTTAACAGCGACCTAGTGGAATCATCTAATTACACTAAGATCTTTGTTTTAACAAAGTCATAATTTAAACCAGAATGAAAACTTCCAGGAGACAGTTTAATAATCAGGACATAACTAAGATGGTTCTACCTTGTACGTTGATCATATAAAACAGTTACATAGAAATTAGTGAGCCAGTGGATAATGAGAGGCATAATCAGGAAAGTAATCTTTACTTTTCCTTTAAAAATTAAAAAAACAAGTAAATCTAGCTAAAAATCTTTCAGCCTTTGAAACCGCAGGTAGGACTGCAGATCTGGCCACTTGGAGGTAGGCTGGCTCAGCCAACTTAAAGGGAGAAAGAATGCCTTTGGGTTTGCTCTTAATCGTGTGGAAGCTCGAGTCGTATGTTGGAAGTGCACTTGCTTTAATCCACACACAGACGGTACATAATCCTACAGGTTTAAACGTACAAAAAAATAGAGTTTGGAATTCTTTGCTCTACTGTTTGCACTGCAGATTGCTATCATTTCAAGGGTGAGATTATAAATAAAATGATGCACTTCTGGATGTTTCCTGTTTTTTGAAATCTGAACATGAATCATTCACATGACCAAAAATTGTGTTTTTCTCAAAATACATATCTAGTCTGTCCTTTAAGTAATAGTTCTCTTAAATAAGCTATGATATTAATCAGATCATTACCAGTTAGCTTTTCAAGCACATTTGCTTCAGGCTATTGTTTTGGAAAAATACGCTACAGAACTTTTTTTAAGTTACAAATAAATGAGAATCTGTTGTTTGGAATCTGCTGTTTCTGCCAAAGGTAAATTAACAGAAGATTTACTCGGGAATCCCCATTTAAATTTATATGATTTGATAAAACACCAAGTTATGTAAAATAAAGTGTGTATGGAAAAAAAAAGGGAGGCCCCCTCGCCCCCTCTTCAAAGCAGGTGCCAGACACCGCATCTCCCTGGGAACCACTGCCCAGCGCAGGGTAAGCGTCTGGGTGGTGGCCGACCGCAGCTGCAGGTCAGAGTTTCGGTTCCCCACATACCTCACTGTTACCACAATAACAAAGCCTGTGCTAGAAAGAAACGAACAGGAAGAGCGAGGGTGTGGACGTGGAGAGCTGGGGTGGCCTCGCGGGAAGTGACAGCTTCAGGGAACCCCGGGAACCTTCTGCATAGTCAGCCCGTGTTACTATTTTCAGTAAATAAATATCTTGTTAGTGTTTGAGATCTGATGGGACCTGAGACTCAGGGACCCGGCCCCGCCGCAGTGGCGTCTGTGGAGCGTGGTGAGGATTCTGGCTGTGGGCGGTTGGGGACTTACTCTCCATCCAGGCTGTGTTGGCCGGGTCTGCGGCCCAGCGAGCCAGGGCGCTGTCCTCTCGACTGACTTGATCTTCACTTAAAGAAAACAAACCATAAAGTCAGAATATTCAGGCACAGCCCAGTCACATGGCTGCCAACTGTCCTGCAGAGTGTGTGCGTGTGTGTGTGTGTGTGTATACATATATATACACACACACACACATATACACACACACACACATATATATACACACACACACATACACACACACACATATATACACACACACACATATACACACACACACATATATATACACACACACACATATACACACACACACACACACATATATATATACACACACACATATATACACACACACATATATATATACACACACACATATATACACACACACACACATATATACACACACACGTATATATACACACACACATATATACACACACACATATATACACACACACACATATACACACACACACATACACACACACACATATATATACACACACACACACATATACACACACACACACATATACACACACACATATATATACACACACACACACACATATATATAAAACTATTACTATACAGGGAATCACATATTTTCCAAGCTAATATTTAATATTATAGGACATCCCAAGTTCAAGTTTTCACCCATAACTCTGTAAATAAGTATTCCACATGTCCCACCTACGCACGGCACAGAACACGGGGCGAGGGCAATACAGCAGCAATACGGTCCTTGCCCTACAAGGCCTGAACTGTCTTCTGGTTTTTTAGCCACCCCTTTGAGGGCCTTAGGCCCTTCTCATGACGTGGGTGGTAGAGATGCCAGTGGGCAACGCAACGGGCCGTCTCCATGTCCAGGAGCAGGTCGGTGGGAGAAAGAGATGCAAGGCCACTCAGCATAAACTGTGGTGCTCTGCCCACAGCAGGTGGTCACATGGGCCACCAGAGTCCTGCACACACAGGGACTGGGATGTCACCCTTGGCAATGGGAAGCTGCGGGAATGCTCTGCTCGGAAGGATGGTGAGGTCAGACTCGCCGCACACACCGAGCGTCGCCCCAGGAGAGGCACCACTGCTGACGACGAAATGTAGCAGGGATCAGGCCTCTGGACACTGCGTCCCACGGGGAGTGGTGCAAGGACGAGCCCAGTGGCAGCGCGGAGACACTGCTGGGAAGGCAGAGACTGGAAGCAGGGTGAGCACCCAGAGGGGTGTCCTAGGGTGATGGCCCCATGGGTGCTGGGGGTCCTGACCCTACATTTCCAGGGGACACTCGCCTGGGAGGGACCTGAGGCAGGAGGTGGGGCTGGGACAGTCCCTGCCACACAGAGCTGAGGATGGCAGGCAGGGATGCACACCAGGATCCCCGCGTCCAGACCCTCAGGAGAAAGGCGGGAATTCCGCAGGTGCGGGGAGACGGAGGCAGGTACCTGTTTGGAGGCTCCTCGGAACTCAGAGAATTGGGCTGGCGATCTTCCATGACTTCCGGTGTTTCTGCTGGGAGAGAAAATAAGTGATGCTGCTTTACACGCGACAGAAATGCTTACGAAGTTGGTGTTTTTACCCTTGAAAATGATTTCACGCTTTCCCTTCTTATCAATGGGAGGCTTATCTTAGCATAACGATGATTAACTAATAAATTTAAAATATTTTAGCTCTTAGATAAACTGCACTGGCACCCAGATGCATCAGGCTAGAGCTAGGAAGAATCAGGATGTTCTCTCCCATTCTGCACATCCACGAAAGTGACGGCTGTGACCAGCACCCAGATGCATCAGGCTAGAGCTAGGAAGAAACGGGATGTTCTCTCCCATTCTGCACATCCACGGGAGTGACGGCTGTGACCAGCACCCAGATGCATCAGGCTAGAGCTAGGAAGAAACGGGATGTTCTCTCCCATTCCACATGTCCACAGGAGCCATGATTGTGACTGGCCTGAAGGGGCATCCACCTGGCACACTCAAAAGATGTTCAAGAGAGGAGTAGTTACGCTTGTGACATGTGACACCAACTTTCACTCACACACACTCACATCCCTCCACGCACAAATACACGCACGGTGAGACCCAACTGGCGATTCCTTCCTGCCCATCTGTGGCTCTCCAGGGTGAACGGCGAGCCGTGAGCAATGCCACAGTGCAGGCTTCCCAAACATTCCACGCAGGTGGGGTACGAACTTAGACGATCAATGAACAGCCTGAGACACCAGTGCAGGAGCAGCCCCTCCCACCTCGGAGGGCTCTTGGGCAGGAGCCAGCCAGAGTCTGTGATGGCTGTACCGCGTGCGGGCTGCGTGGTCCCCTGAGGAATCTGCCACCGCCCAGCCGCGTGGCACCAAGAATGACGTGGGGAAGGAGAGCCAGCAGCACTCGGCGGCTGCTGTTTATCCCCACGCTAGCGGCTGTCCATGAAACACCTTCTAAAGGGAATTTGTCTTTCGGGTGAGTAACAGTTCTCAACCGTTTTCAAACAGCAGCAGTTGGCTCAAAGTCCGAGAGAGCTAAGCTCAATGTAACCTGCTTGGAGATCTCGTCCATGAAAACAGGCCCCTGGTCACGCCAGGTGCCGCCACAGCTGGACACTGAATAGCAACAGACATGGGATGCCGGGAGGGCTGGGGGCGTGGATCTGCGGGCAGCACTGCGAATCCCACAGGCATCTGCTGGTTCAGTGTTCCGGGTCACCTTCCTGAGGGGCAGGTGCCAGGGCAGAGGCAGGATCTGAAATCCAATCTGCCCAGTCCCAAAACTGCCCTTCCCGTGCTACTACACTGCCTCAAAGAAACACCCAAAGAGCCACAAAGCTTTCACTAGTGTTCTGCAGAGGGACAAAGGCAGGACGTGCTGCCCGGCAGCAATCTCACTGTACAGCAAGAACTGTCTCCCCCACGGGGCGTCCAGAGCTCAGACTCCCATCCCCAGGGCACACACATTAGCCTTCTCAGGGATCCACCCCTGGAAACTCTTCTGTCCTCCGCCTTCCAGGAAATTAAGTTGCAAACTGAGTCTGTCAAGGTCAGAAGGAGGCAGACATGCACACCAGGGAGTCACCTGAACAGCTCCAAGCAGCAGCGCACCCAGAGGCTTCTGGCCACAAGAGGCCCACGCGTAAACAAGAGCAGGACCTGCCTGCGGATGTCTTCAGAGCTGGTGTCGGTCAGCAGGAAAAATAACGGAACCTGGCCATCCCAGTTTGGCCAGCTGGGAGCTCCAGGCAGGGCTCTGCAACCTCCCACCGCGAACCTGGGGAGCCTGGCTGGGCTGTACGTCCCAGGGAAGCCTGCAGAGCCAGGTGGCCGCCCCACCCCAGGGAGGCTCTGGACCAAGGAACTGAAAAGCCAGCAGTGCCCCCCAGGTGGGGGGAGGTGGGCTGGCACCAAGTCCACGCTTTTCCACCTCTCAGGAAAGAGGTCTGCGTTCACATCTCTCGTTCAATGATCAAAACGCAACCGGACAGCCACCCGCTCCTCTACTCCGGGAGTTACATAGTCTTTATTAGAACAAGGCATTGTTACTGGCTGTAGGTTGACAGAACAAATATAAGCAAATTGTTTTAAATTCATGCTAAGTTACTTAAAAAACAAATTACTTTAAATGGTGTGCAATTATTTAAAATAATATTTTAAAATAAGAAAATCACTTTAAAATAAACGTATTTTCCTTCAGCCAAGAATGCCACACTCCGCACACCCTCGTTTCCGGGGGGTTCTCACGCTCCGTGGTCACAGAGGGACAACAGCAGCGTGGATCATGCAGACCGTGGTGAGTTCCCAGGACTCCGGCCGACTTCAACAGGGAAACGCACGGGAGGCCGTCTATCCTGAAACCTCTGCGGTTCCCAAAATCCAAAATCGAGATTTTTCTTTAAGGATTTTTTTCCTCAACTGTTATTAACTGGAAAGGGAAGGTTGCTTCCACTGAAACCTTTACAGGAATAAGAATCGGGTCTCAGGCATACAGGCTGTGGGGCTTCCATTAGAGGCACATCCCACGAACCCTGGAATCCTGCAGCGCGTTCCCGGGAAAGGCAGCACAGAAACAGAGCTGGGCAAAAAAGGAAACCTTTGGCCGAGACGCCTCGACTGGGTCACTCCTGAAGACGGAGGCACGGTATGTGCTTACCCTTGCCCTGGCGCCTGGGCCTACAGCGGGGCCAGCAGGAGGCCCCAGCCCTTGGGCTGCAGTCGGAGCAGCCGTGGCCTACACGCTGTCCTTCCAGTGGAAACCTGGGGCTCTGCAGACACAGCTGGCGCCCGGCTACACATGCCAGGGCCATGTAAGGACAGCAGAGAACGGGCTCCACCAACCAAGCCCCTTCTAAAGCACACAGTGGCTCCTTCTCACTAAGTGGAGGAGAAAGCAGACTCAAAACAGAGCTGTCAGCACTGAGGACACGGAGACTGGAGGTGAGTGAGGCGCTGAAGGCACCCACAGTCCTGGCTCAGAGCATGGCCTTGCTGCGGGGAACACGGCCCTCAGCGGCCGACTCTGCGCCCTTTGTGCTGCCCCAGGTGGCTCTGACCTTGCACTGAGGACTCTGCCGAGGTCCTGCGGCATCTCCCCAGCGAGGAAAACCGTGGGTGGGAGACAGGGGGCCCCTGAGGCAATTCTTCCACCCCACTGCCCTCCATCCTCTGGAATGAAGACAGGGAGACACGCTCTGACTCCAGGAAGCCCGAGTCTCTAGACCAGCAGGCGACACGGGACATACATAACGGTAACTGTCATCTAGCACAGTGAGCCACATAGGCCAAAAGCTGCACACACTCCTGTGAGCACCTGGTGGGGGAACCAGAAATCGGGGTGAAGTTCAAGGCACCCCAGACATGAGGAGGCAACACATTCGGGACCAGACGTTGTTTCAAAATTTTCCCAACAATATGCCCTGGCCTTCCCTCAGGGGTGCTCCCGTCACTGAAGAAGAGGAACGGGGGGCTCACTTTCCAACTCCATAAACAAACATCTAATGACCTGGGCGGGGGCAGGGGGAGGTCAGGCCCCGACTCTACGGAACCACAGGCCACGTCAGGGGCGTGGAGAGGAGGAGGGGGGAAGGTCAGGCCCCGACTCTACGGAACCACAGGCCACGTCAGGGGCGTGGAGAGGAGGAGGGGGGAAGGTCAGGCCCCGACTCTACGGAACCACAGGCCACGTCAGGGGCGTGGAGAGGAGGGAACCACAGGCCACATTGCGGGTGTGGAGAGGAGGGCAGCAGTACCTTCTTCATCCAGGGACGTGGCACGGATGATGACTGGGCTAGAGTAGGCGGGCAGCAGGAGGGGCAGGTTGGAGGGCACTGCATAGCCGCAGGGCACAGGCACTGAGTACCCGCAGGGCACATGGAGACCCACACTCTCCTCCTCAGTGCTGGGCGCAGGGGTGGGCGGCTGGTCCTCCTGGAATGGCGTGATGTCGATGACAGAATATGGGTTGACTTTCATTGGGAGCACCAGCTTAGCAGGCTCTACCACTGGGGCGGTTTCTGCTCCAGCTCCATCCTCACCTCCTGGGGATGCAGAAAGGACTTGTCAGCAGACACATCACCAAGGGCATGGCAAGCGTGCCCTCTTGGAGTACAGGCGGGAAGCAGGTATGAGTTCCACCCTCCATGCCATGCCAGGACCCCCGGACGTTCCCAGGTCATTGGGTGGGCCTCGGAGGGAGCACTCGCACATGGGGAACCCAGTGTCACCTCTGTGCGCAGGTGAGACAGACACAGCCTGTTCACTACAGAAGGCTCATCCCATGAGCTAAGTCAGGGAGAAGCTGCTGGAGGCGGGCAGCCACTCCCCTCACCAACAGTCCGGTGCTACGCACAAAAACACCGTGCAAGCTGAGAGGCGGGTGCTGCGCCCAAAGAAACACTGGCCAACCGAGAGAAGAAACGCTGTGCAAACTGAGAGGCTGGCACTGCACCTGAAGAAACACCGTGCGAGCCGAGAGGCGGGTGCCACGCACGAAGAAACACTGTGCAGGGTCTCCCACCGCAGCCTGCCCTGAGCAGTCCCTCTGGTCAGCGAATGAAAGCACCCAACCCACCTCCAGACTTAGAAAGAGAAACCTCTACAGCTACTTCATCCCACATGTTCTGAATACTTCATTTAATCTAGTGACACAATGATGAGGTCATTTTTATTGGGAAATAGCAACACCTTTTCTCTGCAAAATACAAAAGTAGAGTGAAAAGGCTGAAAATTATGGAAAATAGTACAAAGAGAAGAAACTTAGCCAATCTTAAATTAAGTCATTTCAGGTATATCATGAAGAAATCATAAGTCTCTGGCCCCTAGAAATCATCCCTTCCCTACAATGTTCCAATTGGGCAGTAAGAATGGGGAGAAAATGGGCGAGCCCAATAGAGCCGATGGCTGAGCACAGGTGACCCCGACACTGGCGATCTGCGGACCCGCCTGGGAACCCGCCAAGGGACTCACCTGGGGACCCTCCTGGGGACTCACCTGGGGACTCACCTGGGAACCTGCCAGGGGACTCACCTGGGCACCCTCCTGGGAACCCGCCAGGGGACTCACCTGGGATCCTCCTGGGGACTCACCTGGGGACCCTCCTGGGGACTCACCTGGGGACTCACCTGGGGACCCTCCTGGGGACTCACCTGGGGACTCACCTGGGGACCCTCCTGGGGACTCACCAGGGGACCCACCTGGGAACCCGCCAAGGGACTCACCTGGGCACCCTCCTGGGAACCCGCCAGGGGACTCACCTGGGGACTCACCTGGGCACCCTCCTGGGGACCCGCCAGGGGACTCACCTGGGATCTTCCTGGGGACTCACCTGGGGACCCTCCTGGGAACCCTCCAGGGGACTCACCTGCAGACTCTCCTGGGGACCCTCCTGGGGACCCGCCTGGGGACTCTCCTGGGGACCCTCCTGGGGACTCACCTGGGGACCCTCCTGGGGACTCACCTGGGGACCCTCCTGGAAACTCACCTGTGGGTGCAGGGGCTTCACTGGCTCCAGTACCTCCTGTCTCAGGGGCTGAGGGGGCCTGTCTGTCCGCTTCTGGGATTTCATCTCCACTGTCAAAATCAAACTGTTCTCCCTCTTCCTCTCCATTATTATTGGTATCATGTTTCGTTTCATTTTCTAAAGAGAAAAACCAAAACCAGATCAAGGAGATGAGATAGATAGATAGATTGATCGATCGATAGACAGATAGACAGACAGATAGATCGACAGACAGATAGATAGATCTATGCTAGTCAGAGACGTTGACTAAGTTCCTCTATATAGATCGATCGGTCTAAGTTAGAGACGTTGACTAAGTTCCTCGATGCTGTACTGCACTTGTAGTTAGCCTTTTTAAGGGGCAAAATACGTATCATTAGAATTCTGAGTCACTGGTTTTCATTTTCTTTTAATAGGATCTACAATTCACAGTTAGAAAAGAAAACAAGAGGCCGGGCGTGGTAGCTCACACCTGTAATCCCAGCACTTTGGGAGGCCGAGGTGGGAGGATCACAAGGTCAGGAGTTTGATACCAGCCTGGCCTACACGGTGAAAGCCCGTCTCTACTAAAAATACACAAATTAGCTGGGCGTGGTGGCAAGCGCCTGTAATCCCAGCTTCTCAGGAGGCTGGGGCAGGAGAATCTCGTGAACCCAAGAGGAGGAGGTTGCAGTGAGCCAAGATTGCGCCACTGCACTCCAGCCTGGGTGACACAGCAAAACTTTGTCTCAAAAAAAAAAAGAAAAAAAAAAAGAAAGAAAGAAAAGAAAAGAAAACAAGAGAAAGTAAGGGGGAAAATAGCTTTTCCATTTTAAATTTATGCCCCCAGCAGATGAACATCACCCGGCTGGGCTGATGGTTCTGAAGAGAATTCAGTGTCATCCACTTTACTTTTAGAAATAACTTCTGACACGCAGTGTCTCTCCCTAGAATTCTTCTCCTTTTACTTTCATTTTACCTCTTTTATTTACAATTTTTAATTAAATATCTCTAACGGTTAGAAAATCAGTGTCAAATATGAACATCGATACATAGCTTAAAACACAAACTTCCAAAATTATTAAAGAGCATGGTTAATAACCGCTCCAAGCAGGTGCTTGATAAGAAACGTTTTGCAGGAGGTGAGTCACAGGTCTCCTTGGACTGGGGTTATGGCTGGTGGTGCAGCCTGCAGGGTGGCCGCCGTGTGCACCATCTGCAGAGACAGCGTGCTGGGACTACGCATCACCATCAGAGCAGACAGGTGCTTCTCCTTTTTCCAGAGGAGACGACACCACCCCACACACCCAAAAGCTAGAGGAACCCAGCCCCTTCCAGCCTTTCCCAAGGGCCAGGATTTCTTCCCAGCACACGTTCCTGAGGGAACCTCCTGCTGCCACGTGCTGCAGTCCATAGAAGCAGGTAGCACCTCGGGACAGGGCCTGGGTCAGCCCAAACCAAGCCCCTCCAACACAGACATTCCCCTGTGGGCCAGGGAGATGCACCCAGGCAGGGTGGCCCAGCTCAGCTACAGGCAGCTCTGGAGGGGGCTGAGGAGGAACCCACAGACACACAACCCACTTCCACTCCACTCAGTCTCCAGGCACACTCTGCCGGGCCTTGGGGGAACTCCAATGGTCTAAAAACAACCTTTAAATTTGAGGTGTTTCATTTTCCTTTGAATCTCCTAAACTAGTCATATATTCTAAGAGCGCCTTTTGAAGGAAACAGATTTTTTAGGTCACCATGAATACACAGAGGGGCCCAGGCCCGTGACAGCGTGACAGGATCCAGCTTTTGCTGCGAGGACAGTGGGGACAAGACCCCCAGCTGACTATGACACCTGGGGGGCCCCAAGAGCTTTCCAGAACTGCTTCCACCAACGCTCACAAGTTTTAAAAGGATGAGAATGACAAATACTGAAACTGAATCAAGAAAAAGGATTCAAAAATGTATTATTTTTAAAACATACGCCTGATAAGAGTGTGTGTTGCTTTCCTTCCGGATGGTGAACTCTGCTCTGCCCAGATACCAAAGCCGCACCCACTTCCTAGAGGGTCAAAGACTTTTCTAAATTCAAAGTTTTGAATTTAAGCCTAATCGAGTGAAACAATCGAGGAGGGGGGAGAGCTGGAACAGACAGGACTGCTGATTTCCAGAGTCTGAGCCTTGATTAACTATGTACTTTCAAACCAGTCCTCACTATCTCCCAAGTGACTGTAAACAATACCTATTTCTATTTCAGAAGGTTTTTTGTTTTTGTTTTTTGCCATATCATTAAGTAGTCAGTTTACTGAAATAAACTGGTGAACACCTTTCAAAGTAAAAAGTTAAACAAACAAACAAAAAAACTGTTTTCTGGAATATTTTCCAAATGCAACTGGCATTTCCATAGAATTCATGTTTGGGGAGAAAAAAAATCATATTTGCCAAATAAACATGCTGGGGAAACAATGCCGACTAAATGCCCTGATGAAAATGATGGGTGAAAATGCTTATGTATTGCCGGACACGTGGCTCACACGGGTAATCCCAGCGCTTTCAGAGGCCAAGGTGAGCTAATTGCTTGAGCCCAGGAATTTGAGACCAGCCTGCACAACACAGTAAAACCCCATCTCTTTTCTTAAAAAAAAAAAAGGTACAAAAATTACCCTGGTGTGAAGGTGTGGACCTGTGGTCCCACCTACTTGGAAGGCTGAGGTGGGAGGATCACCTGAACCCAGTAGGTGGAAGTTGCAGTGAGCTGAGATCGCACCACCGTCCTGCGGCCTGGGGGACAGAGCGACACGGTGTCCCCATCCCAACAAAAGTTTCTGTTTTGACCTAGCAGCGTAAGAGGCCACTGCCGGGCACATGTTCAGATTCATCCGGACGGTGACACAATCACATTAGATTTTTATTTTGTCAACGCTCTTTTTTCGAAATTATATTTTACTGCCGCTGAACTCTAACAATTAGATAAAATATACCTGGACATGATTCTATAAATAACGTTTTTTTAAAAAGCTTGACAATGTCTGGTACAAAACAGGCTCTTAAATATCTGCAAGGGGAGAAACACGAGCTGTTGGGACTGGAACCCACACTGTACCCCATACAGGAAGAAGGAATTATCTTTAAAGTCTTCAGGAAGGAAGGCAGTGAATAGGAGCCCGTGTCTGCAGGAAACGGCCCTGAGGAGACACCAAGGCCCCTCCACTCCTTCCCCATACGCCACCTCCTAGGCTGTGACACCAGCCCCGGGAGACCTGTGGGATTACCCGGGACAGTGCAGGTCCCGTGTGCCAGGTACAAATATCACCCTGAGAAGAACCAGATGTGTTCTCGGAGGCGGCACCTCTGCTCACCGCCCAGCACGGTGCAGTTTGAAACCTGGCAGGCGGCAGCACGCAACACGCTCGTCATGTGAGCGAATGAATGAGAGAATGACGAGCAGATGAGCAAGTTTCAAACTTTTTTTTTTTGCCAAAAGAACTCACTTTTTCCCCTAGTAAAACTTTAGGTAGAATTCCACTACACCAGGGAAATCAAGACTTTCCTCCAAACGTTTAAATCTTGGTAGTTTAGACTTGGAGAGCCTTGGAAGGGGCTTGGGGCCTGGAATTCAAGAGCTCTCTGCTGTCACCACAAGACCGGCAGACATGGCAGAGCTGCCCTCTGTCCCTTGCACACACTGGCGGGGAAGACTTTCAAGTTGTATCGACTCTCCGGAATGATGTGTGTTACAAATTCCTCCCAGAATTCATTTCCAGCAAGAAAAAACACAGCCTTCCTACAAGAACTCAAAGACGGAAGTTGTGCTCAATGTAACCACCTGAGGCTGCACCCCCGGCTGCGTTGGTGCCCACAGCTGTGCCCACGGCAGGGGCCCAGGAAGGAGGGCGAGGCCGCCCGGAGCAGGGCTGCTCCTCCCTGATACCCACCCACCTCCAAAGGGCTTCCATTGATGGTGAGGCTGCGCTGCCCTCTGAGGCGAATGTGGGGCCGGGCGTTCAAGGCAGTGTGTGCTGAGCATGTCCATCCCAGACACTCTCCGGGCCTCTGGGGGATCCTGGGCCTCACAGACCCCACCCGAGCTCCCCAGGTTCCTTCATGAAGGGCAATGCAGAATGCCTTTAAAATCCCAGCATTTGGGGTCCTACGTTTAGCTCTGACCTGAACCCTGACAGGTTCAACTGTGTCCCTAAATCCCTGTGCTGAAATCCTCACCCCCAATCCCACGGGTGAGCTCACCTGCAAACATGTAACTGCAGGTGCAGTTGGTTAACAGGAGGCTGTGCTAGAGCAGGTTGGGCTAACCCAGCGTGACGGCATCCTTGCATCCTCGTGAGAGCAGAGGCCAGGACAGGGATGAGGAGCCACCTGGCAGCACAGGTGCAGGAACTCCCGGGAGTGCCCACAGCCGGCGGGTGCCCGAAGAGGCAAGGAAGGCTGTGACCTACATTCCTGGGGAGCACAGACAGCCTGCCAGCACTTTGACCTGGGACTTCCGGCCTGCAGCCCAGGAGGCCTCCCCCTTCCCCGCAAGCTCAGCCAAGCCCTTTGCAACACAAAAGGTCCTGTGTAATCCTCAGGGCCCTGGCGGGAGCCAGGCAAGCTGGGCCTGGTCGGTTCCCACAACACTCCTGCTGCAGCCACAGAAGGAATTCCTGCTCCTCAAAAGCCCAGCTTCAGAGCTGAGCCATTCGGCTGAAGGAGAACACTGATGAGAAAAACCACAATTTGCAAACTAGAAAAAAATGCTCAAGGGCTGCTGAAAGCATCTCGGGAGATAAAACGTGTTGTAGTTTGAGATGACATGGGTGTTTCAAAAAGCTGGTGGGGAATCTGCTGTGTAGCCGTCATTCGCTGGACACACCACGGCCCACTGTCCTCCACCCACTAGTCCCTGTGGAGCCCAGGAGGTGGGCGGGAAGAGCCTGGCACCCTGGGTAGGCAGCATGGCAGGGAAGCAGGGAAGGGGGCCTGCGCAGGGCTGCAGCTGGGGAGAGGCTCTGTGCCCCTGCTGCACACACAGGACGGCAGGTTCTGAGAGTCACGCGTGAAGGCCATGACATGGAGCAGGAAACACAGAGGGCAGTGCAGCCCATGCCACCCGCCAGCACCCAGCCCAGATCTAACCACCCACCAGTGCACGGCCCAGATCTAACCACCCCTCAGAGCACGGCCCAGATCTAATCATCCACCAGCGCACAGCCCAGATCTAACCACCCCTCAGAGCACGGCCCAGATCTAATCATCCACCAGTGCTCGGCCCAGATCTAACCACCCCTCAGCGCCCAGCCCAGATCTAATCATCCACCAGCGCACGGCCCAGATCTAACCACCCCTCAGAGCACGGCCTAGATCTAATCATCCACCAGTGCTCGGCCCAGATCTATTCATCCACCAGTGCTCAGCCCAGATCTAACCACCCCTCAGAGCACAGCCCAGATCTAATCATCCACCAGTGCTCGGCCCAGATCTAAAGATCTAATCATCCACCAGTGCTCGGCCCAGATCTAACCACCCCTCAGAGCACAGCCCAGATCTAATCATCCACCAGTGCTCGGCCCAGATCTAATCATCCACCAGTGCACGGCCCAGATCTAACCACCCCTCAGAGCCTGGCCCAGATCTATCATCCACCAGTGCTCGGCCCAGATCTAATCATCCACCAGTGCTCAGCCCAGATCTAATCATCCACCAGCGCATGGCCCAGGTCTAACCACCTCTCAGAGCCCGGCCCAGATCTAACCATCCATCAGGGCCCGGCCCAGATCTAATCATCCACCAGCGCACGGCCCAGATCTAACCACCCCTCAGAGCCCGGCCCAGATCTAATCATCCACCAGTGCTCGGCCCAGATCTAACCACCCCTCAGAGCCCGGCCCAGATCTAATCATCCACCAGTGCTCGGCCCAGGTCTAACCACCCCTCAGAGCCTGGCCCAGATCTAATCATCCACCAGCGCACGGCCCAGATCTAACCACCCGCCAGTGCCCGGCCCAAATCTACACATCTAACCAGGCCTTTGGGTTTGGGGGACTACTCTTCCCCTGACCCTCTCCTCTGGCCTGCCCAGGACAGGCTACCCTCTGGCCACAGCTGCACTTTCCAGGAGAACCGCAGGCTCAGAACCTGCACTCAGGGGCCAGCCCTTGTGGGTCACCAGCAGCTTGACAGGATGGCCCTAATGCTGACCGACAGCAGCAGCCACTTGAGCCTCAGGATTCCGACTGTTTCTGTCACAGCAGGGCCACTGGGGCTGCCTCAGTGGCACTGACTTCTTACCAACCTATTTACACTTGTCAGTACGCAGGTAATTGGCTCAATTGAGGCACACATTTCTAAAACAAGTTATGAAATAGAAAACCTTAAGAAACATTATGTTTCCAATTATTATGACATAATATGACTATGCCCAATTTAGTTTATGCCTATATGCAAAAAAGGGTGAGGAAGTTACCTGACAAACCAATCTTTAAAATGCTGCTGCTGGAAACGGTGCTGCTCCCCAGTTCTCTCCAGGACGACGGAGAGGTTCTAGAGGGCCCTCAGGACAGAAACGGAGCTGCTCCCCGGTTCTCTCCAGGACGACGGAGAGGTTCTACAGGGCCCACAGGACAGCTCGAGTCACACATGGCCGTTGTACTTGGGGTGGCCAGTGTGACCAAGGGCCTCACTTGTTCCTGTTATTTAATTCTTATCAATCCTAAGTTTTGTAGACACCTGAGCCTAGTGGACCTCGCGGCCTGAGTCTCGAGCTATCAAGACAGCTAATGGCCTGTCTGAGCCTGAGAGCCGCCCCCATACCCACTGGGCCCCTCTGCTTGTGCCTGTCTTCATATGGTCCGAAGCAGAGATTCATTTCTGCGGGTTACTATGATTTTTTTTTTTGAGACAGAGTCATGCTCTGTTGCCTGCGGAGTGCGGTGTTGTGATCACAGCTCACTGCAGCCTTGACCTCCTGGGCTCAAGCAATCCTCCCACCTCAGCCTCCTGAGCAGCTGGGACTACAGGCATGAGCCACCACACCCAGCTAAAGTTTTATATTTTTAGTAGAGACGAGGTAGCACTGTGTTGCCCAGGCTGGTCTCAAACTCCTGAACTCAAGGGATCCTCCTGCCTCGGCTCCCAAAGTGCTGGGATTACAGGAATGAGCCAACGTGCCCAATCCAGTTTGGTTACTTTTAAGAGATACAACTTTTTAGAGAAGTTTTAGGTTCCCGGGAAAATTGAGAGGAAGGTCCAGAGAGTTCTCATATACTCCCTGCCCCCACAGAGAGCCTCCCCCAGCACTATCCCCCATCCCCCGCCAGAGTGGAACACTTGTTACAACTGAGGACCCAGCACTGAGGTACTGTCCCTAACTAAAGCCCACGGTGTGCGTGACGGCTCGCTCTGGGTGCTGTGCCTTCTATGGGTTTGGATAAGCGTGTAAAGACATCCACGTACCATTATCAAGGAATTTCGTGGCCCTAAAACTCGCCTGTTATCCACCTATCATCCTTCCCTCCCGCAAACCCCTGGCAACCACTGATCTTGTTACTGTCTCTACAGTTCTGTTTTCTAGAATGTCATGTGGTTGGAATCGCACTGTGTGCACGCAGCCTTTTCAGGTTGGCTTCTCTCGCTCAGTAAGATGCATCTAAGGCTCCTCCATGTCTTCTCACGGCTTGGCAGCTCATTTCTTCCGTGCACTGACTGTTCCATTGTCTGAGTGCGCCCGGTTTACCTATCCATTCGCCTCCTAAAGGACATCACGGCTGCTTCTGGGTTCTGGTGATTACGAATAAAGCTGCTGTGGACACCTATGTGTGCAGGTATTGAGTGGACATTAAGTTTTCAACTCATCTGGATAAATATGCCGGGGCATGGCCGCGGACCACATGGGAAGAGTTGCTCAGCTTTGAAGAAGCCACCAAACTGCCTTCCCACAGGGCCGCCCCACGCCCTCCTCAGCATCTCTGGTCTGTGCCCACGCAGCCACCCCACGCCCTCCTCAGCATTTCCCGTCTGTGTCCACGCGGCCGCCCCACGGCCTCCTCAGCATTTCCCGTCCGTGTCCACGCAGCCGCCCCACGGCCTCCTCAGCATTTCCCATCTGTGTCCACGCGGCCGTCCCACGGTCTCCTCAGCATTTCCCGTCTGTGCCCACGCAACCGCCCCACAGTCTCCTCAGCATTTCCCGTCTGTGTCCACATAACTGCCCCACAGTCTCCTCAGCATTTCCCGTCTGTGTCCACGCAGCCACCCAACGGCCTTCTCAGCATTTCCCGTCTGTGCCCACATAACCGCCCCACAGTCTCCTCAGCATTTCCCGTCTGTGCCCACATAACCGCCCCACAGTCTCCTCAGCATTTCCCGTCCGTGTCCACGCAACCGCCCCACGGCCTCCTCAGCATTTCCCGTCCGTGCCCACGCAACCGCCCCACGGCCTCCTCAGCATTTCCCGTCCGTGCCCACGCAACCGCCCCACGTCCTCCTCAGCATTTCCCGTCCGTGCCCACGCGGCCGCCCCACGTCCTCCTCAGCATTTCCCGTCTGTGCCCGCGCGGCCGCCCCACGGCCTCCTCAGCATTTCCCGTCTGTGCCCACGCAACCGCCCCACGGCCTCCTCAGCATTTCCCGTCTGTGCCCACGCAACCGCCCCACGGCCTCCTCAGCATTTCCCATCTGTGCCCACGCGGCTGCCCCACGCCCTCCTCAGCATTTCCCGTCTGTGTCCACGCGGCCGCCCCACGCACTCCTCAGCATTTCCCGTCTGTGTCCACGCGGCTGCCCCACGGCCTCCTCAGCATTTCCCGTCTGTGTCCACCCAACCGCCCCACGGCCTCCTCAGCATTTCCCGTCTGTGTCCACGTGGCTGCCCCACACTCTCCTCAGCATCTCTGGTCTGTGCCCACGCAGCCACCCAACGGCCTCCTCAGCATTTCCCGTCTGTGTCCACGCAGCCACCCAACGGCCTCCTCAGCATTTCCCGTCTGTGCCCACGCAACCGCCCCACGGCCTCCTCAGCATTTCCCATCTGTGTCCACGCGGCCGCCCCACGGTCTCCTCAGCATTTCCCGTCTGTGTCCACGCAGCTGCCCTACAGTCTCCTCAGCATTTCCCGTCTGTGCCCACATAACCGCCCCACAGTCTCCTCAGCATTTCCCGTCCGTGTCCACGCAACCGCCCCACGGCCTCCTCAGCATTTCCCGTCCGTGCCCACGCAACCGCCCCACGGCCTCCTCAGCATTTCCCGTCCGTGCCCACGCAACCGCCCCACGTCCTCCTCAGCATTTCCCGTCCGTGCCCACGCGGCCGCCCCACGTCCTCCTCAGCATTTCCCGTCTGTGCCCGCGCGGCCGCCCCACGGCCTCCTCAGCATTTCCCGTCTGTGCCCACGCAACCGCCCCACGGCCTCCTCAGCATTTCCCGTCTGTGCCCACGCAACCGCCCCACGGCCTCCTCAGCATTTCCCATCTGTGCCCACGCGGCTGCCCCACGCCCTCCTCAGCATTTCCCGTCTGTGTCCACGCGGCCGCCCCACGCACTCCTCAGCATTTCCCGTCTGTGTCCACGCGGCCGCCCCACGCACTCCTCAGCATTTCCCGTCTGTGTCCACGCGGCTGCCCCACGGCCTCCTCAGCATTTCCCGTCTGTGTCCACCCAACCGCCCCACGGCCTCCTCAGCATTTCCCGTCTGTGTCCACGTGGCTGCCCCACACTCTCCTCAGCATCTCTGGTCTGTGCCCACGCAGCCACCCAACGGCCTCCTCAGCATTTCCCGTCTGTGCCCACGCAACCGCCCCACGGCCTCCTCAGCATTTCCCATCTGTGTCCACGCGGCCGCCCCACGGTCTCCTCAGCATTTCCCGTCTGTGTCCACGCAGCTGCCCTACAGTCTCCTCAGCATTTCCCGTCTGTGCCCACATAACCGCCCCACAGTCTCCTCAGCATTTCCCGTCCGTGTCCACGCAACCGCCCCACGGCCTCCTCAGCATTTCCCGTCCGTGCCCACGCAACCGCCCCACGGCCTCCTCAGCATTTCCCGTCCGTGCCCACGCAACCGCCCCACGTCCTCCTCAGCATTTCCTGTCCGTGCCCACGCGGCCGCCCCACGTCCTCCTCAGCATTTCCCGTCTGTGCCCGCGCGGCCGCCCCACGGCCTCCTCAGCATTTCCCGTCTGTGCCCACGCAACCGCCCCACGGCCTCCTCAGCATTTCCCGTCTGTGCCCACGCAACCGCCCCACGGCCTCCTCAGCATTTCCCGTCTGTGCCCACGCAACCGCCCCACGGCCTCCTCAGCATTTCCCATCTGTGCCCACGCGGCTGCCCCATGCCCTCCTCAGCATTTCCCGTCTGTGTCCACGCGGCCGCCCCACGCACTCCTCAGCATTTCCCGTCTGTGTCCACGCGGCTGCCCCACGGCCTCCTCAGCATTTCCCGTCTGTGTCCACCCAACCGCCCCACGGCCTCCTCAGCATTTCCCGTCTGTGTCCACGTGGCTGCCCCACACTCTCCTCAGCATCTCTGGTCTGTGCCCACGCAGCCACCCAACGGCCTCCTCAGCATTTCCCGTCTGTGCCCACGCAACCGCCCCACGGCCTCCTCAGCATTTCCCATCTGTGTCCACGCGGCCGCCCCACGGTCTCCTCAGCATTTCCCGTCTGTGTCCACGCAGCTGCCCTACAGTCTCCTCAGCATTTCCCGTCTGTGCCCACATAACCGCCCCACAGTCTCCTCAGCATTTCCCGTCCGTGTCCACGCAACCGCCCCACGGCCTCCTCAGCATTTCCCGTCCGTGCCCACGCAACCGCCCCACGGCCTCCTCAGCATTTCCCGTCCGTGCCCACGCAACCGCCCCACGTCCTCCTCAGCATTTCCCGTCCGTGTCCACGCAACTGCCCCACGGCCTCCTCAGCATTTCCCGTCTGTGCCCACGCGGCCGCCCCACGTCCTCCTCAGCATTTCCCGTCTGTGCCCGCGCGGCCGCCCCACGGCCTCCTCAGCATTTCCCGTCTGTGCCCATGCAACCGCCCCACGCCCTCCTCAGCATTTCCCATCTGTGCCCACGCGGCTGCCCCACGCCCTCCTCAGCATTTCCCGTCTGTGCCCACGCGGCCGCCCCACGTCCTCCTCAGCATTTCCCGTCTGTGCCCGCGCGGCCGCCCCACGGCCTCCTCAGCATTTCCCGTCTGTGCCCACGCAACCGCCCCACGGCCTCCTCAGCATTTCCCATCTGTGCCCACGCGGCTGCCCCACGCCCTCCTCAGCATTTCCCGTCTGTGTCCACGCGGCCGCCCCACGCACTCCTCAGCATTTCCCGTCTGTGTCCACGCGGCTGCCCCACGGCCTCCTCAGCATTTCCCGTCTGTGTCCACGCGGCCACCCCCATGGTCTCCTCAGCATTTCCTGTCTGTGCTCTGGATTTTGGCTCTTCTAATTCGAAGTTAGTTTTAAGTGATCTTTTCTTAATGAGCAAAAGGGTACGAATAAAGCATCTAAGTTTAGTTTAAAACATAGTCACCATCTGTCTGGGGTGGGGAGTGGCCTCTAGGGGTGACTAGCACTGGCTGTGTGATGGCCCTACACACTTGTGAATACACTAAAGGCCATTGAGCTTTACAATTTGAATAGGTAAATGGTACTAAGATATGAATTATATCTTAATAAAGCTATAAACCAAAAAAACTTAATCTCTCATTTTAAATGAACTATGCATATAAAAACAAGAGCAGCCTAGGTTTGTCAGGGGAAAAACTGCTAATGTTTGAAACTTATCCATGCAGACACTATCACTTACATTAATGGCATTTAAAAGTTTGCTTCAAGGGGAAAAAAAGAAGACTACTTCTAAAATACTGGAAAAATATTCACCAAAATTTTAATAGTACCAATCTCCCACAGGTGAAATATTTTCTTTTTCATGACTTGTCTATATTTTAGTTTTTATTCTACAATTAACATGCATTATAATTTTTTTAATTACCCAATTTAGATTATAAACTATAAATCATTTGTAATACCCGAAATGTAGCTTCACTCAATATCCACTGAATTAACAACAAACAGAAACCACGATACGCCCGTCACGGCACGGCACGTCTCCCGTTCTGCTGTGTTATTCTGAAGCCCCTGGACAAGTCTACACAAGAAATGCTAAGTACAGAGTCGTGGATGAGAGAACGGCTTCTGGAGTCAGAGAGCTGGGTTCAAACTTCACTTACTGGCCACGAGACCCCATCCCTCGTCTATAGAAAGGAATCACAGAATGGAAAGAATCCCTCCCTGGGGCACGTTGCAATGAGTAGGAAAGGCTGTGTGGTGCATACAAAGCCATTTAACCTGAGGACTAAGACAGAGGACCCAGTGTACCTCTTCACAAAGACACTGAAGAGAAGACGACAAATACAATACGCATAATGCAAAAGATGATGCATGGAACACTTCAATGTTCTGTTTTCTTTAGGGAAATATTTATTCTACAAGCTACCAAGACCTGGTAGCTCTGGCCCCAGCACCCTGAGTAGGAGAGAGCTGGCAGCCAGCCCTGGAGAAGCAGGCCACTCATTCCCGGGCTGCCTTCCCTCGTGGGCAGACAGCGCTCTGACTGTTCCAAGTCCATAAAGAACTTTTAAAGACATGCAATGATGAACACACTGAGAACAAGATTAAAGTCATACTCATTTTTTAAGTTAAGAGATAAAAGCTAAGCATTGTTTTTCCTGGGGCTTTAAAGAGCATATTTGATTCTAATATGAAGGTTTAATTCAGGATACGATTTTCTCTTATTTCGAATGAAGGCTGCTTATTTTTTAACTCTATTGTTTAAAGAAAAGTCCTTTAAAAACCACCAGGCTGCAAACAGCTTCGTCCACAAGAGGCTATTCATAACCATTTCTTGGCTCTGGGTGTTACTGTGGTTTGTAGCTGCTTGTGCCGAAGGAGGCCTCCCCAGAAACAGTCCATCCCCAGCAACAGTCCATCCCTCAGAAACAATCCATCCCTCAGAAACAGTCCATCCCCAGAAAGAGTCCATCCACCAGAAACAGTCCATCCCCAGAAACAGTCCATCCCCCGAAACAGTCCATCCCCTAGAAACAATCCATCCCCAGAAACAGTCCATCCCCAGAAAGAGTCCATCCACCAGAAACAGTCCATCCCCAGAAACAGTCCATCCCCCGAAACAGTCCATCCCCTAAAACAGTCCATCCCCAGAAACAGTCCATCCCCTAGAAACAGTCCATCCCCTAGAAACAGTCCATCCCCAGAAACAGTCCATCCCCAGAGACAGTCTACTCCCCAGAGACAGTCCATCCCCCAGAAACAGTCCATCCCCCAGACAGTCCACCCCCCAGAAACAGTCCATCCCCTAGAAACAGTCCATCCCCAGAAACAGCCCATCCCCCAGAAACAGTCCATCCCCAGAAAGAGTCCATCCCCAGAAACAGTCCATCCCCAGAAACAGTCCATCCCCCAGAAACAGTCCATCCCTCAGAAACAGTCCACCCCCCAGAAACAGTCCATCCCCAGAAACAGTCCATCCCCCAGAAACAGTCCATCCCTCAGAAACAGTCCATCCCCCAGAAAAAGTCCACCCCCCAGAAACAGTCCACCCCCCAGAAACAGTCCATCCCCAGAAACAGTCCATCCCCCACAAACAGTCCATCCCCAGAAACAGTCCATCCCCCAGAAACAGTCCATCCCCTAGAAACAATGCTGCCCCCAGAGACGATGCCAGTGTGGGTGCTGGCATCTGTCTGAGCTCATTACGGAAGTTACCAGGTATTTGGTAAATGATTTTTTGTGAACCAACATTAACATGCCAATTGTACTGATTTCTTTTGCCTGAACATAATTTGCATTGGAATTTTGCTACTAATTAGAGAAAGGCTTTAGCTGTCAGTGTGACTGTTTTGCATTCTGAGAAATCCCAGATCATCTTCTGAATAGATTTGCTTAGTGCTTACCAGCTAGGTCTAAGTACTTTAGAGATGCTAACTTGTCAAATCCTCCCCAAACTTATGAGAGGGGTTCTGTTTGTTCCAGGAATGATGGAAATTGAAGGTTGCTTAGGTCACCAGATCACACACCTCAGAGTCAACATTTGAATCCCAGCAGCTGGGCAGTAGAGCTTGAAATCTTTCCTGGTGCACAAGCTGCCTCACAAACACCACTTCACCTTGTGATGACTTGACTTCCTGCCAAGGGCATTTCTAGAGAAGGCACAGGGACCTGGTAAAGGTGAGGAATGGGCATGGACTAAGGAATGATTCCACTGGAACACACAACAGCACCCCTGCCAGGAGGCCCCGAGGGCAGCCACTGATAAGGACACTTATGAAGCCTGGAAAATGCTCACAAATAAAAATGTTAAAGCCGGTATAAAAACGTACACTCAAAATGTTAAAAATCAGGGCACGTGTGGTGGCTCCCGCCTGTAAAACCATCACTTTGGGAGACCAAGGTGGGCAGATCACTTGAGGTCAGGAGTTCGAGACCAGCCTGGCCAACATGGTGAAACACTGTCTCTACTAAAAATACAAAAATTACCTGGGCATGGTGATGGGTGTCTATAATCCCAGCTACTTAGGAGGCTGAGGCAGGAGAATCCTTGAACCCAGGAAGCAGAGGTTGCAGTGAGCCAAGCTCACACTGCTTCACTCCAGCCTGGGCAAGAGAGCCAGACTCTGTCTCAAAAAAAAGTTAAAAATTTATATTCAATGACTACGATTATGTAGAAAAGAAACATGGGGGAAAAAACCGGAGAAGTGATGATCTAAGGTACCAGCACCAACTATGTCCGAGCACAGGGAAGAACTGAGGTCGCAGTAATCTCCTGCCGCATCCTGATCTTCAGGGGCACTTTTCAGTGCACAGCTTACTTAATAATGGGGGAAATTATAATTAAAGTACCACAGAACCCTCAGAAAAGACACCAGGCCATTATCCCTATTTCTATTTGTCATAAAAGTTATTGGCTAGAAACTCACCTAAGTTTCCGAGCCACAGCACTGTCATTAAACGGTGGCTTTCTGAATCAAAGTCCAAGATCACGTGGCCTGTCAGCAAGGACAGGGGCCTCGCTCCCCGCCCGACGGGGCCCTCGCTCCCCGCCCGACGGGGGCCTCCCTCCCCGCCCGACGGGGGCCTCGCTCCCCACTGCACAGGGGCCTCGCTCCCCACCCGACAGAGGGCTAGGGCGGCTCCTCAGCACCTCCAAGGCTCCTGGGCTCCTGCCAGGGTCTCCCGAGGACACCCTCCTGAGTGAAATGTTAACAGTGGCAAACTGTGGAGATTTCCACGTTCCTGCAGCCTGGAGTTAGCGACAAGCCCTGAGGCTGGATCCAGCGGGCCTTGGCCCAAGGGCAGGCTGGCCAGTCCGGCTGCACCCAGAGGGCATGGGCCTGTCATACTCTCCCCTGGGTCGAAATCTGGGCAGAGGGAGGGGCTGTGCAGCCCCAGGAGAGGTGCGACCTGCTGCAGGGAGCAACACCAGCTGCTGGTAACCCTGGGCACCCCGAGTCCTGCCTCCATCAGAGGCCATGTCTCTAATTAGGACAACTACCAAGGTGGAGGGCTATGGGGCCAGGGACCTTTCAGAGAGTCAGTCTGGTTGTGAACACTGTGGGTGGGTGGGCATTTCGTCCAATCCAGGCGGTGGCACCGCTGGGCAGAGCTCCTCAGGGTGCCAGGCACTAGCTAGGACTGATGACGACGTCAGCAAATGCTGGAGACACATTTAATGACAAAACGGGGTTTCCGCCTTCTTTGAAACAGTGGGCAAAACAGGGGTGAAGGCAGCATCCATCTGCCGTGGGACTCTGAACGGGCCCTACGTCCTCCACATTCCTGGACACTTACCTGCAGGGACAACTTCCCGGCTTTTCTTTTATTTTTAACTTTCCCCAACAACCGTACCTGCCTCCTGGGCATGTCAAAGCACCGTATTAATAGTTTCCCGTCTTTGCATGTGGGAAGGAGGGGAGGTAACAGAAAAGCACACAAGATCTGGTGCCCACGCCTTCAAACAGAAAACTATTCAAGACAACCACTCATTTCCATGAAATGCCAAAAAGAAAGCAGGGAGGTGGGAGGGGCCCTTGCAGGCATGGTCACCCAAAGAGGGCCCACGGAGGATGAGGCCACAGGATGATACCCACTGCCCTGCTTTGCCGGGGCCTCATCTCATTTGATAGGAATGAAAAACAATAAAATATTTTGCTCTCTGCCTCATTTTCCACTTTTATTTTTCAGACAGGGTCTCACTCCCACCACCCAGGCTGGAGTTCAGTGGCACAATCTCGGCTCACTGCAGCCTCAACTTCCCGTGCTCAAGTGAACCTGCCACCTCAGCCTCATGAGTAGCTGGGACTACAGGCATGCACCATTATGCACAACTAATTATTATTATCTTATTCTTTTTGCAGAGATGGGGTCTCACTATGTTGCCCAAGCTGGTCTCAAACTCCTGGGCTCAAGTGATTCACCCACTTTAGTCTCCCAAAGTGCTGACATAACAGGTGTGAGCTACGGTGCCTGGCCTCATTTTCAATTAAAACGACCTAGTCTGGCAGAGCCTGAATGCCAGCAATCCACAAGTGAGTGAAGCTGGGGTGACAATGAGCACCATGGCAAGGAGACCAGCCGACGTCACCCCCAGAAGAGAAGCAGCCGGGCCGTGGCCTCGGGTTCCCGGTACCAGGTCTCATACCCCGTGGTCTTTCGGCTCTGGAGAACTCCAAGAGCTGGACTTCCAAGCCTGGTTCCCCAGCGCAGACCCCCAGCAGCAGGAGTGGGGGTCCCTTCTGGCCCCTGCAGTGTCACAGGCTGTTTATGGGGTGGCCACTGTTCACCCCTGGATTCTTTCACCTCTGTCATCTGCCAGGCCTGGTGACCCCTGGATTCTCGCGTCTCTGTCATCCACCAGGCCCCGGTGACCCCTGGATTCTCCTGTCTCTGTCATCTACCAGGCCCTGGTGACTGACTTGCTTATGAACAGCCTGACTTCCAGGCTGCCTCTTTTCTGATCCAGCTACAACCTCTGAGGGCCCAGAGTGTCCATGTAGTTGGGAGGGCACAGACAACCAAATCCTGGCATCTCCCAAGACCCACACCCGTGGTGCCAAGGGGCCTGGAGCCCACATAGTTAATTCCCCGACCTCCACAGCTTCATTGACCCCCGGATCTGCAACGGACACCAGGCCCATGTGCACCATGTGGTCGGGCAGGCCCCGGGAGAACAGAGGCCAGGTTTCCAGGCCCTGCAGACGACCTGCCATAGAAACATCGGTCAGTGTCCACCTTCTCCACTGGCTGGAGCACGAGCCGGCAACCCTGGCATAGTCTTTTTGGCCATAATTTAACTCGGGTGAGGGGACAATGAAGAGAAATCTTACACCCGCAGCCCTCCCTTATGGAGCCTACGGGTAGAGAGGTCGTGCTTGTCCCTGAGCGGCCGCGTAGAGGAGGGAAGCAGAAAAGGAAACTGGGCGAGCCCTCGCCACGGCCAAGCTGTGCTCTAAGCCTGAGCAGGGCCTTTAACGCTGGAAGGCTCCGTCCCGTAACCGCCCTCCTGGGCCTTTAACACTGGAAGGCTCCATCCCGTAACCACCCTCCTGGGCCTTTAACACTGGGAGGCTCCATCCCGTAACCGCCCTCCTGGGCCTTTAACACTGGAAGGCTCCATCCCGTAACCACCCTCCTGGGCCTTTAACACTGGGAGGCTCCATCCCGTAACCACCCACCTGGGCCTTTAACGATGGAAGGCTCCATCCCGTAACCACCCTCCTGGGCCTTTAACACTGGAAGGCTCCATCCCGTAACCGCCCTCCCGCTCCATGTCTGACTGCGTCGGCCTGAGGGGAACCTGAAGGGAGTTTCAGATGCTGATGGCAGGTCCCCTCAAGCAACACAGCAGCACCTGTGAGGAACGCGACAGGCTCATCCAGGATGCCCCCATCAAAAGGCAGGGGCGGGGGCGTCCGGGTCATGTCGGAACCTTCTCTTTCTCCCGAGAAGCTCTCACTCCACCCATATCCCAGTGACCAGCAATTCAGTGGTTCCAAAAGTACCCTGTCCTTGATGAGAGCGGCAGCGCGCCCTGACCCACAGGCCCACCTGCCAAGTGCTGTTACCTGCAGGAGCGGGACGCGGGGGCTCTCGCTGGTCCATGCTGCAGCTGCAGACGCCTCTCTTGGCTCTGTTACAGGAAGGAGTTCCTGCAAGAAGGAGAGACACTGCTTGTCACCGTTCAGGTGGATAAACACTCAATAGATACAGGGCTGTCGACAGAGAACCCCACACAAAGGAAGAACTGTCATTATGATCCATGATTAGAAGACTCACCACCTATTCGTTGTGAATACTTGTAAATCTCCCTTGAAACAACATTCGAGAGCAAAACAAAAGAGACTTCTCAGGGCTGGAGTGACTTCACCTTGAACTGTAGCCAGAAGTTTATTTTGTAACTTGGATTCGCTGGCCAGGCCCTTCCCAACCTGACACTGGCTTCAACTCCTTGCTGAATTTCCCACCGTATTCTAAAGGGAGGAATCAACATGTAAACCAGACGTGTTACTTCCAGACTCAGCTGGGATCAGGTGCGGCGCTGGCCGCCCGCTCCACTCCTTCGGGTAAACACGTGGCTAACCTCTCGGGGCAAGGCTGGGTCCCAGCCTGCCTGCTGTTGTGATTCTTGTCTACGCTTCGTGTTTCCCTCCCTGCTTTGAGGACGTGAGTTTGAGTGTGAGCTGGATGCCAGCCGAGTCCCGGGAAGGCCAGTTCCTGGTGACTCATGTTAAGACCACAACACACAGGCCTGGCTCCCGCCAGAAACATCCAGGGGAAATAAGCTGTCCTCGGGGAACTCTCTGGCTGCCTCGGCTCCAGCACCAGGGACCAGGTTCCAGCACCAGGAACCAGGCACCAGCCCCAGGCCCCGGCTGCATCAGGAAAAGCACACGCGGCCACAGGGGCCATGGTCCCTGAGTGTCACGCACAGGCCAGCTCCTCCGAGGCCAGGCGGGCCCACACCCAGGGTGGTCACTGGCCTCGTGCTCTTCAATGAGGGGACTGCGAAGGGATGGCAGGGTGCCAAGAGCTCCAGGCTCTGCCTGCCGCACTCCCAGAGCACTACCAGGCCAGCGAATTCTCTTACCCTAGTGCACGGAGCTGGCCGCTGGCTCTGGCACTCTCAGAAGCAGACAGACACTGCTTTCCAATGAGGCTGGCAGTGGGATCCTGCCCCCAACCTCAGACGTGGCACCTCCTGCATTCCCAGCCCAGTGCCCGCCCTTCTACCCTCCTGCATTCCCAGCCCTGAACCTGCTCTCCCTCCATCCCCCAGACTCGCTCAGGTGCCATAAGGCCACACGCCACCACCCCCGCCCCATCCCCGGCGCCCGGCCTCATGGTTCAGCGCCTTGCAGCCTCAGTTCCTTGGTTTCAGGTCATTTCACCAACAACGTGCACAAGTAGCTCAACATGCACTGCTGAGAAAAGAGCAGAATTTCTGTCTGAGGGGCGGGAGCCCTTTCACATCATCAGGCCCCGAGAATGTGCAGACGAGTCGCAGCCACAGTCGCAGCCACACCCTGCTCCCCGCTCTGTGCTCCCGGGGAACCCTGTGCTCACTCAACGCAGCCTGCGGTGGCCCCCAGTGGCTGGGAAGAGCCTGGTGATGCCGCGCTGGACCCTACCACATGCCCTGCAGCTTGAGAATGCACAGTCATCGCTAACCAATAAACCGATGGTTTCCATCACCTCATGAGAATTCCTGGCAGACGGCTTTCTGTCAGCCTCCCTGACCCCCTTTCTGCTTTCCAAAATCCCCTGGAGACGCTGCTCATCAGTGTGCGTTCAGGGCAGCCTGGATCCAGGCTCCTGGGCTGCAGGCCTCACACGCGGCCAAATAACCCTCTACATAGAGTACTTTCACCCTAGCTTTTTCCTTTTAGGTCCACCTCGCCAGCACAACTCCGAGACGTGGGGACTATTATTATTTTTCAACGGAGAAACCACCAGTTGGGAGACTTGAGACACTCACCCAAGGCTACAGCTGAGGGCGGGTGGCTGATGCGAGCACCCCGAGCCCGGCCTGGGCCCCGACGGAGGGTGGCTGACGTGAGCACCCAGAGCCCGGGCACATCTCTGCCCTTCCACCCGCCGGCCGGGAGACGGGCAAGTGAGGTCATCACTCCACCTGGAATAAGTGGGAGTCACGGGATCCACTTCGGGTGCCTGTGCAGGAGAGCTCTCTGTGCAACAAGACGGTCCAAGTGCCGGCCAGCGCACCTGTGAGGCGGGAGGTGCCCACCCTCTGCAGCCCAGCAGAGACTCCACGGGACCACAAAGGACATCATCCTTTGAGGGAAAGCTGTCATTCCCAAGGTAAGGTCAGACAGACGTGCTTGGACCACAACGGTGAATGGAGAGAATGATGCTCATGAAAGGAATCCTCAGAGACAAGTGCAGCAAACACGCCGGACGGTCCCCACTTCAGACAGTCCCCACGTCAGACAGTCCCCACATCGGACAGCTTCCACACCAGACAGCTTCCACGGTGGACAGTCCCCACACCGGACAGTCCCCATACCAGACAGCATCCACGCCAGACAGCCTCCACGCCGGACGGCACCCACATCAGACAGCCCCCACGCCGGACGGCATCCACATCAGACAGCCGCCACGCCGGACGGCCCCCACGCCAGATGGCATCAATGCTTCCGACAATCGGATCCCACAGGCAGAGAGGACCACACTGGCTCTGAGACCCTGACAAAACCTAAAATGACCGTTCAGCCTCAGTCAACAAATATTTAGCCAACACCAACTGTGCTGAAGAGTGCGCAGGCTCTCTGAAGGAGCGAACACATGGGGTCTGAAGCGGACTGCCGCCAGCGTGCACACAGCAGCAGGGCCGGACGCTGACTGTCGCCCTGAGTGCAGAGGGAGGGATGGCTTTTCCCCAGACTGGGCGGGCGCGGGGTGGCTGTGGGAAGGAGAGGACGCCTTCATTCGTCAGCCTGGCCGGGATGACTCGGCGGCCTCAGAGCCAGATGGAAGAAGAGTACGTTCCACAGCTACAGCATCTCCCAACAAAGAAAATTAACAATGCTCCAACACAGCTACGAATCCTCAAGAGTTTAGGTTGATGTCATCTTTCCCTGGGACGCTGGCACCAGGACCAACACCATCTCACACATCAGGATCGCTGGAGATGGAGTCCAGGCCCATTAGAGAAAGGGAAGGCAGCAGGCAGCCCCCGGCACCCCCAGTGGGTCCCAGCCCAACGTCTGTTCCTTCCACGGTGCACCAGGACCTCGAGGAACAGGACAGACAAAGATGTGTCCATCATACGAAGAAGAGGCAATGAATAAATGCCCTGAACTCTGCGGAGGAGACAATGAACAAACACCTTTGAACTCCGCAGTCCTGAGGGGGGACGGAGGAGGAAACCGTACCTAGAGCACCTGGGAGAGTGAGAAGCGGCATCCCCACGACCCCGAGTCCTCACCACCTTCACTCACAGTGGGACGCATTCCTCAGGTCCTCACCGGCTGAAGAAACTGAGCTCACAGATTCACCTGCCCAACATTAGCAACGCGACATGGCTGAGGAGCCAGGCGTCCTCGGGCTTCAGAGAAAACCAGCGCCCTCCCCTCGTGACCCACGCTCCGTTCGCAAAGGCGGTGAGCGAGTGGCAGGGTCAGAAGCACACCCTTCCCCCTTCCTGCCCTGGAGAAGACCAGCCGTCCGCCTGCCGCGTCTGTTCAACAATGAACACCACACTAGCATGCTCTACCTGACAGCCACACGGCTTTCTGTGTCTTCAGAGAATTCTTTTCCTTAAGCCCTGTTGTTTACTCTCCACTTTTTTAACCACACTGTGTAAATCTCATTCATGCTATTTGTTTCTCTGCTAAAATGCATAAAAATGAGTCAAATTGATTTCTCATTTTTCCACTGATAATCTTAGGACCAACGGAAAGACGAACAAGCCTGGGCATTATTCCTTTTTATGCCTGGCCCTTTTTAAGGGTGACAGCTCACCCTTCACCCAGCAGCCACCACGTCGTCTGCCTGGATCAGCTCTGCAAGTCTGCAGGGCAGCCCTGTGCGGAAAGCACGTCCCCACCCCGCCTGAGGCTCGGCGCAGCCCACAGCAGCCCCTGGCTCTACAGCTGGGAAGCGACTGTCAAGACTCTGGCCCAGGCCTTGCCCTACCACCGGCATCCTGACACGTACACAAGTGTCAGGCACACTGCAAACTCCAGAAATTTCCTTCCAAATTAGTGTCTCTTAAAAACTGCATTCCTAAGAAGGAAAATTTCTAGGAGGCTGTGTTAGTCCGCTTTCACGCTGCTGATAAAGACGTACCTGAGACTGGGAACAAAAAGTTTTAATTGGACTTACAGTTCCACATGGCTGGGGAGGCCTCAGAATCATGGTGGGAGGCGAAAGGCACTTCTTACATGGTGGTGGCAAGAGAAAATGAGGAAGAAGCAAAAGTGGAAACCCCTGATAAACCCATCAGATCTCATGGCCGTATTCACTATCAGGAGAATGGCACAGGAAAGACCAGCTCCGAGGATTCGGTTACCTCCCCCTGGGTCCCCACCACAACACGTGGGAATTCTGGGAGATACAATTCAAGTTGAGATTTGGGTGGGGACACAGCCAAACCACATCAGGGGCTGACACAGAAACCATGCCTTTGTTTCTGGACTCAGAGCTGCCTGTGCACCCTACACAGCCCACGGCAGCACGCACTCCTCTCCCCACAGCCTGCTCCCCCAACTCAGACCTGCTGTGAGAAGTTTCTGTGTCCCTAGAACCTCCAGGCCACACAAAACATCCCAGCTCCCTGAAGCCTGGGGGTCCAGAGCCTGCCTTCTCTGTGCAATCTTCCAGCAGCGTCAGCCCACGTGGCGGGCAACTCCCCACGGGTGACTCACCTGGACCTCACGGGCATCATTTTCAGTGGTGGGGCTGGGCTGGGGCTCACTCTCCTCGCCCTGGTGCAGATGAGATGGACTCTGAGGGCAGAGCAGAAGACTCCACTTTCCACACACTCTATCCCCAGCAGCATGAGCTCACACCTGCCCGGCTGCAGGCTTTGTTTCATGATTGCTGTCATTTTCCAATTTAAGCATCTAATGAAAGATTTCATTGTGCATTTGGATTTGGATTGTGGTTTTTTGTTTTTGTTTTTTTTTTTTTTTTTTTTTTTTGCGACAGAGTCTCGCTCTTCTTGCCCAGGCTGGAGTGAGTGGCACAATCTAGGCTCATGGCAAGCTCCGCCTCCCGGGTTCGCGCCATTCTCCTGCCTCAGCCTCCCGAGTAGCTGGGACTACAGGCGCCGCCATCATGCCCGGCTAATTTTTTGTATTTTTAGTAGAGACGGGGTTTCACCGTGTTAGCCAGGATGGCCTCGATCTCCTGACCTCGTGATCCACCCGCCTCGGCCTCCCAAAGTGCTGGGATTACAGGCGTGAGTCACCGCACCCAGCCTGGATTGTGGTTTTAAACAAAAAGATGATGCATTCAGTCAGAGAAGGAGCCCAGAGACACCGAGGCTGAAGGACCGTTTCATGCCGTGTGCGTCAGGCCGCAGCCCCACCTTCCACAAGTGTTTACAGACAGCACAGCCACTGCGCTCCCTGACACTGTTCAGCATGATTGTGGGGACACACCCGCACCTGTGCTGCAGTCGTGCTGTTTGTGCCTTTCACCGTGTATTCTGGCCTGCAAAAGGAGCTCAGGGGAGCTCATCCAGGAGGACTGCAGGGTGGGAAGGACACTGGCCGAAGACCCACGGACGTTCCACGGGCACCTTTCCACAGTCAGTGCTTCAGGCCGGCGTGAGCGGCGCTAGTGCGAGCTGTCATGCTGACTCTGGCACAGGGGGAAGTCACCGTGACCTCGGGCCTCTACCTGGGAAGCAGCCGGGGGCGGCAGGGCTGGAGACTGTGCCGGGAGCCCGTCTGCATCTGCCCCAGCCCAGAACTTCCCAGCCACAGAGGCCCTCGACCTGCCTGTGCCCCCACGGCCTCCGCTGCACAGGGACGGCACCGACTCCCAGGGCTGCCGCGTAGCTTCAGAGACGCGCCCGGGGCAGACACAGGCTCTGTGCCCGTGAAGTGCTCCGCTCTTCACTTACTGCTCAGCCCTGTCCGGCACTTGGGCCTCGAGCATCCTGGGCCCCCTGGTCGGTTTCCTATCGTCCACTCCTCCGGCCTCCACGGCCCTGCAAAGGTGGGGGCGGCAGGCTGAACCACCCACATCCTGTGTCCACGCCACAGACTGCACGAGCGTGGGATGTCCCAGTGCCTTGCCAGACACAGGCCGGGGGCCATCACTGCCCAGCACCCCCCGACCGAGCGGAGCTCAGCGTCACGGCGGACCCACCTGGCGAATGATGCCGGGGCCATTTCCTCCGTCCTCCCACCTGAGAGTGAAGTGGCCCCAAGGACAGAGCCCAGGAGCCTGGGGCCGGGAGCCGGGTGCTGGGTGGCCAGTGTCCAAGGCTGCGTGGCCTCTGGACATCCCACCCCGGACGCACCACGGGAGCCAGGAAACCCCTGCGGCCCCGGCATTCTGCGCCCGGTCGATTCACATCCATAAGGTTCCAACTCAAGAAATAAATCCATGAGGGAGAAACGTAAAAGGATGCAAAGTCTACAGCGGGAGTCCTTCTGGGATATTATGGTTAACTCAACCAAACGCCACAGCAAGCCAAACACGCCAGCCCTTTCTACCCAATGTTTCCAGAGGCCTGTGAGGAGACAAAGGGGATGGATGGACGGACAGGCAGAGCGAAGGAGGGAGGAAAGAGCTTCTTCTCTAAGACTTGGGAGAACGCCGCTGTCCTGGGTTTGTGTTTTGTGACCACCTGGATTTGGCCTCAGAGCACAGCTGTGACTGAGTCTCAGGGCGCATGGCACCCAGCAGCCTCTCTCTCCAGGGTCGTCCCTGGGCCCGTGTCTCCACCTCTGCCACCTTCTCACCATTACACTCTGCTCACCTCAGACTGAGACCGTCTCCACAGGACCTTCTCCCTGCTGCTGCACGTTCCCAGAAGAGGAAAAAAAAGTGAAAAGAGAAGCAAATGCATATTCCGTTTCACAAGGGTTTTATAAAACGGTCAGTCACGAGCTCCTAACCGGGTCAGAATCAACCCGTCCGGGCCCAGAGCATGTGTGCCCCTCTCTGCACCACACACTGGGGAGGGGACGAGCAGCCCCGGACCCGCCGCCGCAGTGTCCACTCATCTGGCCAGAGCTGCCTGCCCCGTGAGAGTCCACCCCTGATGGGCAAGGGTGGCATCCAGACAGCTGCGTGCCCCAGGCCTCTGCAGTCGCTGCTGGCAGCCCAGCCCTGATTACCCTTCCCCGGGAGGGCTGAAGATGCGTGTGTCCGCCTGTCTCCCCTTCTCTAGTGCCCCTAAGCAGGAGTGGTCATTGGGGGTCCCCCAGCAGCCCCGACACGACTCCCCACCAACGCTATGTGCCGTACACTTGGGGAGGAGTCATCATCGCAATGGAGGCTGAGGTGCACGGTGCCAGCCACAACTCCCTCCCAAGGACGCAGCCCGGGGAGCTGGGGACAGGGGTCAGCAGCCAGGAGGGCTTCCTAAAGAAGGCAGTGGGGCCAGGATCTGCAGGAAAGGAGGCGCTCACTGGAAACGGTTCAGTAAGCCGGGCTGGGCATGGGAGCAGCAGCGGCCTGGGGACTGCCCGGGGCCTGGCGTGGATCGGGGACTGACTCGGAGCTAGGAAGACACCGGAGAGCACGGCGGGCATCCGGCGGGGGGGAATCCCATTGAGGGGCTCGAAGGTGGTAACGGCGCCAAGGAGGAGCGAGGGGCAGCCGTGAGGGCCATGGTTGGGGCGGACGTAGCAGCAGTGGCTGAAGACCCTGGACTGTAGCCTGCCTCGGTCTCTGACTCTGTCTGCCTCTGTCTCTCTCTGCCTCTGCCTCTCTCTCTGTCTCTGTCTCTCTCTGCCTCTGCCTGTCTCTCTGTCTCTGTCTCCCTCTGCCTCTGTCTTTCTGCCTCTGCCTGTCTCTCTGCCTCTGCCTGTCTCTCTGCCTCTGTCTGCCTCTGCCTCTGTCTCTGTGTCTCTCTGCCTCTGTCTCTGTCTCCCTCTGTCTCTGTGTCTCTGCCTCTGTCTCTGTCTCCCTCTGTCTCTGTGTCTCTGCCTCTGTCTCTCTGCCTCTGTCTCTGTGTGTCTCTGCCTCTGCCTGTCTCTCTGTCCACAGCAGGGGCGGTTGCACGTGACCCTCGACACAGCCTTGGGCACAACGCGCGCCCCCCACCCCGCGACCCCTCCGGGCATCTGCAGACGCTCCGCCCCTCGGAGCCCTTGGGAGACTCGTGTGGAACACAGCGGTGACCTGACCGCGGCTGCCCCTCAGACACCAGCAGAGCAGGGGCCACAGGACCCCCTGCGTGGACTAAACCACCCTCGAGGTCATCGCTGCGCCTCCAGCCCCACAGCCGGGAGGAAGCACCGCATTCCACAGACTCCTGTCCCCACACTCAGTCCCGGCCCGGCCCGGCCACAGGCTCGGGCACCACCCTCCCCTCCTCCCCACTTGCTGGTTCCCACAGGCAGCTGCAGGAAGGGCGCCCGTCCAACTCCATCCGGCCATGCACCATCCTCCAGGGCTCTCCTGACCCAGGGCCACAGCCCCATAGGACCCCATGGTGAGAAGGAGAAAAAGCCGCCTGTCATCGATATGAAAGTCAACATCCTGAAAAGTGACTCCGTCAGGAGCACCCTGTGCAGGTGCCCAGGAGCAAGCAGTGCACGACCCACACAGCAGTACATGATCCGCAGCACAGGGCTCCGCAATCCCAGCAGCACGGAGCGGCCTTCACGTCCCAAGTCGGTCACCACTCACTGTGCATGGTCCCTCCACGGCTGCCACTGTCCCTCCACAAATGTCACACCGTCCCTCCACGGCTGCCACTGTCCCTCCACGGCTGCCACTGTCCCTCCACAGCCATCACACTGTCCCTCCACGGCTGCCACTGTCCCTCCACAGCCATCACACTGTCCCTCCACAGCCATCACACTGTCCCTCCACAGCCATCACACTGTCCCTCCACGGCTGCCACTGTCCCTCTACAGCCATCACACTGTCCCTCCACAGCTGCCACTGTCCCTCCACGGCCATCACACCATCACTCCACGGCTGCCACTGTCCCTCCACAGCCATCACACTATCCCTCCACGGCTGCCACTGTCCCTCCGCGGCCGTCACACAGTCCCTCCACAGATGTCACACTGTCCTTCCACAGCCACCACACACTGCCCCTCCATGGATGCCCATCACCCTGTCTGCTACAGCTGTTGCGTGGCCCCTCCGTGGCTCTCCCACACTGTCCCTCCATGGGTCTGGCCTGTGGCCCTTCCAGCCACTCTGACACGTGGAGCCTCCACGGCTTCTTCCCACGTGGTTCTCCGCTGACCTGGTGTTCACCAGTCCCCTCTCGCCTTGGGCCCTCCAGCCCTGGCCGACCTGCTGTTCCCGGACGTGCTTGGGCGGCCGCCTCAGGGCCACGCAGTCGCTGTTCCTCCCACTGGGAATGGGTTTCCGTGGACGTGGGCTCAACTCATCTCTCGGCTCCATTGGCATTTCAGGCAATAACCCCATTCTCTTGGTGCCTCACCTGCCATGGCTCCCGTTCATGTAGCCCTCCTCGCCGCACTTTGTAGCCCCGTGTATTATTTCTCCACAGCTTTTCATCATGTTACTTTACGCTTTAAATCATCTTTCCTAAACACAAGGATGCCCGTCCCCCAGGGCAAGCACATGGCCTCTGAGGTCCACGCCCTGTCTTGGGGTGTGAGAGCACTTAGTACTTAGCATGGGGCAGTATTCATGAACACCTGTCTCTTAATAGGCCATTTCCAGATTTGTCGGTGCTTGTCATATGGCCACAAGTAGATTTTCCTCATGTGTAAAAGGTTGTTTCTTTTTATAGAATGTATATTTTAAGTATAAAAACTTGATTTGAAAACACATAAGCACAAAAGGGCACTAAATCTAAGCCAACAGCGAAAGGCCTCGAGGGACCAAGAAGGTGCTTGCAGGTGCTTGCACAGCCCCCGGAGGCTCCTGGCAGCCTGGATGCTGGACAGAAGCCACACCCAGGAGTCAAGTGCCCACCAAGGACAGCCGCCTGAGCCCCACGGGAAATGAGCCGCCTGCCACGCATGCCTGCGGAATGCACTGGAAATCTCCCGGGATTACAGGTGCACGCACACGGCCTCCCTCCCTTGCCTTCGCCTGATTCTCCTCTTGTCACCAGGAGTCCTTGCCCTCTGGGGCCGGCTGCTGCTGCAGACAGAACAGAGCAGGGAAGCGGCTCTTTACAGCAAGTGGGAGCTGCTTCCAAACTCCAGCCCTCTGACTGTTGGCAGAGATCACTTTGGAGCCTGCACACTGGAAAACATAACCTTCTCCTTCTTGCTACCACTACGCTATGACTCGCTCCCCAGATACTTTCATCAGCTGGCAAAAAGCTGCACCTTTCATTCCTTCCTATTAAATCATGGAGAAATGTGCATGTCTAAACGCCGTTCCAGGAGCAGGGTGCCTGCCACGGTCCCAGCAGCCTCCACAGGCCTCGCTGTGCGTTCTTCCCCCACGGAGCCTGGATTCGGGACCATGAGTGACCGCTGCACCGCTGTGCAGCCCTTGGCACCTGCGAGTGCTAGTTTAGACTTCTGCTGCAGCTGAAAAGTGACCTATTCTACATAACACGGGACAAGAGCTTCCAGAGAAAGGAATTCTCTTCAACCCTGCTCTTCGAGAAGTGCCTGTGCTGGCTGAGTGCACAGAGCCCACACTAATGACATGAAGCCATGAAGCCGCGGCTTCCAGGGAGGCATAGACGGCAGCTGGACGTGGATCAGGGCCTCCCGTGTGGGCTGCTTCCCACGGACCTGCTGAGCCAAGTGCCTGAGCACAAAGCATGAGTCGACTTTCTTTTCCTTATCACTCCTGCAGCAAGCGGGCTGGCCAGGGTCAGGGGCTGGCTCCAGCCCTCAGCGGACCTCAAGCGGGCCCGGCCCACACAGGGCAACCGCCCACAGGTCCAGCCTTACAACATCCCACTGGTCCCAAGCCGCGGACCCAGCCAGGCTCAGACCTGCACGCGCAATGAGGAAGACCCAGCACATTCCTTCTGTCATAGCTCAGCGCTTCTCACACAAAACAGACCAAGCTTCTGAACCTGGAGTGTCATTAACGCTGGAGCTCCCTGGGTTGTGTCTGCACGTCCCACGCAGGTATCCTATCGGACGACCCAGCTCAGGCCGGACGTGAGCTACTGTGGAGGCAGGGAGCGCTCAGCCTTGCCGGGATGGCTGCCGCCCCCGCAAGGTGTGCTGGAGGCCCTGCCGCCTGCTTCCTCTCCAACACTCAAGGCCTTCCAGCCTCCCTCCGCTCAGATATGCACTGAATACCACGTTAGCTTATGTAATGCTCTTTGGGCTCCCTTTTCTCATGTTCCTTACAGAAAATCAGAAACTGCACAGAAATCACTGCTTTATTTTCCTTTCAGAAAAAAAAACAAATAAGCGAACAATAGAATAAAACAGTAAGTGTGCATGCCACCATTTATCACAATGTCATTCCTTGGCCTTTCCTGTGTAGTCCACTCTTAATCACCCACCTCAGTAAGAGAGGACAAAAGTTCAAAATTCACTTTGAACACTTTGAAGTTTTCCTTTTGGTATTTATATTCCAAAGTAAATGTCCACACTGCTTTTCTACAACATAATAATAGTGACCACATCCAAGTGTAAGGGTCTGTCCCCCACAGCTGGACAACAAGCCACAGGCACAAAACGGAACAAAGAACATGACCTCAGCACAGAAGCAACCTATACGACTTGCAGGAGCCTGACTCGCCCTGACTCACCGCGTGCTGAAAAGGCTCAGCTGTCTGTAGGTGTCAGTGGAAACAGAGTGTTGAGGTATCAGAACCAATTCCTTCTGTTTTCTTCATTAAAGCCCCATGGTGAGTCCCCAGGGACGGACAGTCCGTAAGATACCAGAACCTAGAATGGCCAAACTGGTAACCAGCGCCTCTGCCAATGCTGATGTAGCCAGGCCTATTCTTCGCAGACAGCCACACACCTCTGCACGCGCCTGTAACAACCTGCGTGCTTCCCCATCGCTCCCTCACAGGGGCCCCCGCACCAGTCACAGCTCTGGACACCGTATTTTACTTTACAAAGTTATTTCCCCTATCAGAAGGTGACCCACAAAAGAGAAAAACTTTGAAGTCAAAACATTTTTATAACATTTTACATCTTTTTCACATCATTTAACAAAAATATGAAACATCAACAACCCCCAGATAGCACTTTCTACTGGCAGGCCTACTTTACTCCAGTGACACAACAAAAAGCAGGAAATGGCAATGATGGAAGGACAGGAATCATCCAAGATTAAAAATGATCATTTTGACTGGGCACGCGGTGGCTCATGCCTGTAATCCCAGCACTTTGGGAGGCCGAGGCAGGTGGGTCACTTGAGTTCGGGAGTTCAAGACCAGCCTGACCAACATGGCAAAACCCCATCTGTACTAAAAATACAAAAATTAGCCAGGCATGGTGGTGGGTGCCTGTAATCCCAGTTACTCGGGAGGCTGAGGCAGGAGAATCGCTTGAAACTGGGAGGCAAAGACTGCAGCAAGCCGAGATCCCTCCACTGCACTCCAGCCTGGGCAGCAGAGCGAGATTCCATTAAAAAAATAATAATAATTTTATGATCAAAATTTTGAAAACTCACAGAAAACAAACAAACAGAACCAAAACCAAATGTCCAAGCCTGGCAACTATGAACAGGACGAAGCAGAGTGCGGTGGCAGACGTAGCAGAAGTGTGTGTGTGTCAAGGTGGGGGCTGGTGGCAGGGCACTCTCCCAGGGCTCCTTTGCCACACCTATCCTTACAGGTAGCTCTGCCCCTCCCCAGATGGACCTGGGGCTGTGGCCCTGTCTGCAACCCAGGCAAGGCCCCCTCCTGGTTACCTGCCTCTGCTCTCCCCGCCTCTCAGACCCTTGACAGCCCCACCCACTTCCACTGCAGAGCTCCCAGAAACTTCCAAAATTACACTCCCAGAAAGCCTGGTTAAGGGAGGGAGCTGAAATTCTCCCTCATGAACGACTAACAGCTATGCTTCTCTTCTGTCTTATTTCATGCCACTTATCTTTCTATCCAGGGAAACGATAAACCACGCACGCATGAAACACAGATTCTCTGAGCATCTCCAGATCCAAGCTGTTCTTCGTCTGCTTCCTGCCATGCACTGTGCAGTAAAGAATGACGGGCCCTACACCAGCACTTTCTTACATCTCGCTATGACGTTTTCACGTCGCTTACAGAATACAGCTGTCATTAGCGCACTTCCAGTTTGCTCTAATTTACGCCAAACATGTTTCATTTAAGAAGCACTTCCCCGTACGATGCCTTCTAGCAACGTCGTAAGTAAGCACCCTCAAGTTCCGTGAGAAGCCTGGACCCACAGCCTCGGGGAAAAGCTTCCCCACCTCAACCCAGGTCTCTAACTCCACACCCTCCACACCCCCCAATGCCTCCATCTACAACTCACACACACACACACGCACACACAAACGCGCACACACACACGCACACACACACTCGCGCACACACACGCAAACACATGCACACACACAAACGCACGCACAAACACACACACGCACACACACTCGCGCACACACATGCACACAAACACATGCACACCCACACAAACGCATGCACAAACACAAACACATACACAAACACACACGCACACACATGCACACAAGCACATACACACACACCCACACGTACGCACACACAAACTGCAGAGGAAAGGCAGCACACCAAAGCACCCAGAAGACAAATGTGGTTACATCCGGAAGTCAAGCATCAACTTTTAAAAACATAAAAAGCTATTTTGAATAACTTTTAACTTTACTTCACCCCCAACTGTCTACAACTAATGAATTACAAATAGCACCTTATACAAATGACTTTTCTTACTGCTGAGAAATCCTGGAAGTCTTAACTGACAATGAAAATTTACAGCCTCCATAACTGCCGATGTTGGCTGCTAAAGACAACAAATAGATGCTGTGCGCGACAGAGAGGGACAAAGTATATTTTATAAAATATGCCACGTGTAAACCTCAGTCATCATCTCTCTTTTCTAATAAAAATTATTTTCTACAAAGCAGGTGTTCAAAACATATTATTAATCAGCAGCGGTGAAACTGTTCCTCCTCGCAGCATTCCACTGCTATAGCAGCAGTGAAATTGTTCCTCCTTGATTCCAACTATATGGAAATCAAGTCACTGCTGCACAGAATCTAGAATACAGACCAGTCCGTACTCAGGTTATGGTTAACCAGAGAAAAGAATTAAAACCCATCGCATCTTGAGTCAATGAGAATTTTTACCTGTAGCAAAAGTTAGTGACTGGAATCAGTATTAGACGGCAGCAAGTTCGTCCACCGCTGCCTGGGAACGTGACCTCCTGACCACAGTCTGGAGGGTTACTCAGACTTCACCTTCAGTGCCCAGGGGCCCATGGAGGGGGAGTGGGACCAGGACAGGTGGGCAAGGTGCCTGCGGACCTAGGGCAGCTTTCCTCAGAATCTACCTTGGTTTCTTGGGCACCAGCAGGCTGTAGGGTGCAGGGGAACAGGTGGAACGTGGGGGGACAGCTGGTGTGCGGGGGACAGCTGGGGTGCAGGGTAAATAGGTGGGGTGTGGGGGGACAGGTGAGGTGCAGTGGGACAGGTGGGGTGCAAGGTGAACAGGTGGGGTATGGCGGAACAGGTAGGGTGCAGGGGAACAGGTGGGGTATCTGGGATCAGGTGAGGTATGGGGGATCAGGTGGGGTATGGGGGATCAGGTGGGATGGCAGGGAGACAGGCAGGATGAACAGGTGGGGTGCAGGGAGATAGGTGAGGTACAGGGAGACAGGTGGGGTGCAAGGAGAATAGCTGGGGTATGGGGAACAGATGGGGTGCAGGATGAACAGGTGGGGTGCAGGGGGACAGGTGAGGTACAGGGGAAACAGGTGGGGTGCAGGGGGACAGATGGGGTGAAGGGGGACAGGTGAGGTGCGGGGGGACAGGTGGGATGTGGGGGACAGGTGGGTGCAGGTGGAAAGGTGGGGTACAGGTGGAAAGGTGGGGTACAGGGGGAACAGGTGGGGTGTGAGGGGACAGGTGGGGTTCAGGGAGACAGGTGGGGTGTGGGGGGACAGGTGGGTACAGGGGGAACAGGTGGGATGCAGGGGGGCAGGTGGGGTTCAGGGGGACAGGTGGGGTGCGAGGGGACAGGTGGGGTTCGGGGGGACAGGTGGAGTGCAGGGGGACAGGTGGGGTGCAGGGGACAGGTGGGGTGCAGGATAAACAGGTAGGGTGCAGGGGGACAGGTGGGGTGCGGGTAGCTGGTGGGGTGCAGAGTGAACAGGGGGTGCTGAGAGACAGGTGGGGTACACGGGGACAGGTGGGGTGCGGGGAAAAGACGCCGGCTTTCCTTACACCAGTCCTTCTCTCCATCCTGAGGCGGATCGCGTTATTCTCCGTTACCGGAAAATCTAAGTTACTGCACGACCCCCAGGCGCAGCCCGCTCGACCCTCCGGCTCCTTCAGCCGATTGGGGTTCGCTCCTGACCCTGGGGCCAGGGGTCCCTGCTGCCAGTCCCTGCTCCCCCCGCCCAGGCCCGCGCGGTTATCCTGCGGGGCCGGGGGCGCCGCGGAAGGGGGAGCTGCTGGGGGGGGTCTCGACCCCTTCCCTGAAACGTCTGCGCAGGGGGTCGGGGGCGCAGCCACCTCGGGGTGGGACCCAGCGTCTTCGGGGGAGCCGGGCAGAAGTGCAACACTCCAAGGAAACCAGAAGCCCGCGAGGGGACCCACGGCCCACGGGGCTCACACTCACCTCGGCGGCCAGGACGCGGCCCGCAGCCCCCTGCTGTCCCCCGGCGTCCCCCGCGTCCCCCACGACCCCGTCCGTCCCGGACCGCGCGCCCGCCGGCTACAGGGATGCGCCCGGCCCCTCCCGCCCGGACAGCCGGCTCCACCCACCGCGCTGTCATTGGCGGGCCCAGACCGTTCCGGGCGCCCATTGGCCGCGGCACCTGCCGGTTTCTCGGCAGCGCCCTGCCCTCGCGCCCGCGCATTCCTTCGAGGCCACGTGGCCGCCCGCGCCCCCTCCCGCGGCCCAACGCCCCGCCCGGGCTGCGCACGCGTGGGAGGGGGCGCGCGGCAGAGGCTCCAGCCCCGGGATCATCGCCTGCCCCGCGGACCCCGGGCCGCGCGCACTTGGGGAGGGGGCGCTGGGCAGACCCAGTGCCCTCCCCGCCCGCAGCATCTGGACCCTCCCGGCAGAGCCTGCTCCCGGCTCAGATCTGCACCCCTTGGGGAGGGGGCGCCAGGCTGACCCTAACCCTCTCCCAGAGCATCGCCCCTCTCTGCGGACCCCCACGGGCTGAGCTCATTTGCGGGAGGGGGCGCCGGGCAGACCCTCCCCCTCCCCCCAGAACATCGCCCCTCCCTGCGGACACCCCGAGGTGCGCCCACGCGAGGAGGGGGCGTTGGGACCCCACCCGACCCGTCCCTTGAGACCCAGTCCCTCCGTCCGCAGCTGGCCCTGCCCACAGGGCGTTCCGGGTCTTCCGCGCCAGCTGCCCTGGACCAGCCAAGCCTTGGGCGTTTGGAAATGCGATGACTTCAGCCACGTTTCCGAGGCAGTTTTTGAAGCTTGCTTCTTGCCAGGAAGCGCTCGTTTTTCCCGGGACCTTTCCAGCGAATGAGTTATTGGAATTGTTTTCTTTGAGCATTTATTTATCTTATACCTTTAAAAAGGAAACAAATTATCGTTATAATTACTATTAAAGAAAAAAAAAAAACAGAAACAAAGATATTTTTAACCAAAATAACTGAAGGATGTTATCTATTACCTGGTCAGCACATTTAACACGTGTGTTCTCAGATGCTGGATTTATTCTTACGCCTTGTCCTACCCAAATCTCCGAATCATAGAAGTAATTTTAAGTCAGCGTTTTAGAACAATCAGACTTCTTAGAGATTTCTAGTCCCTTTCACTTGTTTTAAAGAAGAAATACAAAGAGCTATTTGGGATGCGAAGTATCACGAAATCAATCTAAATATTAACTGCCCTTAAGGCTTGTGTGCTCAAGAATGTTATTTCCCTGAAAATGTTGGACTACATAAAAATCATAGTCAACATAGAAGGACTACAATGGTTGGAAAAAATAACCGTAGGTAAGGTGATATGTTTTCAATGTTTATTATTCACACTTGCTAATTTTATGAAATCAGACTGAGTTGTTTTTATGAATCAATTGAAAAACGTGTTTCCTCTCAGCCACCTTAAGATTAGAAAACTTATTTTAGGTTTCTATTCCTAGGGTTCTTTGGGTACCTTCTTCAAAGGTCTTCTGCACAGACAATTAATGGTCTTGGTCAACAGAAGTAAAAAGGTCAACTGAATTAGTTCTTGTTTACCTAAATACGATGAGAAAATCCTGATACTTGTAATGTTTTCTAAAAAAGTAGACTAGAGATAAGAGGAAATAGTCCTGTGTATGGAATAAACAAGTCATCATTTTCACCTGCCCTAAACTCAGGGCAGCCAGGGACGCTGTGGAGTAGGGCCACAGGGCAATGCCTTCCAGGCAGGTTGGGCAGAAAATCCTCTGATTTGGAGCTCCGATAGGTCTGTCTGCTTTATTCAGGCGTTCCTCACAGATACATCCCTATTTTCGTAAACCCGGATATGGAAGAGTTGGGATTTTCCATTGTGATTCCCTCTTTGACCCATGGGATATTTAGAAAAGTTAGGTTTACCTTTCAAATATTTGGGGACTTTCTGGTTTTCTTTTTATTATAACTAAAGTTTAATTCCACCGTGGCCTTAAAACATAATCTATTTTATTTTTATGGCTTAAGATTTTCAAACACTTGCTTCACGGTCCAGCATTGTATATTTTGGTAAATGTTCTATGAGCACTTGCTAAGAACATGTTCTGGTTTCACTGATGTAATGTTCTGCAGATGTCAATTAGGTCATATTTGTTACTGATTTTTTTTTATCTGCTTGTTCTATTGGATACTGATAAGGGTGCATGAAAATATTCGACTCTCCATAGTCTGTTCAGCATTGTACTGCAGCATCTAACAAGTGTTATAGGTTATGAAAACAAAAAGTATAAGGATTGAGGGAGGAAAAACTGATTATTTATAGACCATATGATTATATATGTTTAAAAACCCAAAATTATCTACAAATAAACTATTAGGATTAAAATAGAATTTAGGAATTTCAGATGGATCATAGACTTAAGTGTAAACATTATAAAGTTTCTAGGATAAAATATAAGAAAAGATCTTATGGATCTTCAGGTAGGACACAAAATGGACCAACCATTTAAAAATGATTCAATGGCTCATCAAAATTTAATATTTCTACTCATCTCATGACACCATTAAGAAAATGAAAAGGCCACAGACTGGGAGAACGCAGGGGCAATGCACACATCCCACAAACAACTTGTCCTAATCCGTGGCCACAGACTGGGAGAACGCAGGGGCAATGCGTACATCCCACAAACGACTTGTCCTAATCCGTGGCCACAGACTGGGAGAACACAGGGGCAATGCATACATCCCACAAATGACTTGTCTTAATCCGTGTTGTGCTGCTATAACAGAATACCTAGGAGTGGGTGATTTACAATGAACAGACGTGTATTTCTCACAGTTCTGGAGGCTGCGAAGTTCAAGATCAAGGAGCCACATCTGGCAAGACCCTTCTGGCTGCATCATCCCATGATGGAAGGTGGGAGGTGGAGGTGGGGAGGGAGGGTGCAAAACAGACCAAACTTATCTTTTTTTTTTTTTTTTTTTTGAGGCGGAGTCTCACTCTGTCACCAGGCTGGAGTGCAGTGGCATGATCTCGGCTCACTGCAAACTCCGCCTCTCTGGTTCAAGCTATTCTCCTGCCTCAGCCTCCCGAGTAGCTGGGATTACAGGCACATGCCACCACACCTGGCTAATTTTTGTATTTTTAGTAGAGACAGGGTTTCACCCAAACTCATTCTTTTATAAGGAACCCACCGCCTCAGTCATGGCATTTATCCATTCATGAGGGTCATGCCCCCATGACCCCGACACCACCTATTGGGCACCTTCCAACACTGCTGCATTGGGGGCCAAGTTTCCAACACATGAACTGTGGGGAAAACACATTCAAACCATAGCACCGGTAAACAGAGAACTCCTGCAAATGGACCATGACAAGACAAGTCTATTTCAAAATGCACAAAACAATATAACAATAACAAGTCTATTTCAAAATAAACAAAAGACGTAAATACTTCACCAAAGATGTACTGATAGCCAATAAGAACAGGAAACAGTGCTCAGTGTCATCCAAAGTAAACTCACGATGACATGCCCCCACCCTCATCCAAGCACGGCTGAAACTGAAGACCGACATGGCAAGTGTAAAAATGGCCACTATCCGTGGCTGATGAGAGTGCAAATGACGCAGACACTCTAACTGGCCATTTCTCAGCAATCCCACTTTTAGATTTGCCCAGGGCAAGTGTAAACATAAGTCCCTTAAAAGACTTTTACAGCCAGACATGGTGACTCACACCTGTAACCCCAGCACTTTAGCAGGCCAAGGTGGAGGACTGCTTGACCCCAGAGTCTGGCATGATGGCATCCACCTGCAGTTCCAGCTACTGGGGAAGCTGAAGTGGGAGGATCACTGGAGGCTGTAATGAGTCATGTTCATACCACTGCACTCTAGCCTGGGTGGACAGAGCAAGACCCTGTCTCAAAAAAAAAAATGACGTTTACAAGAATTCTTTCTTCACAACAGTTCAAATGCTTCAAAACTGGAAACAACCCAAATTCCATTAACAGGTAAATGCATAAAGTATGGTATCTTCATAGAATAATAGAATACTATTCAGTAATAAAAAGGAAGAAACGGATATGCTCGATAACAGATGAATCTTCGAAACATGAAAACAAGAGACCAAAGGGCACATATAGTGTGATTGCATTTTTATGAAATTCAAGAATGTGCCAAACCAACCTGTGATAACAGGAAGAACAGTGGTTACTTATGGGGGAATCGTCTCAGAAAAGACAAAGGAACTCTGGGGAGTGATGAAAATGGTGACTACATCTTGATTTGATTTGCAGACACATGGATGTGTTTGCTTTGTCAATGGAATCAAGCTGAACACAACAGTAAGGTACTTCATGGGATATACACTGTGGCCTCAATGCATCCCCCTTGATGATTGAAAGTTCATCAGCGACGTGATCGCAGTTAGAGGTGGGGCCTTTAGAGGTTAGTGGGTCATGAGAGGTGGGCTTAGTGCCTTTGTAGAAGTGCCAGGGGGCTGTTCACCCCTCCTACCAGTGAGGGCACAGTGCTCAAGGTGCTGTCTTGCAAGCAGAGACCAGGCTCTCCCCAGACACTGACCCTGCCGGCACGTTGATCTTGGACTTCCCCACCTCCAGAACTGTGAGAAATAAATTTCTGTTGTCTATAAATGACCCAGTCGCTGGTGTTTTGTTACAGTAGCAGGAACAAATTAAGTTACGTATTGATAAAAAGGAGTTCTAAAAGCTGGGTTCCTTTTAAAAAATAATGATTCCCTTTATTAACAGAACACAAAATATCCCTTGATTAACTGCAAGTTAAATTAAGTGCAAGGTCTATGCAGAGCGTAGGGGTAATCTATACCCTAGCTAGGGCATTCGGAAAGGAAAAAAATGGCAAAGGCAGCCTGCCGGGTTCTAGGCCTCACCGCTACTCCAGAGACATCTTCATGCCCCACGCGGAGTGGGTGTGTGAGGTCAGCTCTAGCAGGGCCTAAAGGCCTGGGCTTTATCATCAAACAGGCCCGGGGCTTCTGCCTCTTCTGCCACTGTATGGATGAACATGGGCTAGTCATTTGATGTCCTGGGCCTCAGTCTCCTCACTGAAAACAAGAGCAATAGCTGCTACTTAGGCAGCGTGAAGACTCTACACTTCAGTGTGCGGAGACCAGTGTCAGGGCACCTGACCCCATGGACATCTGGGGGGAGCCCGAGGCACTGTTCGAAGATGGAAACTTGTATCCTCCCCTGGGAACAGTTCCTGGGGTTCCTGGGTTCACATCCCAGGCACTTCCCTCACCAGCTCTGCCATCTGCATTGCTGTGCCTCAGTTTCCTGTAAAGAATTGGGAGGACATTCGCACCCACTGTGCGTGTCAGTTTTATATGTCACCTTGACCAGGTGACAGTCCCCAGTAATTCATTCCACGTGGGTCCAGGTGTGGCTGTGGAGGTGTTTTGTTGGTGTGCGAAAGGCCCATCACAGTGGACTTTAAATGAGGGAGATTATCTTAGACAATCTGGGTGGATCTGACTCAGCACTCAAAAGGCTTTCCAGAGAAGAAATTCCGCTGTGGGCAGTAGCATCAGCTCTGCCCCAGGTCCAGCCTGCCCTTCCCACGGCCGGCCTGCCTGGACCTCGCTCCCAGGCCCCCATCATGGTGCCGGATCCAGGCTCTAAATCTCTCCAGGTCTGCCTCCTGCTGGCTGAAGCTTGGCTGAGGCCACTTGTAGGATCGCGCCATTGAAAGGGAGATAAGCAAGACCCCGAGCCCGGGGATGGCGAACATCCCTGGACGTGAGCCCTCAGACAAGTCCCTAACCGTACTTAGCCTGCTATCTCGTGGATACAGGGTTAGTCACCAGTCCCTGGCCCTGGAGCGGCCGTGAAGATGAAGGCAGCCTGGGCACACGAGGCGCTCCGCCTGGCCCACAGTACACGTGGGGCCGACCTCAGGCTGCAGTCACAGGGCTGTTCAGGTGCTGTGATGGAAGAAGAGCCAGCAAGTGAGTCTCCACCCAGTGCCGCTCAGTCAAGGAGCCCAGGTACAGCCTGGCAGGGGACAGACGTCTCTCCAGGGAGACCCCGGGACAGTGTGGGGGTGGGGTGGGGCAGTCACACGGCAGAGGCCCTGGGCAAGTGCAGAGGCCACACGAACGTGGGGTGCAGGGGGACAAGGAAAGCAGAGGCCCCCTCCAGGCCCCTCAACCTCCCAGCCTTGAGCTATGAGCTTTGTCTGGGCTCACCCAACCCCAGACGTGGCTGAACAGGCTGGAGTGCTGATGAGGTCTGGGAAGAAGCTGCCGACCTCAGTGTTCCATGCCCTGCCTTCACCTCCTGCCCACCCGTCCCCAGTCACCCCGAGGCATCACCCCGCCGCCTCTCCTGGCAGGGTTCCCTGGGGCAACACATCCAAGAGCCCCCAGCAGGCCACACCACTCCCAGCGCGACTTACAGGCAACAGTACGGCCTGGGGGGCATCACGGCTGCCCTTCAGGAAAACAGGATGCTCTGCAGATAGGACTGCTGTGGCCACTTCCCTGGGAAACAGCCCAGGACGCTGCCTGAGCTGAGGGTTCCGGACACAGACCGTGCTCACCGCTTTGCAAACCACACACAGTCCATTTCCTGGTGTGAGTTTGTTTCTACTCATCATCTTGTGTCTTTATAAAGAGTTCTAAAATAAAACAAAAACAGACAAGGACAGTAACGCAGACACCACGGAGGGATGGGTCCGGTCGGCCTCTGCAGGGCCTGGGCTGCGGTGCGGGAGGCAGGTTCCCCCCGAGCCCAGCAGGTTTGGCAGAGGCCGCACTCGCTTTCCTGACTGTGGCGACGGTTTCACACGCTATGTGTTCCTCAAAAGTCACTGAACCACCACGGTCATTACGTGCAGTTCACTGTGTGCTAATGACGCCTCAATAAAGCTGTTAAAATAAAGGAAGGCCAGAGCAACCCTGCCTGTGCGGCTGTAATTTTTTCTGAAGCCTTGATGAACCGCCCTGGGATGTTTCAAACGGAACACAGCGCAGTCTCCTCTGGACTTCCGCGGTGGTTGTTTTCCTGGGAGGTGCCGTTGGTGCGTCTGTAGGTAAACAGTTAGCATCTAGGCTCAGATGGTTACAGATAGTTTTCCCCGTAGGTGGCGTCCTGTGGGCCCCACGTAGGCTGTGCAGGCCGCCCTGGACCCCTGGACTCTGCTGCGAGTGTGTGGCCGCCTGGACGGTGCATCCCTGGCCTCCACCTGTCAAATGCCTCACACTGACCACCGGAGCAACCGCCCGGCGAATTCTAAAGCTTCCCTAGTGGGGAGTTTCTGCTGCGGAACTTTCTCCATCCGCCCTCTTGGACCCCACAGCCTTCCGCCTTCCCAAACGGACGCCGCACCCCATCTGCACCCCATCTGGTTAGGACGCCGCACCCCATCTGCACCCCATCTGGTTAGGACGCCGCACTCCATCTGGTTAGAACGCCGCACCCCATCTGGTTAGGATGCCGCCGTGGCCTGCACGTGTGTCTGCTCCAAATCTCGTGTTGAAATTGTATCCCGTGCTGGAGGTGCATCCTAGTGGGAAGTGTCTGGGTTATTAGGGTGGGTCCCTCGTGAATAGATTAATGGAGGAAGCTGTGAGTGACTTCTTGCTCTATTAGCTCTGTGACAGCTGGATGCTAAAAAGAGCCTGGCACCTCCCCCTTGCCCGCCCCTCCCTCCCTCCCTCCCTCCCTCCCTCCCTCTCTTCCTTCCTTCCTTCCTTCCTTCCTTCCTTCCTTTCTCTCTCTCTCTCTCTCTTTCTCTCTCTCTCTCTCCTTCCTTCCTTTTTCTTTCTTTCTTTCGACAGAGTCTTGGAGTCTTGCTCTGTCGCCCAGGCTGGAGGGCAGTGGCACGATCTCAGCTCACTGCAACCTCCACCTCTGTGTTCAAGCGATTCTCCTGCCTCAACCTCCTGAGTAGCTGGAATTACAGGCGTTTGCCAGCACACCTGGCTAATTTTTGTATTTTTAGTAGTGATGGGGTCTTGCCATGTTGCCCAGGCTCGTCTCGAACCCCTGACCTCAGGTGATCCGCCTGTCTAGGCCTTCCAAAGTTCCGGGATTACAGGCATGAGCCACAGCGTCCAGCCGCCCCCTGCCACTTTCTCTGATCTCTGCACCTGCCGGCTCCCCTTCCCCTTCCACCTGAGTGGAAGCAGCCTCAGTCCCTCCCCGGGTGCAGGTGCTGGCGCCGTGCTTCTCGTACAAAAAGAGGCCAAATAAACCTCTTTTCTTTATAAATTACCCAGCCTCAGGTGTTCCTTTCTAGCAACACAAACAGGCTGAGGAACACACTGCAGACATTTCAGTGGGAGAAAACAATGGATAGATGTCACCAGGAAAACCGATTGCAGAAGAAGGGAAAGTGGAGAGGCAGACAGAACACACACACTAGGTACACTCGGCTTCCCTACGTGAGCATGGTCCTCCTCTCATCCCAAGCTAAGAGATAGTCCAGTCCATACAGCGAGGGCTCCCAGCACAGACGCCAGCACCTACGTCTCGCAGGGCACTCAGTGGCCTTGGGGTCTTGCCTTCCTAGCTGGAGAGCCTAGAGCAGACTATCTGACTCCAACAGACGCATGTCCCTAGCTACACAAACCCCCATTAGAGTGTGTCTCTAGGGGTTAACTCAGACTGGTCTGGGTTGCTGAATTAGAAATGCACCTTGAACCAGCCTGGCCATCATGGCAAGACTCTGTCTCTACAAAAAAATGAATATGTAAATAAAATAGCTGAGCCTGGTGGCGTGCACCTGTGGTCCCAGCTACTTGGGAGGCTGGGGCTGGGGGATCACGTGGGCCCAAGACTGTGAGGCTGCAGCGAGCTATGATGGCACCACTGACCTCCAGCCTGGGCAACAAAGTGAGACTCTGTCTCGAAAACAAAACAAAACAAAAATAGAAATGCACCTTGGTAAGTAGAAGGTGGTCATTAAGGAAGCAGTGAGAAGAGGGAAATTATACGATGCCTGTGTCCAGAGAGCAGCAAGCACAGAGAGCCGGCCTTCTCACCACAGGCCTTGCAGGTGGCTCGCCTGAAACATTTGTGATTCCCATGCCCGCTCCATCCATGTCCCGTTTGATGGAGGGCAGGCCAAAGGCAAAAGAGGGGGCAGAAGAGAGGAAAGGTAAAAAAGAAGAAGAAGCAGAGAGGAGGCTGGAGGCACCCAGAAAAGATCCAGAGGCTTAACACTGTTCCTCTGTTTCAAAGGAGTCAGCATGAATGCGGTGGGGGAGAAGGAATCATTGTTCCCGGAGGAAAACAGTGATGTTTTTGTTTCCAGAGCTCTTGCAACAACTAAGCCTGTTTCCTTGCTTTGCTCAAATGGGAGGGAGAAGTGAAGAGGAGAGAACTGGAAGAAGGGAATGCCACTCTCCAGTGACCCAGCTCAGGAGGTGCTAGGGGAGGATGGAGGAAGTGAATGGCCCAGCTCAGGAGGTGGTGGGGGAGGATGGAGGAAGTGCTTCCCTTTAAATGCTTCCCCTTTGCGGGCGCTCACTTAAGGCCCAGGGAGGGCCATGACTCTCATCTGGGGCAGGCCCCACCGGCACCTCCCTGCATCCTGCCCCCTGTCCTTCCCCCTCCGTCATCTAGAGCCAGCCTCTGCCAGCATAGCTCAGAGCTCAGCGGTGGGGCTGGAAGGAGCCTCAGTGCAGGAACCAGGGGCAGGAGGGAATGGGGCGGGGTGGCAGGGAGGAGCAGGGGTGGGGGAGTGGTGTGGCGGGGAGTGGGGCCGGGTGGGGGGGGCTCTGGCGGTGACATGCAGGGCTCCCTCCTGCACTGGGGGCCTGGCGTTCAGAACATGCTCTAGCTGTCAGCATATAGGACAGCATGGGGAGGGAGTCAGTGCATAGCAGGACAGGTGGCCAGGACGGGCCATGATCTGAGGCCCAGAGGGGAGAGTACCCCACACACAAAACACGCCTGTGCAGGTGAGTCTTCCATCCTTCCGACCCACTGGCCTGAGGTTCCCTGTTACTCCTGGTTAAAGCACTGAAAGCCTCATTTACAACGTAAGGGTGTTTCCTGAAGTCCCTCATGTATAACGCACACAGCTGAACACCAGCAGTTGGCCAGATCCACACCAGTCATTTGAGGACCATTTTGGAAGAGCATGGAGGACAGGTAGGTTTACACGGGAACAAGGGCAGGAAAGATGTAGGATACGGGACCACACGGGGAGGGACATGGGGAATTCATATAGCATAATGTTACTTGATATGGGAGGAGAGTAAGGAAATGAAAAATAGAGGGACTGAAAATACGGTGCTGTGTCCAACTGTATCCAGAAACGTGGAGGTTGAGCGGGCACCTTATCTGAAGGGAAACCAGTGTGCTGTGTCCCCGGCCCTGTTCACAGGGGACAGAGTCCTCCTTCTGCTCAAGGCCACAGTAGTCCGGTGATGTGCAGGGTTTACCTGCGATCCTATCGCTACTTCAAAACAGGCACAAAATTCATAAGCCCAACAAACTCCGCTGAAAATGTTCGAAACTCCTTTCAAAGATGGCCAGTCATACTCCCCCTACCCTAGGATCCCCTCAGAGTCCCCTGTGCCCATGCTCCAGTGTGGGCTCCCCTCCCTCCCAGGACCCCTCACAGCTCCCTGTCCATCCCCCAGTGTGGGCTCCCCTCCCTCCCGGGACCCCTCACAGCTCCCTGTCCATCCCCCAGTGTGGACTCCCCTCTATCCCGGGACCCCTCACAGCTCCCTGTCCATCCCCCAGTGTGGGCTCCCCTCCCTCCCGGGACCCCTCACAGCTCCCTGTCCATCCCCCAATGTGGACTCCCCTCTATCCCGGGACCCCTCACAGCTCCCTGTCCATCCCCCAGTGTGGGCTCCCCTCCCTCCCGGGACCCCTCACAGCTCCCTGTCCATCCCCCAGTGTGGGCTCCCCTCCATCCCAGGATCTTCTCCCATGTTGTCACCCATCCTGCAGTGTTTTCTTTTTTCCTGAAAACCGCCCTCCTCACCTTCGGTCTGGGGTCTGTCCTTGGGCTGTGGGGACACTTTGCCCATTGCTAAAGCCGGGTCTCCCATATCCGTGACTGAGGGGCTCAGGTGTGGAGAGCCTGGGTGCTGACGTGAGGGGTCTCGGGCAGGTGAGTTCGTGTTGTAGAACCCTCTGAGGGTCCAGTTGGGTTGGGGCTCCCTAAAGATGCAGCCGTGTGGCCTCCTCCCCTTCCTCACCCCCTCTTCCCCCAACTGGTAGCTTCTTGGGGACTGTTCCCTAGGCACAGGTCCATGTGAATTCCGGACTCTGGGTCTGAGTCTGCAGAGCCTGAGTAAGGACACTGGCTGTGTCTGCTTTTCACCCCACTGTGTGCCCTCCAAGTTCTCTGGCCTCGTGACCCTTCCCTCTGCAGAGGCCTCCCCCTGGGCCCACTCTTAGGCTGCTCTCTCTCCCCCCTGGACTTGTCCCAGCTACTCGCTGCTGCAGGACATCCCCTCGGCCAGGACAACAGCCTCTTGGGCAAGTTTTCCCACATCTGCCCCCTCTCTGCCCTGCCATCTACCACCCTGCCTGGGTTTTGGGGTCCGTGCTGGGGTGACTCCTGTCACCCTGCCTGGGTTTTGGGGTCCGTGCTGGGATGGCTCCTGCCACCCTGCCTGGGTTTTGGGGTCCGTGCTGGGATGGCTCCTGCCACCCTGCCTGGGTTTTGGGGTCCGTGCTGGGATGGCTCCTGCCACCCTGCCTGGGTTTCGGGGTCCGTGCTGGGATGGCTCCTCTGCTTTCCCCTGTTTTCTCTTCCCAGTCGCATTCTCTGGTAGGCCGCCTGCCCGACTCTACAGAACGCACACCTGGAGCCATTTGGACTCGCAGGAACCTGCAAGGCTTCCTTCCCACGTCGGGGGACCAAGGGCAAGGCTCTCACAGAAGCTGAGTTCCTGCAGCAGCGGGTGGGGTGGCTTGTTGCTGTTCATCTCTCTCCAGTTCTGTCTGTGGTCGGCAGAGATTGAGGGAAGCCTGAATCATAGAACTCTCAGTTTCCGTCTTTCCCACCAGACCACATCAGCAGATGGCATGACATTTTAAGAAGTATTTCAAAAGTTTTATGTAAAACTATTTATTCTCTTCAGATTTCTAGGATGTATGTGCTGCAAGTACGAAGGCCAGTGGTTGATTAAAATGGGATTGCAGGGGTCCTAATGGATATGTAATGCTTGAGCATCCAGTTCAAACAGCGGGCCCTGCACCCCTCCTCTAAGTTAGCTCTCACTCCACCTGTTCCAGATGGTTTTCGCTCCCCTGGGCTGCTGCCTCTACCTACAGCACGTAGAGGAACATCAGACAGATTTCTGGTGACCACTCCTTTTCATCCCCCTAAGGGACAATGTGGGTACCATGTCCTTAGTTTTTCCCAATCATCTTTCTTATTTTCCTTAATTCCCTTAAGAACTCTGATCTTGTTTCCCTCTCTTTGTTCTGTTTGTGATCCTCTGAAAATGACCCTGCCCTTCATTTATGTAAAATGAGTTGTTTACCCGCTAGAACGATAAAGTTAAAAAGTTTGACAATACAAAGTGTTGGCAAGGCCACAGAATCACTGGAATTCTTAAGTGTTGCTTATGGGAGTGTAAAGTAATACGTTTTATTTGAAAAACAGTCTACAGTCCCTTATAAAGTAAACACACACTTAGCACATGACCCAGAAACTCTACTCCTAGGTGTTTGCTCCAAATAATAAAATTTATGTTTTAAGAACAAGAAAGTTCTTGGCAGCTTTATTCAAAATAGCCCCACTGGTAACAACCCATCAGTAGGTAAATAGATAAATGCATCGTGCTATAGTGGTACAATGGAATGGTACTCAGCAGTGAAAAAGAACAACATGGACAAATCTCAAAATATGATGCCAAGTGAAAGGAGTGAGACACACAGGAGTTCACACGGTGCATCCTCGTTTATGAAGTCCTCCAGCAGGCAAAAGTAACAGTCCGAACCTTCAAGTTCCTCTGTCGACCCTGCCAGTCTCTCTCAGGTTCTGCTAAAGTCTTTCCTCTTCACTCTTCCTAATTACAGTTACTTTTCTTGAGCATCGATCTCTGATAGAAATTTTACATGATTTCTTATTTAATTATATTATTATGTATGACTTTTCTGTTTGCTTTAACTTTGGGCATAGAAACCTTGTTTTATATTACTTATCATTCCAAATGCATGGGCCTGTGGCTTTGGCAGGGTGTTTTGTTTGTTTGTTTGTTTTGTTTGTTTGCTTTGAGACGGAGTTTCGTTCTTGTCGTTTTGAGACGGAGTTTCGCTCTTGTCGCCCAGGCTGGAGTGCAATGGCCCAATCTTGGCTCACTGCAACCTTCGCCTCCAGGGTTCAAGCGATTCTCTTACCTCAGCCTCCTGAGTAGCTGGGATTACAGGCACCCACCACCGCACCTCGCTAATTTTTTTGTATTATTAGTAGAGACAGGGTTTCGCCAGGTTGGCCAGGCTGGTCTCGAACTCCTGACCTCAGGTGACCCGCCCACCTCAGCCTCCCAAAGTGCTGGGATTACAGGCATGAGCCACTACTTACCTTTTTTGATCACTAATGTCTAATAGAAATTTTAAATGATTTTTTATTCAATTATATTACTCTGTAATACTTTTCCCTTTGGTTTACTTTTGGGAATAGAAACCTTATTTTATATTACTTATTCCAAATGCATGGGCCTGTGGCTTTGGCAGGTTTTGTGTGAGTCAGAGCAACGCTGCTGGGGAGTTTTCTTCACTCGCAGCCTCCGCACGCAGCCTGCAGGCAGCCGCCTGGAGTTGGGGGCTCCGGGTGCAGCTGCTCCCCAGAAGATGCCTGTGCTGTTGGCTTTTCATATTGGTGCATTCCATTCTTCGATCAGAGGCATAATTAAACATTTTAACAACTTTTTTACAATCTTCACCTAATTGTCCTCAAATTTAATTCTGATAGAACTGAAATATGTAACAAATAGACCACCAAGAAGCTATTCTCAAAACCAAACAGCCTCGCCCTTTGTATTTCCACAATGTTGGCCACTGCTGGGTGGGACCCAGCCAAGATTTTCAAGCATTTGTAGAAAGACTCTGACTCACTCCATATTCACAATGGTGTTGTTTAAATCCCTTCTATTTCCTTCCCGAGTAAAACTTACACAAGCCTTCCATGTTACAGTAGATGAACAATATTAGCAAACTATTTTGAGGGGAAATGGTATCAATTCTAAATCCTCCTAAGCATTTCCTCTTCTGAAAATAGACATGGATATCTTAGTTTAAACCATAGGAAACTTAAATCGTATTTATAAGAAGCAACATCCTGCTATATTTAGATGTGCATCTGGGGCCAGGCGCGGTGGCTCATGCCTATAATTCCAGCAATTTGGGAGGCCAAGGTGGGCAGATTACCTGAGCCCAGGAGTTCGAGACCAACCTGGGCAACATAGTGAGTCTATATCTGTACAAAAAATACAAAACTTAGCTGGGCATGAAGGTGTACAGCTGTAGTCCCAGCTACTCTGGAGGCTGAGGCAGGAGAATTGCTTGCACCCAGGAGTTCCAGGCTGCGGTGAGCCATAATTGTACCACTGCACTCCAGCTTGGGTGACACAGCAAGACCCTGTCTCAAAAAAAAAAAAAAAAAAAAAAAAAGGTGTATTTAGCTGAAAATCAAAAGATATACAAATCTTAATCTTCATGCTTCGACTAGCTGGATAACTGTGGATAAAGTATTTAACTCATAGGCCTATGAGTTGAGACACATGAGTTCAAGGTGCCCAGCCAGTAAACGGCTGTGTTCCAATAGAAAGTTTCATTGCAGACAATTCTTGCTATTTGGTTTCTTTGCCATTCGTCCCATAAAGCACCACATAATTGACTCAACCAAGCGCATAATGCCAGTGTCTCACCTCAGATCATGTTAGCACATCATGGAAGTTCATGACCTATTCCACACAGGCAGAATCACGCGTGTAGCACACACGGATGGGAGAATAATAGGATGCATACCCCTGTAGCTACCACTCAGTGTAACAGACTATTAATAGGATACTTGCACCCCTTCCTCCATCCCCATTGGTACCCGGAGTATCCCAAATTGGGGGTTGATCATCCCTTGCTTTAGTTTATTGCTCTAATACCCACGTCTCGACCCAGCCCGTGTCTGCTTGTCTTTCTCATATATGTTTACATTTGCATGTTCTTTTCGTTTTCCTGTTCGTTTGTTTTTCAGACAGGGTCTCACTCTGCTGCCCAGGCTGGAGTGCAGTGGTGGTATTGCAGCTCACTGCAGCCTCAACTTCCCTCAGCTCAGGTGATCCTCCCACCTCAGCCTTCCGAGCAGCTGGGACTACAGGTGTGCACCACCATGCCCAGCTAATTTCCATAGACAGGGTTTCGCCGTGTTGCCCAGGCTGGTCTTGAACTCCCATACTGAAGCAATCTGCCCACCTCAACCTCCCAAAGTGCTGGGACTAGAGGCCCAAGCCACCACGCCTGGCTGCTTTGCATGTTCTTGGTACTTATACAACTGGTATCACACTACATGTATTTTTCTGAGGCTTTGTTGTTCCCAATAAGTTCCTTCTTTTTCACTCCTCTACAGTAATTAAGTCATGAATATATCATGCTGATGGACATGTTTGTCATTTCTGGTTTAGGGCTATTATAAGCAACACCCACATGAACATTCACATGTATATCATGCACTCATGCGCTCCACAGGGTGTGTGTCTAAGAGTGGATTTGCTGGTACTAGGTCTCCACATCTTCAATTTCCCCCGAGGACACCAATTGTTTTCCAAATAGTTGAAACTGTTTAAACTTCTACGGACTGGGTTCAGTATTCTGAGTCAAACTTTGCCTATCTGATATGAGTGTAAATACCCTTTATCAGATTAAGGGAGTTCCCTTCCATTTCTAATATGCTAGGAGGTTGTATCATTAATGGGGTTTGATTTTTATCAAAGGCCTTTTCTACAGTTATTGAATAAACACATACTTTTTTTTTTTTTTTTTACTTTAGGTGGTAATGTGGAGATTCAGGGTAATAGATTTTTGAAAGAATTGCTGTATTTGACTGGCTAACTTTGAGAAGCATTTTTTCCACTCTGTTCAAATGAGAGTTTTGCCATTTCCCTCTCTCATACTGTTCTCACCAAGCTGAAACTGACCTCATCAAATATGTGAATTCTTGCTACTCTCCGGAAGAGTCTGTTTAAAGTTTAAATTCTCTCTTCCTGAAATTTTTGATGGAACTAGCTCATAAAAGCACCTGGAACTTTCATTTTCTTGCTGGAAGAATTTTATTTACTCAGTTTTTAAGAAGAGTTATTGAGGCTTCCTCAGCCAGCATTGGGGAGCTCTATGTTTTGCAGGAACGTGTGCACTCTGTTTGCAGGAATGTGTGCACTGATTCAAAGGTTTCAAATGTGCTGCCACGCAGCTGCTTATGAGCTCGCCGTTTATTGTTTTACTCTCTGCTGCCCATATAGACAAGGATTTCTTTTCATGCCTGTATTAGTTTTCTATTTCTCCCTTAACAAATTACCATAAACTTCGGGGTTTTTCATTTGTTTGTTTGAAATGGGTCTTTCTCTGTCACCCAGGCTGGACATGGCTCACTGCAGCTTCAACCTGCTGAGCTCAGGCAGTCCTCCCACCGCAGCCTTCCAAGTTGCTGGGACCACAGGTATGCTCCATAACATCTGGCTAATTTATTTTATTTTTAGTAGGGATGAGGTCTCACTATGTTGCCCAGGTTGGTCTTGAACTCCTGGGTTCAATAGATTCTCCCACCTGGGCCTCCCAAGACTACAGGCACACACCACTATGCCTGGTTAATTTATTATTATTATTTTTGTAGAGACAGGGTCTCACTATGTTGCCAGGGCTGGCCTCGAACTCCTGAACTCGAGAGATCCTCCAGCCTTGGCCTTCCACAGTGCTGGGATTACAGATGTGAGCCAGCGCACCCGGCCACAAACTTAGTCTTAAAACAACACAAATGGACTGTCTGTGGGTTGTGTACCTGCAGGACAGATTCTAACAGGGCTGCCTCGGAACTGAAATGGCAGTGGCAGGGCTGCATTCCCATCCAGAGGCTCCAGGGAGAAGCCTTGCCTTGCACTTTCCACACTCCTGGCTTGCAGCCCCTTCCCCATCTCCAAAGCAGCAATAGTGAGCTGAGTCCTTGTGCTGCCGCCCGCCCCTGAACCCTTCTGCTTCCTCTTCTACCTTCAAAACCACCCGGGAATACACTGGACTCACCACCACATGATCCAGGACAATCTCCCCCTTCAGATCCTCTCCTTATTCACATCTGCAAAGCCCCCTTCACCTGGGAAGGCCACATTCGCCTACTGCTGGGGGGTCCTGCGTGGACACCCTGAGGTCACCACGCCTCAGATTGCTGGTCTGCACCTCCATGCGTTTTTTTCCGTCTCTTTTTCCCTTTGATCATTTTGCTAGAGGTTTCCAATTTTTCCATCTTTTCAAACTCCGTTCTGTCATTTGTCCCCATGGTATTATTATCTTCTACTTTATTAATTCTGCTCTTATTTTCTCCTTTCAATATACTTTTGGTTGGTTCTACTATTCAATTTCTAAAGTTGTAGACCCAATAATTTTTAGCCACTTTTTTCTGTATTTTTTAGTTGACAAAAATTATATATATTCATTAAAATCTCCTTTTTGAATATATATGTGTGTATGTGTATATATATGTGTGTGTGTGTGTGTATATATATATATAAATTTTTTTTTTGAAATGGAGTTTTGCTCTTGTTGCCCAGGCTAGAGTGCAGTGGTGCGATCTCAGTTCACTGAACCTCTGCCTCCTGATTTCAAGCAATTCTCCTGCCTCAGCCTCCCAAGTAGCTGGGATTACAGGTGCCCGCCACCACATCCAGCTAATTTTTGTATTTTTAGTAGAGATGGGGTTTCACTATGTTGGCCAGGCTGGTCTCGAACTTCTGACCGCAGGTGATCTACCTGCCTCGGCCTCCCAAAGTGCTAGGATTACAGGCATGAGCCACCACCCCCGGCCCCTTTTTACATATACTTTTAATTTTTGTACATACATTTTTATGAATATATATAGTATGTACAGCATATATATTTTGTGTAGAGAGAGAATTTCTAGTTTTTAAAGGTTCAGAAAATCTATTGATACAAATATTACTGAGAATGCTTAGGGGATAGGACATGAGGTAGCCTCCACTTCAAAACCTTCCTTGTGCAGGTGAGTGAGAGACCAGGAGTTACAGGATTATCTGGGGGCCGGGTGGGGAGGGGGTGCTGTTGAAAAGAAAACCCAAACTCCCGAGTGTTCCTAAACCAAATTAGCAGTTTCATGTGAAAGTCAGCCCCAAGGAAAACCCAGGAGACATCTGAGTCCACAGCCGAAGAGAGGCAGAGCCCAGAGAAAAGCAGGTTCACTTCTCCCGCCCTGTGGTGGCCATGCCATGTCCCTCCTCCCATGTCTCCCAGCCGCACCTAAAACTAGTAAAGATGGGAGTAAAACTCACCTCCCTCTTTATTGTACTTTGTATTTCCAAAACTAATACTTACTACATTTCTATACTGATTAAAACAATGAGTGAATTTCTCTAATAGATAAGAAGTATCAATATGTACAAGCCCATTTTATTCAAGGCTGAATTAGCAAGAAATACATAAGAACCAGTTAGGCATATTTTGACACGCTATGTCTTTTTAAATTAGCACTAGCAGTAACCTATCAGCATAACTCAAAGAAACATTTGCCCTTTGTAAAATGACATCTTCCTCTTGTCAAGTGTTTAAAATGAATATAAATGGACCTGCTGTCTCCAGTTTTTCTGAGCAAGTGATTTGCAAAAGCTTAAGGCCTGAAACCTTGAAGCCTGTACCAAACTGTCCAAATGAGGCAGTGCTGATGAAGATGGACACCCCTGCTATTTTCTCATTCAGTCCAGAATAGGGAGGAAGTAGTTACAAGAAAAGTCATGCCGGGCGCAGTGGCTCACGCCTGTCATCCCAGCACTTTGGGTGGCCAAGGCAGGCGGACCACAAGGTCAAGAGATCGACACCAGCCCAACCAACATGGTGAAACCCCGTCTCTACTAAAAATACAAAAATTAGCTGGGCCTGGTGGCGCCTGCCTGTAATCCCAGTTTCTTGGGTGGCTGAGGCAGAAGAATAGCTTGAACCCAGGAGGTGGAGGTTGCAGTGAGCTGAGATCACGCCACTGCACTCCAGCCTGGCGACAGAGCAAGACTCTGTCTAAAAAAATAAATAAAGAAAATTAAAAAGTCATTCCAGAGAGCAGGAACACTTTGCAAAGGAAGTTATTGACAAACGGTAAAATTCTAAAAAAAACGCTATAGTAAATGAGTGAAGGTTAGCTGCTGCAAAGAGGAAAATGTACATAGACCATAAATTAAGGTACACATCGTAGAAAAATAAAATCATCACTCCAGAAGATCCCAGCTCCACAGGGAGGCCTGAAAAGACGATATTACACCACAGCCCACGGATGAAAGTGTGAACTCAAAAGTATCCGAGACAGGTCTCCATCCATTTAGCAAGTTTATTTTGCTGTATTGGTTCACTTTCATGCTGCTATAAAGAAATACCTGAGACTGGGTAATTTCTAAAGGAAAATGGTTGAATTGACTTACAGTTCCACATGGCAGGGGAGGCCTCAGGAAACTTAGGATCACGGCGGAAAGCAAGAGGGAAGCAAGCACTGTCAGGCCTCTGAGCCCAAGCCAAGCCATCGCATCCCCTGTGACTTGCACGTTTACACCCACATGACCTGGGGTAACTGAAGAATCACAAAAGATGTGCAAATGCCCTGCCTTGACTTAACTGATGACATTCCACCACAAAAGAAGTGAAAATGGCCGGTCCTTGCCTTAAGCGATGATATTATCTTGTAAAATACCTTTTCCTGGCTCATCCTGGCTCAAAAAGCTCCCCCACTGAGCACCTTGTGACCCCCACTCCTGCCCACCAGAGAACAACCCCCCTTTGACTGTAATTTTCCTTTACCTACCCAAATCCTATAAAACGGCCCCACCCTTCTCTCCCTGCGCTGACTCTCTTTTCGGACTCAGCCCGCCTGCACCCAGGTGAAATAAACAGCCATGTTGCTCACACAAAGCCTGTTAGGTGGTCTCTTCACACAGATGCTCATGACAAGCACCTTCTTCATAAGGCAGTAGCAGAGCGAGTGTGAGCCCTCGAGGCTTCTCCTGCACCCTGGGCCTTGTTCCTATCACTTCCAGAGCCTGTCTGGTCAGTCTGAAGGTCTCTGTGTTAGTTAATGTGTTAGTCAGCTGTGCCTGAACCCCAAAGGGAGAGGGTACAATGAGGCATATCAGACCCTCCCCTTCCCATCAGGGCCTGACTTGTTTTTCGGGTTTCTTTGCAATCCTGTTGGCCAAGAGTGGGAGTCCATTCAGTTGGATGTAGGGCTTTTGGTTTTTGGAATTTTATTTTTGGTTTAAAACAAATGCTCACATGGGAGCTTGGGCCCAGAGCGGCCAGGCAAGCACATTCCCATGCTCTCTGCAGTGATCTAAAGTGCACAGAAGGTGGGAATGACTGTTCAAGTTCCTAGAGTCCCTTTTGCAGGGGACAGATGCTGGTATAGAGTCCCTGCCGCATTCAAGTCATGTTTCCTGCCCATTCTATCCACCTGAGTGCGGTAGCCTCAGTATCTAATGCTACTAAAGTAATTATCCAATCACAGTCACCGCCTGAAGGCTAGATCCAAAATTAAGAGGTTAAAACTCCTGCCCACTGCACAGAAAAAACAATTCACTGAAACCATGGCATTGCAATAAAGAAAGTTTAACTGACACGAGGCCAGCCACGCCACATGGGAGATGGAGTTATTACTCAAATCAATTTCCCCGAAAATTTGGAGGTTAGCGTTTTTCAAGGATAGTTTAGCAGGCCAGGGAGTCCGCTTCTGAGTGAGGCCACAGGACCAGTCAGACACCAGAAATGCAAAAACTTGAAAGGACATCTCAAACGGCCAATCTTAGGTTCTACAATAGTGATGTTTATCTGCAGAAGCTGCAGATCTTGTGACCTCCGGAGTAATGGCTGGTCGTCGTTTACATCTATATTTTAGCAGAATCCAGGCTCCTCTCATCCTCCTAACCTAGTGGCCTTTCATTAGCTTTATGCGGGCAGTTCAGTTTGAGAGAAGGGCTATTATCGTTTAAACTATAAATATCTCCCAGTTAGTTTGGCCCAGGCCTAGGAATGATGAAAGACAGTTTGGAGGTCAAAGGCCGGATGGGGGTGGGTTAGGTCAGGTATCATTCAACGTCATAGTTTTCTCACTGCTGTAATTTCTGAAAGGCGGTTTCATCACTTCCAAGAGGATAGAAGACATGTCCCACTCTGGTGGCATTTCCTGTGCGTGGCTGAAGGACCGATCTGCACAGAGCGGCTGTCAGAGGCCGGTGCGTTCTCTGCTCTCCTGTTCCGATCACCCAACTCTCCTGTAAGCCCAGCAACAAGAGACGCGAGGAAAATATCCTCATGCAAAGCAGCCGGACCCAAAATGAAGAAAGGAAAAGATCAATGGATCATTAAGACCCGAAGTCAAGTTTTTAACATACCCCTGACTTTGTGGTTTTAAACTTGCCTGTTTGAGACGTGTAAATACTCACTGATTTATAAAAACGCCAGTCATCAGGCATGCCAGTTGGATT